>NC_137893.1:41919876-42439397 GCF_963455335.1 Martes martes
ACTAGTATTGTCTATCAATTAAAATTACACAGCAATTTTTTAGTTTAAGTGATAATACTTAACATTGGCTCTCTTCTACCCTACTGGTGGAAGCTGCAAATGGACACAGCCTTATAGGGTAGTTTGGTGATACATATGAAAATCCCTAAAAATCAACACATGCTTAAATCGAGGAAGTCCACTTCTAGGAATTTATTCTTAGGAAATAATTTAGAACAAGACTAAAAATGTTCACTGAAGAAATTTTAAGTGATTCTTGAAAATATAAATACTAAAAAAAAAAAAATCCAACAATAGGTAATTTGTTTAATAAATTATAATTCATCCACAGAATAGAATACTATGCATTCATAAAAGCTGAAGGTGTCATAGTAAAATTCTTGTCCTGGGAAGAAATTCATGACCTATTGTTTTGTGTTAAAACAGGTTACATTATGAACTATTATCATGCTGCAGTAATCAAGAGAGTGTGGTTGTGGTATAAATTTAGATAAATAGATTGGTGGAATGAAATAGAGAGACCAGAAATAGGGGCAAAAATATGCACAGTCAATTGATTTTCAACAAAGGCACAACACATTTGAAAGGGGAAAGAAAAACCTTGCAACAAATAATGTTAGAAGAACTAGATGTCCATGTGAAAAAAGAAATGTACCTCTTCCCCCTACCTCACACCACACATCAAAAAACCAAACCAAAACAAAAAAACGAGATGGGCTTCTAGAAGAAAACATAGGTAAATCCTTTGCAGTTTCTGGAGGGGTCAAGATTACTTAGTTAACTCACAGAAAGCACTAACTATACAACATAAAATCGATAAATTGGCTTTATCAAAATGTCATCATAAAAATACACCATTAAGACAGTGAAAAAATGCACCACAGATTGGGATTTAATATTTACAATCCATATATCTGACAAAATACTTGTATCTGGAGTCATAAATAATGCCAACAAGTCAATATTTAAAAAAAACAATTTTTAAAAAATGAGCAAAAGCTTTGAGCAGATACTTCACAAAAGACATATAAATGGCCAATAAATCCATGGAAAGGTGCTCAATAACATTAGATATACAATTTAAACCACAATGTAAATTGATGCAAATTAAATGCAAATTAAAACCGCGAGGATATACGACTCTATACCAACCATATTGCTAAAATTTAAAAACGGAAAGTTAAATGTTGGTGAGTATATGTAGCAACTGGAACTCTCATAAGTTGTTGATGGAAGTGTAAAATGGTACTATCACTTTGGAAAATTGTTTGGCAATTTTGAAAATAAAATTAAACATTTATCTACCTTGTGACCCTGCAATTAAACTCCTCAGTTTTTATCCAAGAGAAATGAAAGCATATGCCCACAAAAAGACTTGCATAATATTTGTATTAACTCCAAACTGGAGACAACCCAATGTCGGTTAACAGGTAAAGGAATGAGCTATTTGTGGTCTCATACCCACCTGGCTTCATACCCATGAACTACTTTTAACATTAAAAACCTTGATGAATCCAGGAGCTACTACTGAGTGAAAGAAGCCAGACAGAAAAGAGTACATACTGTTTGATTCCATTTCTATGAACTATATGAACGAACAAAACAATTCTATGGTGAAAAAAAAATCAAAACAGTGGTTGCTTTTGGTGAAATAGGTAGGGCTTGGCTGGAAAGGGGCATGAGAAAACTTGCTAGACAGGAATATTTCTTGAGCAGTAACTACTACATAAATGGTCCATTTGTCAAAACTCACCAAATGTGTGCTTAAAATCTGTGCATTTTATTTGTGGAAGTCATTTTCTAAGAAGACACCTGATAATCCCCATATCTTAGCACTCATACCTCATCACATGGTAACTGGGGTGGTCTGTGTGACCCTTAGAATACACTGGAAGTGATACACATCACTTCTTGACTGGGTTATAAAACACACTATAAAAAGATGCTTCAATTTTGATCTTGCTTTCATCCTTTTTCTCTTTTGGATCATTTGCTCGAAGGAAGCCAGCTGCCATGTTTTGAGGATACTCAGGTATCCGTGTGAAAAGGACCATCAACCCCCAGTTCAATAACCACTTCCTAACCAGAGCCTGCCAACATCCAGAGAGGGAGTTGGGAAAGGTTGCTCCAGTCTTCAGATGGCTGTAGCTTGCCTGGCATGTTCATGGCAACCTCATGGGAGACTGAGCCAGAATCACCCACCTAAGCCACTCTCTGATTCTTGACCCATAGGAACTGTGTGAGAATAATGGATGTTTATTATAATTTTTTAAGTTGCTAAAATTTGAGGGTACTCTTTTTATTTTTTTATTTTTTAAAAAAGATTTTATTTATTTATTTGACAGAGATCACAAGCAGGCAGAGAGAGAGGGGGAAGCAGGCTCCCCACTGAGCAGAGAGCCCAATGTGGGGCTTGATCCCAGGACCTTGGGATCATGACCCAAGACGAAGGCAGAGGCTTTAACCTACTGAGTCACCCAGGCACCCCTCTTTTTATTTTTTAAAGATTTTTTTAAACATTCATTTGAGAGAGAGAGAGGACAAGCAGCGGGGAGGGTCAGAAGGAGAAGCAGACTCCCCAGTGAGCAGGGAGCCCAATGGGGACTTGATCCTTAGACTCCAGGATCACAACCTGAACTGAAGACAGACACTTAACTGACTGAGCCACCCAGGCACCCCTTAAGTGTACTTTTTAATGCAATGGTAAACAACTGATGAGCTTTGCATACAAATTATACCTTAATTTTCAAATATTAGGAAAGTATAGCATTTAACATAAGAGAGTATTAGTTTATTTCTTTCTAAAATAATATCGTACATCAAAATGTTGACAATAGCTATCTGGGTGGCTGGGATTATGAGTGGTTTTCTTCTTTATGCTTATCAGTATTTTTATTTCTTCCAAGTATTACTATTATTTTTTAAGATTTCATTTATTCATTAGAGGGAGAGAGAGAGCACAAGCAAGGAGAGCTGCAGAAGGAGAGGGAGAAAGAGGCTCCCCACTGAGCAGGGAGCCCTACATGGGACTGGATCCCAGGATCCTGCGGTCATGATCTGTGCCAAAGACAGACACTTAACTGACTGAGCCACCCAGGTGCCCTCCTCCAAGTATTATAAAAATATCATAGCTTGTGAAATAAAAAGTTTTAATACAAGCAGAAGATGGGAGTATGTCTTGTTTTGCCTTGTGTTCACTCATCCATAGATCAAGAGTTGCTGGGGGTCCTAATGAAATCCACCCTCTTCAAATGATTACAGGAAAGGGAGCCATGGGTCTGCCACCCTGAGTTTTTGTCTTACTCTTTCATTAGTATGGGAGAATCTACTTTCATCTTACTTTTATTTTTTATTTTTTAAATTAATTTTTAAAAGTTTTTAATAAACATATAATGCATTACTAGCCCCAGGGGTACAGGTCTGAATCACCAGGTTTACATACTTCACAGCACTCACCATAGCACATACCCTCCCCAATGTCCATAACCCTGCCACCCTCTCCCTATACCCCTCCCCCCGGCCACCCTCAGTTTGTTTTGTGACATTAAGAGTCTCTTTTGGTTTGTCTCCCTCCCAATCCCATCTTGTTTCATTTGTTCTTTTCCTACCCCCCAACCAGCCCCCCTGTTGCATCTCCACTTCCTCATATCAGGGAGATCATATGATAGTTGTCTTTCTCTGATTGACTTATTTCACTAAGCATAATACCCTCTAGTTCCATCCACATCGTCGCAAATGGCAAGATTTCATTTCTTTTGATGGCTGCATAGTATTCTATTGTATATATATACCACATCTTCTTTATCCATTCATCTGTTGATGGACATCTAGGTTCTTTCCATAGTTTGGCTATTGTGGACATTGCTGCTCTAAACATTCGGGTGCATGTCCCCTTTGGATCATTACGTTTGTATTTTTAGGGTAAATACCCAGTAGTGCAATTGCTGGGTCGTAAGGTAGTTCTATTTTCAACTTTTTGAGGAACCTCCACGCTGTTTTCCAGAGTGGTTGCACCAGCTTGCATTCCCACCAACAGTGTAGGAGGGTTCCCCTTTCTCTGCATCCTTGCCAGCATCTGTCATTCCCTGACTTGTTAATTTTAGCCATTCTGACTGATGTGAGGTGGTATCTCATTGTGGTTTTGATTTGTATTTCCCTGATGCTGAATGATGTGGAACACCTTTTCATGTGTCTGTTGGCCATCTGGATGTCTTCTTTGCAGAAATGTTTGTTCATGTCCTCTGCCCATTTCTTGATTGGATTATTTGTTCTTTGGGTGCTGAGTTTGCTAAGCTCTTTATAGATTTTGGATACTAGCCCTTTATCTGATATGTCGTTTGCAAATATCTTCTCCCATTTTGTCAGTTATCTTTTGGTTTTGTTAACTGTTTCCTTTGCTGTGCAAAAGCTTTTGATCTTGATGAAGTCCCAATAGTTCATCTTTGCCTTTGCTTCCCTTGCCTTTGGTGTTGTTCATAGGAAGAAGTTGCTGTGGCTGAGGTCAAAGAGGTTGCTGCCTGTGTTCTCCTCAAGGATTTTGATGGATTCCTTTCTCACATTGAGGTCCTTCAACCATTTTGAGTCTATTTTTGTGTGTGGTGTAAGGAAATGGTCCAATTTCATTTTTCTGCATGTGGCTGTCCAATTTTCCCAGCACCATTTGTTGAAGAGGCTGTCTTTTATCCACTGGACATTCCTTCCTGCTTTGTCGAAGATTAGTTGACCATAGAGTTGAGGGTCTATTTCTGGGCTCTCTATTCTGTTCCATTGATCTATGTGTCTGTTTTTGTGCCAGTACCATACTGTCTTGATGATGACAGATTTGTAATAGAGCTTGAAGTCTGGAATTGTGATGCCACCAACTTTGGCTTTATTTTTCAATATTCCTTTGCCTATTCGAGGTCTTTTCTGGTTCCATATAAATTTTAGGATTATTTGTTCCATTTCTTTGAAAAAAATGGATGGTATTTTGATAGGGATTGCATTAAATGTGTAGATTGCTTTAGGTAGAATAGACATTTTCACAATATTTGTTCTTCCAATCCATGAGCATGGAACATTTTTCCATTTCTTTGTGTCTTCCTCAATTTCTTTCACGAATACTTTGTAGTTTTCTGAGTATAGATTCTTTGCCTCTTTGGTTAGGTTTATTCCTAGGTATCTTATGGTTTTGCGTGCAATTGTAAATGGGATTGATTCCTTAATTTCTCTTTCTTCTGTCTTGTTGTTAGTGTAAAGAAATGCAATTGATTTATGTGCATTGATTTTATATCCTGACACTTTACTGAATTCCTGTACAAGTTCTAGCAGATTTGGAGTAGAGTCTTTTGGGTTTTCCACATATAGTATCATATCATCTGCAAAGAGTGATAGTTTGACTTCTTCTTTGCTGATATGGATACCTTTAATTTCTTTTTGTTGTCTGATTGCTGAGGCTAGGACTTCTAGTACTATGTTGAATAGCAGTGGTGATAACGGACATCCTTGCTGTGTTCCTGACCTTAGAGGAAAAGCTCTCAGTTTTTCTCCATTGAGAATGATATTTGCGGTGGGTTTTTCATAGGTGGCTTTGATAATATTGAGGTATGTGCCCTCTATCCCTACACTTTGAAGAGTTTTGATCAGGAAGGGATGCTGTACTTTGTCAAATGCTTTTCCAGCATCTATTGAGAGTATATATGATTCTTGTTCTTTCTTTTGTTAATGTATCGTATCACATTGATTGATTTGCAGATGTTGAACCAACCTTGCAGCCCTGGAATAAATCCCACTTGACCGTGATGAATAATCCTTTTAATGTACTGTTGAATCCTATTGGCTAGTATTTTGGTGAGAATTTTCTCATCTGTGTTCATCAAGGATATTGGTCTGTAATTCTCTTTTTTGATGGGATCCTTGTCTGGTTTTGGGATCAAGGTGATGCTGGCCTCATAGAATGAGTTTGGAAGTTTTCCTTCCATTTCTATTTTTTGGAACAGTTTCAGGAGAATAGGAATGAATAGGAATTAAATCTTCTTTAAATATTTGGTAGAATTCCCCTGGGAAGCGTTCTGGTCCTGGACTTTTGTTTGTTTGGAGATTTTTGATGACTGTTTCAATCTCCTTACTGGTTATGGGTCTGTTCAGGTTTTCTATTTCTTCCTGGTTCAGTTTTGGCAGTTTATATTTCTCTAGGAATGCACCCATTTCTTCCAGATTGTCAAATTTGTTGGCATAGAGTTGCTCATAATATGTTCTTATAATTGTTTGTATTTCTTTGGTGTTGGTTGTGATCTCTCCTCTTTCATTCATGATTTTATTTATTTGCATCCTTTCTCTTTTCTTTTTGATAAGTGTGGCCAGGGGCTTATCAATCTTATTTATTCTTTCAAAGAACCAGCTCCTAGTTTTGTTGATTTGTTCTATTGTTTTTTTAGTTTCTATTTCATTGATTTCTGCTCTGATCTTTATGATTTCACTTCTCCTGCTGGGTTTAGGCTTTCTTTGTTGTTCTCTCTCCAGCTCCTTTAGGTGTAGGGTTAGGTTGTGTATTTGAGACCTTTCTTGTTTCTTGAGAAAGGCTTGCACTGCTATATATTTTCCTCTCAGGACTGCCTTTGCTGTGTCCCACAGATTTTGAACCGTTGTGTTTTCATTATCATTTCTTTCCATGAATTTTTTCAATTCTTCTTGAATTTCCTGGTTGACCCATTCATTCTTTAGAAGGATGCTGTTTAGTCTACATGTATTTGGGTTCTTCCCAAATTTCCTCTTGTGATTAGTTCTAGCTTCAGAGCATTGTGGTCTGAAAATATGCAGGGAATGATCCCAATCTTTTGATACCGGTTGGGACCTGATTTATGACCCAGGATGTGATCTATTCTGGAGAATGTTCCATGTGCACTAGAGAAGAATGTGTATTCTGTTGCTTTGGGATAGAATGTTCTGAATATATCTGTGATGTCCATCTGGTGCAGTGTGTCATTTAAGGCCTTATTTCCTTGTTGATCTTTTGCTTGGATGATCTGCCCATTTCAGTGAGGGGAGTGTTAAAGTCCCCTACTATTATTGTATTATTGTCGATGTGTTTCTTTGATTTTGTTATTAATTGGTTTATATAGTTGGCTGCTCCCATGTTAGGGGCATAGATATTTAAAATTGTTAGATCTTCTTGTTGAACAGACCCTTTGAGTATGATATAGTGTCCTTCCTCATCTCTTAATATAGTCTTTGGTTTAAAATCTAATTGATCTGATATAAGGATTGCCATCTCAGCTTTCTTCTGATGTCCGTTAGCATGGTAAATTGTTTTCCACCCCCTCAGTTTAAATCTGGAGGTGTCTTTGGGTCTAAAATGAGTTTCTTGTAGGCAGCATATTGATGGTTTTGTTTTTTTTTATCCATTCTGATACCCTGTGTCTTTTGATTGGGGCATTTAGCCCATTTACATTCAGGGTAACTATTGAGAGATATGAATTTAGTGCCATTGTATTGCCTGTAAGGTGACTGTTACCATATATTGTCTCTGTTCCTTTCTGATCTACTACTTTTATGCTCTCTCTTTGTTTAGAGGACCCCTTTCGATATTTCCTTTAGAGCTGGTTTGGTGTTTGCAAATTCTTTCAGTTTTTGTTTGTCCTGGAGGCTTTTTCTCTCTCCTTCTATTTTCAATGATAGCCTACCTGGATATAGTATTCTTGGCTGCATGTTTTTCTCGTTTAGTGCTCTGAATATATCATATATATGATATATTTATATATATAAACCTGGCCTGCCAGGTTTCTGTGAATAAGTCTGCTGCCAATCTAATATTTTTACCATTGTATGTTACAGACTTCTTGTCCCGGGCTGCTTTCAGGATTTTCTCTTTGTTGCTAAGACTTGTAAATTTTACTATTAGGTGATGGGGTGTGGACCTATTCTTATTGATTTTGAGGTGGGTTCTCTGCACCTCCTGGGTTTTGATGCTTGTTCCCTTTGCCATATTGGGGAAATTCTCTACAATAATTCTCTCCAATATACCTTCTGCTCCCCTCTCTCTTTCTTCTTCTTCTGGAATCCCAATTATTCTAATGTTGTTTCATCTTATGGTATCACTTATCTCTGGAGTTCTCCCCTTGTGGTCCATTAGTTGTTTGTCTCTCTTTTGCTCAGCTTCTTTATTCTCTGTCATTTGGTCTTCTATATCACTAATTCTTTCTTCTGCCTCATTTATCTTATCAGTAAGAGCCTCCTTTTTTTTATTGTACCTCATTAATAGCTTTTTTTATTTCAACTTGGTTAGATTTTAGTTCTTTTATTTTTCCAGAAAGAGCTTTTATTTCTCCAGACAGGATTTCTCTAATATCTTCCATGCCTTTTTCGAGCTCGGCTAGAACCTTGAGAATCGTCATTCTGAACTCTAGATCTGACATATTACCAATGTCTGTATTGATTAGATCCCGAGCCTTCAGTACTGCCTCTTGTTCTTTTTTTTTTTTTGTGGTGAGTTTTTCCACCTTGTCATTTTGTCCAGATAAGAATATATGAAGGAGCAAATGAAATACTAAAAGGGTGGCAAAGACCCCAGGAAAATGTTCTTTAACCAAATCAGAAGAGACCCCAAATCATGGGGGGGAGAATGGGGGTAAAAAGAAGTTCAGAAAAAAAAATCTAAAAAGAAAACAAATAAAGAAAAAATATAAAAAAGAAAAATATATATATATATATTAGACTGGTGACTAGAACAGGGTCACCCACTTGATTTTGGGAGTATTTTGGTCTCTTAGAAGAAACCACCTCCCCAAATTTAAAAGAAGGAAAAACACATATAAGGGTAAACACAATGAAGGGATGGAATATGACTATAAAGATGAAAAAAATTTTTTTTTAAATTTCTAACAAAGAAGTTGATAAGGTAAGTTGGTTGGGAGAATAAAGAAAAAGAAAGTGGAGAGAATTTGCTCAGGCTGGAGACTAGATCAAGTCCAGTGTTAGATTTAGAGTGTATTTTGATCTATTAGAAGAAGTTGTACCCCAGATTTTTTAGAAGAAAAAACCCTATGTGCATACAAAAAATAAAGTTAGATATAATGAAGGATAAAATATGACTATAATAATAAACGTTCAAAAAAGATTTTTTTAATGAAAGGTATTAAGATAAACTAGTTAAAAAGCATTAAAAGAGGAAAGGGTAAAAGTTAAAAAAAATTCTCAGAAGAAAAAAAATTTTTTTTAATTAATTAACTTTGCAAGACTTAAGATTCATGGGGGAAAGCCATGAATTCCAAGCTTTGCTTTCTCCTCCTCTGGAATTCTGCTGTTCTCCTTTGTAAGTGAACTTGGGCTTGGCTGGATTTCTTGTTGATCTTCTGGGGGAGGGGCCTGTTGTAGTGATTCTCAAGTGTCTTTGCCCCAGGTGGAATTGCACTGCCCTTACCAGGGGCCAGGCTAAGTAATCCACTCGGGTTCGCTTTCAGGAGCTTTTGTTCCCTGAACGCTTTCCGTAGAGTTCCGGAGGATGAGAATGAAAATGGCGGCCTCCCACTCTCCGGCCTGGAGGGCCGAGAACTCAGGGCCCCACTCCTCAGTGCGCCCTCAGAGAAAAGCGCTCAGTCACTCCCGTCTCCCTGGCCTCCAGCTGCACTCCAAGCTCACCCAGCCTGTGACCAAGCATCTCTGTCTCTGGCACACAGCTCCGCCTGGAGTCTCCGAACCCCACAGATCTCTGAGCTCTTCCAGGCGGGTCTCCCTGGATCTTGTGGGACCCCACTCACAGAGCACCAGCCTGTGCCACAGATTACAGTTCAAGGTAACCCCGAGTTGAGAGCTCACTCCTCAGCTCTGTCTCTGTAGCTGCCTTCACCACTCTAATACCTGTGAGCTCTGTGACACTCAGACACCCCCAATCCTTCTGTGACCCTGCGGGACCTAAGGCCACACTGTCCCCACATGGGCTTCACCCCGGTTTAACCTCTGGAGCGATGTCCTTCAGTGGAGCAGACTTTTAAAAGTCCTGATTTAGTGCTCTGTTGCTCAGCTGCTTGCCAGGAGCCAGTCCGTCCCCCGCCACGGTCTATCTTCCTGTCGCTTTGGATCCACTTCTCTGCCAGTGCTACCTTTCAGAAAGTGGTCGATTTTCTGTTTCTAGAATTGTTGCTCTAATTCTCTTTGATCTCCTGTTGGATTTGTAGGTGTTCACAATGGTTAGATAAGCTATCTAGCTGATCTCCTGCTACCTGATGTCATCTCAGCCTGCTACTTCTCTGTCATATTGACTCCTCCCTTCATCTTACTTTTAAAAGGGAGGAAAAGCTATTCACAAAGCCAAAAGTGGGCCAAGAAATATAAACAGTGCCCTCTTTCCCTTGGTTACCTACTGAATATTTGAAATAGTGAAAATCTATGTTATAACATTCCCTAGTAATGGAGAAAAGGGGAAAGGCAATAATAACCTTGATTTTTTTTTTTTTTTTAACAATAACACCTGACTCAGGTTTAAAGAGGTCAGTAGCCACTAGGCCTTTTGCTTCCTACTCTAAAATGTCTTCCATTTCTGTCCACCCAGGAAGTCTGGCTTTATATGGGGAGCCAGAGCAGAGGAAAGATTTGGGTGGGGGCCAAAAGCCAGTTTCAGGCCCTGATAATGACACAAACGAGGGTTAAAACAGGTACCAAGTACAAGACGATGGGAACTTGGCAGGCATCTTTATGATTCTCTCTGTTTCCAAGGAGTTCTTCTAGCCCTGTTTGGGCCCCTTTTTCTGACTACTATAGGTCAATAAATAAATAAATGAATATTTTTTTAAAAAGTCAATGACCTTTTGATAATTCCTAAAATAAATTCCCTTCAATGAGATATATTTAGGTATTATTTGACTTGGACTGAGTTCTCTTTAGAAAACGACAGTTTTTAAAAAGTGGCATTGAAGTTGAAAGAATGAGCCAAAATTGTTTTCATGGCAATATTTAGAATTTCTTATAAGAAACAACTTTTTTTCGAACACATAAGTATGTTTGGAAATTTTAATCAAATAGTATCAACTTGAAATTTGTCCCCAAATCACTGGTGACCTTGGGAGTCGTCATCTAATTCTAGAGTGTGCAGCCATGCCCGAGAATGTTCTCAAGGGCTGTGTGGTCCAGCACAGTAGTCATTAGCCAAGTGGGGCTACCAACCACTTGATTGGTCACTCATCTGAGTGTTTGAGATGTAGCACATCTGAAATACACTTATACCAACAACAACAACAACAACAAAAACAAAAACAATGTAAAGTAGGTTGTTAATAAGTGTTTTATATTGGGTACATGCCGAAATAGTAATATTTAGGCTATATTGGGTTAAATAATGGCTGATGATTTGTTAAACAAAACAGCATTACAATTAATTTTACCTGTTTTTTCTTACTTTTTAAAAATGTGACCACTAGAAAATGTAAACTCATGCATGGTTTACATCGTATTTCAAGTAGCCCTAAAGATGAGATTACCTGTTAAAAATTTCATAGAGGACTCAGATGGTCAGAACAACGCCTGTGCCCTTCTATGATAGCAGCATGAGCGGCTTCTCACCTGGAGTGGGGAGAACCTGAGACCCACACCCTCCTGGACTAGGGATCTTACCTCACCCCCTGACGGGGACTTCGGAAATGTCAGACTAGCATGAAAATGTGCTTGTAGTCTTGTGTTTTCCATGAGTCTGTGTCTTAAGATAAAGGTACGTTCTTGTAGAAAGAATCTGCTGTCACTCGAGAAATTGAGTTCAAGTGTTTCTAAGAGTTGGGTAGTGACCTCACAAGCAGTAAGTTCTTGATCCCAGGAGACATGAGGTAAGAATGGCAGTTGAAGAAGGTTTGGTGCTTTGATGGGGGGAAATAAGCACTGGTGGCAAGAGCACAGAGAGACCGGGCTCGTGAAGACGAGTCCAGTAGAGGGGCAAGAGGTGGGCTTGAGGGGACAGAAAGACGGCCCGGTGTGAAGGCAAGGGAAGAACGACAACCGAGTCTGAGTCTGACTACTGAGGGCAGTGGAGTGGCAGACGAGACAAAGAAGCCTGCAATGATTGAGCTGTCTTCATTTTCATCCTTTGTTGGAGGTTCATTTGTTTTCCACTTATTTTGGCTTCTTGTGGGCCCTTTAGCCTGTTAGCGCCTCGTTTCACACTAATCACAAGTGGCTGCTATTGCCAAAATGTGACATATCCAATTTAGGATTCTGCCCGTTAGTTCTCTCAAGCTCTGCTGGATCATTTGCTGTTAAACTCCACACCCACCCCCCTGCCCTTTTTTGTCTTATTAGTGTGTCATTTTACAGAGCATTGCTCAAGCTGCAGGGTTCCATGCAGTCTTCAGGCTCTGCAAAGATCTGTGTTTGTGTAAAAAGTTTGTCTGCTTGAGGTTAATTAGTCTGGTGTGCGTGCATGTGCACACACACACGACAGGGAGAGAGAGAGAGAGAGAATGAACAGGAAGAGGGGGATGGGCAGAAGGAGAGGGACAAACTGACTCCCTGCTGAGCCAGGAGCCTGATGAGGGGCTCCATGGGGAGCCCAATCCCAGGATCCTGGGATCATGACCCGAGCCTAAGTCAGACACTTAACTAATGGAGCCACCCAGGCACCCCAGACCAATTCACTTGTGAGAAAGATCGAGTGACCTGTGGGAACACAGTTGACACTGCCTTTGGGCATTAACTTCACCCATTGTTGTCAGCAGATAAAATGTATGGGAGCCCCAGTTCCCAGAGGTGGAAATCACAGAGAATGTTGGCATAGGGCTGCTTTAAGAGAGATCCTTCACAGGGAGTGACCTGCCAGGGGTCAGCATTCCACAGTCATGGGATATACCAGTGGGAACAGAGGCAGAGAGGAGATGGGGCTGGCCAGCCAATGAAGAGGCCCTGCCTTTACCCGGGGAGTCATGGTCTGAATGCCCAACAGGGGAGTCTCTGAAGAACCTTCGAAGGTACTGATGGGTGAGCACCCACTGCCAAATGCCTGCCAGGCCTACAGAAACTGAGGGCACCCTAATGCTAAACCAACCAAATCAAAATGGCCTATCCTCTTCCTGTCTTGGTTTCCTCCTCACTATGTAGCTCCAGCCCACCCTACCCCTCAACTCTGACTCTCAGGGAGGATGAGATCAGTTGAGCAATCCAGAAGAAGAAAAACTCCATGAGGAAGTGTTACTTATCATTAGATGAAAATTGAAGTATAGAGGAGTATATTAGACTAGACATTTTTTTGTATACATGGGAGCATGTGTTTTGTTTTTAACTTTTTATTTGGAAAGGTTTAGACTCCCAGGAAGGTGTGAAGATAGTACATAATGTCTCCTATACCTTCAGCCAGATGGCCGGAGTGGTGACATTGTATACAACTAGCACAATATAAGAAACCAGGAAATTGACACTGGCATCATACTGTTAACTAGACTATAGACTGTATTCAGTTTTCACTGGGTTTTATATATGCTTGTGTGTGTGTGTGTGTGTGTGTGTGTGTGTGTGATTCTGTGCAATCTGATTTCAAGTATAAATTTGTGTAACTACCATCACAATCAGAATACATCAGAATACAGAACTGTTCTAACACCATGAGAAACCCTTGTGTGTTATACCTTTGTAGTCAAACCCAATCCCCATCCCATGCTTGTTCCCTGGAAATCACTGATCTATTCTCCATCTCTGTGGCTTTATCATTTCGAGGATGTTACATAAATGACATCATACAGTATGTTATTTTCAAAACTGCCTTTCCCCCTTACTCAGCATAATGTCCTTAAGAGCCACCCAAATTTTTGGATATATTAATGGCTTGTTCCTTTTTTATTACTGAGTCATTTTCCATTCTATGATTGTTCTAAGGATTGCTTAACCACTCACCTGTTGAAAGATATTTGGGTTGTTTCCAGCCTTGGGCTATTATAAATAAAGATCTATGTGTGCAATAAACATTGTATACAAGTTATTGTATGAATAGAAATTTCTATTTCTCTGGGATAAATGCACAAAAGTTGTTGGCTGTACGATAAGTGAATATTTAGTGGGTTTGTTTTTTTTTAATTTATTTATGAGAGAGAGTGTGCATGTGCATGCAAACAAGTGGGAGGGGGCAGAAGGAGAGGAAGAATCAGACTCCACATAAAGCGGGGACTCTAACTCGAGCTGGATCCCAGGACCCCGGGATCAGGACCTGAGCCAAAGGCAGATGCTTAACCAACTGAGCCACCCAGGTGCTCTGTGAATATTTAGTTTTATAAGAAAGTGCCAAACTGTTTCTAGAGTGTCTGTACCACTTCATATTCCTACCAGTTTTGTATAGAAGATCCAATTTCTCTGAACATTGTCAGCATTTGGTGTTAATGCTTTTTGGTTTAGCTATTCTATCTGGTGCTTAGTGCTATCTTGTTGTGCTTTTACTTTGCATTCCCTTAATGGCATTATAATGAGTTGGAATGTCTTTTTGTGTGCTTCTTTGTCATCAGTATCTCCTTGGTGAAATGTCTGTTCATGATTTTTGCCCATATTCTAATTAGATTGTTTTTGTACTGTTGAGTTTTGAGATACCTTTACTTACTCCAGATGCAAGTTTCATTAAATAAATAGTTTGCAAATACTTCCTTCCAGCCTGTAATTTGTCTTTACATCCCTTTAAAAAGATTTCACAAAGCAAAAATCTTAATTTCTATGCAGTCCAACTTATCTTTTTTTTTTTCCCCTTGGAAACTATGTTTCTGGATTCATGTCTAATGCTCTTAACCTAGCTCTATGTCCAGAAGATTTTCCTCTTAAGGTAGGATACTTAAATATTTATTTAATACAAAAGTTAGCAAAGGAAGGGCAAAGGAACAAAACAGCCCAGACAAATAGAAAGGAAATAGCAAAATTTCCTACTTGATCCAATGATATCAACAATTATATAAATATGGGTAAACTAAACACCCTACTCAAAAGGCAGAGATTGTCAGGCTACAAAAAAGTAAGATCTGACTATATGTTTACAAGAGACACACCTGGATTCAAAGGCACACATAGTTTGGAAGTTAAAAGATGGAAAATGATAGATATATCATAAACAGTGAGTATAAGAGGACTGGAGTGGCCATAATAATATCAAACAAAATAGACTTTAAGATAAGAAATATCATGAGGAAAAAGGGATGTCTCATAATAATAAAAGGATCAATATATCAAGAAGATATAACAATTACAAGTACATGTAAAACCTCACAACAGTGCCTCAAAATACATGATACAAGAATTGACAGGATTGAAAGGAGAAATAGACCATTTAATAGTAATAGTTGGAGATTCAGTGTGCCACTTTCAATAAATGATAGAACTAGACAGAAAATCAACAGGGATATATAAGTATTCAGCACTATCAACCAACTTGATCTAATTGACATTTATGGGACACACCATCCAAAGACTTCAGAATACAAATTCTTTTCAAGTGCACATGCAACAATCTCTAGGTTAGACTATATGCTGATTCAGAACAGGGATCGGGAGGGAGACAAACCATAAGAGACTCTGAATCTCACAAAACAAACTGAGGGTTGCTGGGGGGAGGAGGGTAGGGAGAGGGTGGTTGGGTTATGGACATTGGGGAGGGTATGTGCTATAGTGAGTGCTATGAAGTGTGTAAACCTGGCGATTCACAGACCTGTACCCCTGGGGCTATTAATACATTATATGTTAATTTAAAAAAAAACAACAAAAAGAATTAAATTAGAGGTTTACAACATAAAGATATCTGGTAAAATCCAATTTCTTTGGAAATTAAATAACACACTTCTGGATAACCTATGGATCAAAGAAGAAATCAAAAGGGAAAGTAAAGATATTTTGAGCTCAATGAAACAAAAACACGACCTATAAATATATAGGGAAAGAATCTAAAATAGTGCTGAGCAGAAAACTGATAACTTTAAATTCTATCTTAAAAAAACAGAAAAAGGGGGCGCCTGGGTGGCTCAGTGGGTTAAAGCCTCTGCCTTCGGCTCAGGTCATGATCCCAGGGTCCTGGGATCGAGCCCCGCATCGGGCTCTCTGCTCGGCGGGGGGCCTGCTTCCTCCTCTCTCTCTGCCTGCCTCTCTGCCTACTTGTGATCTCTCTCTGTCAAATAAATAAATAAAATCTTAAAAAAAAAAAAACAGAAAAAGAACAATCTAAACTAAAAGCAAGCAAAAGGAAGCAGTAACAGAGTGTAGTAGAAATTATTGAAACAGAAAACAAACAAAAACAAAAAAATAGTGGAAAAAATGAATGAAACCAAAAACTGAGTTCCTTAAAAAGATAAACAAAATTGACAAATCCTTAGCTAGAATGACAAGGGAAAATAAGAGAGAAGATAAAGATTACCAGAATCAAGAATGAGAGAGGAGACATCAGTACTGGTGCTATGTAAATTAAAATGATTGTAGGAAAATATTATGAAATATTTATGCCAATAAACAACTTAGATGAAATGGACAAGTCTCTAGAAAGACACAAATTACCAAAACTGTTGCAAGAAGTGAAAGATCTGAATGGACCTATGACAAGTGAAGAAACTTGAATTAGTAATAAAAAATCTTCCCATGTGGAAAACTATAAAATATTGTTAAGATAAATTTATAAAGACAGAAATAAATGGAGAGACATTTCATGTTTTAGTTTGGTAGACTCAAAATTTTTGAGATGGACACCCTTTCCCAATTGAACTATAGAGTGAGCACAATCGCTTTCAAAATCACAGTAGGCTTTTATTGTAGAAATTGACAACCTGATTGTAATTTTTTTTTATGTGTCAGTTCTGTTAATCTGTAGTCTCCAGCTACTCAAGAAACACCAAATGAGGTGTTGCTGTGAAGTAAGTTTACAGATGCCATTAATGTCTTACTCATTTGACTTTCAGGGAGAAAGATTATGGTGGATAATCTTTATGGGCTTGAGTCAATGGGTTGAAAGACTTTCAAATCAGGGCTGAGGCTTCCCTGAGGGAAAAAAAAAAGTTCTCTCTGCAGACATTAGATTTTCCCATGCCTTTGAGTTCTAGGCTGACCTTCCTGCCTGTCTGCATATGGGTTTCAGATATGCTTAGTCAACCCCTTCGATACCCTAAGTCAATTTCTTATAATAAATTTCATAATATATACCTCTTCTACTGGTTCTGATTCTCTGCTTGAACTCTGACTGGCACACTTACTAATTTACATGGATACGAAAAAGGTCTAGATTAGATAAAAAAAATGTTTGCACCAAACACAGCTGAAGGACTTAACATTACTCAACTTCAAAACTTAATGTATAGCTACAGTAACCATGAAAGTTTGGTATTGATTTAAGGATAGGTATACATATATCAATGATAACATAATTGAGAGTCCCCAAACTAACCTTTATATTTATGGTCAATTGGTGCAAATCCATTACACACAAAGACTTGAACATGAATACTCATAACGTCATTATTCATAATAGATCCTAATGGAAACAACCTAAATGTCCATTAGTGGGTGAATGGATAAACCATACTGTGGCATATCCATAGAATAGAATATTATTTAGTAATAAGAAGGCATGGAATATGAACACATGCTACAACAAGGATGAAGTCCACAAGCATTGTGGTAAGTGGAACAAGCCAGACACAAAAGATAATAGATTGTATGATTCAATTATCATCAAGTGTCCAAAAAAAGCAAATTCAGAGACAGAAAATAGATCAGTGGTTCTCGGGGCTGGGAGGAAGCAGAGATTCACTTCAGATGGGCTTGAAGGAATTTGGGGGTAATTGTAGAACTGTTCTCAAACTGGGTGGTCATGATGGATGTACAACTCACTAAAACTTATTAACAGTATCATTGAACTGTACATTCACAATGGGTCTTTTTATGGTGTGTAAATTATACTTTAATAAAGCTGTTAAAAATAAGTAAACAGAAAAGTCACAGGGCCTGTTTCATGGTCACCAAGGGAAAAGGAAAGGAAAATTAGCTATAGAGCAAATTTGAAGTGACAGTGGAAGGCAAAAATAAAATTGCTTTTGCAAATACACTCCAGGAGTCTACCACTTTTTACACACAAGTTACAGAGGTCAATATGGTAGGAACTAGACAGTGAGCACATCTCTGAAAACTCCATCCTTTTTCATGACACAAATATATTTTCTCTCAATACCATGAGAATATATGAAGATATGTTAAAACTTTGATTCAGCCATAGTTACCTTACCTTAAAATATAATTTTATAAATTTCAGCTTAATGAGCCTTTAATCACGTTCTATGGGATTCCAGCTATAATGGGGGAAACAAGAAAAAGAATGACAAGTTGGAAGACAACGGTAGAAATCCATGGACTCAGAGCCTACATTCAGTTCCCACACCAGCCATCTGACTTTCCTTGGAGGGGAAATGGCTCCCTAGTCAAACTCCACCTCCTGACTCTAGACAATCACCCAAAAAATGTGGGCCTTTGGTACCGGTTCGCTCAGAAAAATAATGGGGTGACTCAGAACACTTACCTTCAAGGGAGATGAGCTATAGCACAACTCACAATTTGTATTAACTAGAGAAAGCAAGGACAAAAAGGATAGGAAAACCCAAGGCACAATGTCACACTATTTACCTATGACAAATTATGTATTTAATGAGTAAGTGGGGAGAGTTTGTTAAGAAGTAAGAGCATTTGGCAGGAAGCCAGGTTTTGTTTTTCATCAGTACCAGGTGATCAACAAGGCTTGAAAGGACCGAATCTGAGTTAAATGTTTGGACAGGAAAGTAGGGTTTCTGCAAACACCTGTTCTTCCCTTTCCTCCCCAGAGAAGGGGCACGGATATCTGGTCACACATTAATATTTGGAGGCACTTTACAGACTGTAGTAATCACTGTACTTACCACCTGTCTTTGTTAAGTTTCCAAAGGAATTTGGCCATTACCCTGTTTCTGTTTCTGACTTTTAACCCAGGGTTTCCAAGGCAGGTCACATTTTAAAGGGACATGTTAGTCTTTCTTCTACTCTACAAATCTCTCAGTCATACCAGCAAATAATGCTGAGCTGTCCCTTGAAGAGAACCAGAAGTAGATGCTGGCAGCTTTTTGGATTCAGGGTCCCACTTGCCGTGATCACTATGGAAATGGGACCGACTGACCTGCACTTGATAGACTTTAAGCTAGCATGGAGATATTAGATATTCCGGAAGCAGAAGCATTTTCTCATTCCAAATTGTATGGGGAAAATTTGGCCCTGACTGATACTGAGATTATTGCCTTCAATGGAGTGTAAAAGAGTCCCTCGGATTCAGATTTCTTAACTCCTCTTTTGAAATGGAGCAGATGAAACTTGCTTATCATTGTACTTAGTGAATTTCATTACAGGACTGTTATATCTGTCAACGGGTGGCCACACTCCACAGCTGACTTCCTCAGTTATCAGAGCTGTCCAGCTGGATGTGTCTTCTTTCCTCTAGGCCCTACAAGCATTATCGCTGCCTGGCCAGAGCAGGACCCCATGGCCTACTGCAGACCTGCTATTCAGGTTCATCTGGCACCCTTGACATTAAACTTGCTAGGCAGTACTTCCCTTCTCCTGTCCTACCTGTCATCCCCCCAGCAGTGTCTTCCAAGAACATCATTTCTAGAAAGGCAGGTGTCACTCAAGTTTTGTAGGCAGCTAAGAGACCCATGTAAGGAGCAGAGGCCGGTGTCATTAAGGATGGTAATTCCAGTCATTGGATACGAACTCTGTGCAGGTTCATCTCTAGCACCTGTTTTATAGCCCAGCTGCAAAAATATTGCTGGTCCAGAAACTCGGAGAGAATAAAGTCTCATTTTTCAGTTTTCATTAGGGACAGGTAGAGGATTGAATTTAAATCTCATCAGCTAAGAGAACATAATCAGAAAGGCAGATTGAAAAAAAGAAGGGATAAAGAAAATAGAGAAAAAGTTACTTAATTTTTCAAATAGTAGGTATGACTCCTGTTTCCATTTCCAAAATTCTGAAAGCTAATCTTTTCAAATTCAATTTTACTATTTTAAAAAGAGTCTGGGATTTTAATTTTGATATCCTCAATGACCTAATACTTATTTAGGACAGAGTTTGAAACAAATATTCAAGTTGTTTGAGATTTTTGGCTTAAGCATTTGTTACTGGCTGTTGACATATTGCCCTGTCTGACTTTCCAAGTATGTGGGTCTCAGAATGCCTACTTTTAATTCAAAAGTTGTATTTATAATCAATTTTTGCAAATGATCCACAGGGAATTCAAAAGAAGGTATAGGGAACAAATACTATAGGAACAAATACTATTAAGTCTATTAATTCAGGGTTAGTATCAAAATTATTTGAAGCTTCATGTCCTTATTATTTACTTGAACCTGTCAGAGCCTGAGAGCACTGATTAAACCTTTCACTATGATTGCCTTTCTGACAATCTCTTTTTTTCAAAAAGTTCTTATATATTTCTTCATTCACTTTATGTGTTTTTTAATTGCTGTATATTCATTGTGGAGACACTTCACTATAAAATAATTCTCTTTTATCATAGTCAATGTCTTTGGTTTGAAATCTACTTTGTCTGGTATTAATATTTTTTCCCATGCTTTTTCTTTCTTTTTGCCTGACCCAAACCCATTTAAAAAAAAATTTAAGTGTGCCTATGTGGCTCAGTGAGTTAAGCCTCTGCCTTTGGCTCAGGTCATGATTTCAGGGTCCTGGGATTGAGCCCTACATCAGGCTCTCTGCTCAGGGGGGAGCCTGCTTCCCCCTCTCTCTCTGCCTGCCTCTCTGCCTACTTGTGATCTGTCTGTCAAATAAATAAGTAAAATCTTTAAGAAAAAAAATTTTTTTAGGTGTGCCTGGGTGGCTCAGTTGGCTGAGTCTCCAACTCTTGATTTTGGCTCAGATCATGATCTCAGGGTCATGAGATTGAGCCCCAAGTCAGGCCCCATGCTGGGCATGGAGCCTGCTCAAGACTCTCTCTATCTCCCTTTGCCCCCACCTCAAACCCCTCCCTCACTCTCTCGCACATTCCCTTTCTTTGTCAGATAAACAAATAGATCTTAAAAATTAAAAAATAAAAAAGTTTTCAGCATCATTTTGTGTGTTTTTTGGTAAAAATCATCCAGTTACAATTTATTTGCTAATCCAATCTTACGGTTTTTGTGTTTTCATTTAAATTCAAGTTGTTTCCATTGATCTTAATGAGCCACTAGTTCTTATGCCTGTCATTTTTTTTGATGTTTACTTGTTGTGCCTTTTGCATTTGCTTTCCTCTCTACCTTTTACTCTTTTTTTTAAAAAGATTTTATTTATTTATTTGATAGGCAGAGATCACAAGTAGGCAGAGAGGCAGGCAGAGAGAGTGGAGGAAGCAGGCTCCCCACTGAGCAGAGAGCTCAATGCGGGGCTCAATCCCAGGACCCTGGGATCATGACCTGAGCGGAAGGCAGAGGCTTTAATCCAGTGAGCCACCCAGGCACCCCTCTAGGTTGCTATTATTTTCACTCAAATAGTCACTCACCAAGTTCTAGGTTTTGGCATGTTACTTTATCTCTCTAGCACTCAGTATTTACTCATAAAATGATGATAATAGCCGTTGTCCCAGTTACCTCGCAGAATTTGTGAGGCTAAAATCAGAAAATGGAGAGCAAAGTACACTGAAACCGTAAGGGACCACTGATGTTATCATTTCTCACTGAGTTTAACACGAAGCACAGTGCTTTATATTTGTCTTGGACAGATTCATCTTTCGTTTGCTCATCAATCACTCCTGCTCAGCTCAGCAATCTCTTTAAAAAGGATCTTCTTTTCCGGATTTCTCTGTAACTATGGCCTTCCCGGTCAAGCCATCTGATGGATCATGCCTGAAGAGGCTTTCTTGTGTGTCTAAAATACTTTTTATTGTTTTTTTTTTTTTAAATAGAAAGGTGATTCTTGGTTACTGAGAAAAAATTGAAAATAGAGGATAACACATACAAGAAAAGAAAAAAACAGTAACATTCAAGTGAATCTAAAGCAATTAATTCTGAGGTATTTAATTCTGAAGTATTTCTAATACATGGGAATAACCACATTTTGACTTTTTTTCTTAGACACACATCACCCTTTTCTCCTTAAAACTGAAATCATATGAGGGGCACCTGGGTGGCTCAGTCAGTTAAGCAGCCAAATCTTGATGTCGGCTCAGGTCATAATCTCAGGGTCTTGAGATCAAGCCTTGCAATGGGCTCCGTGCTGGGCGTGGAACCTGCCTAAGATTTTCTCTTTCTCCCTCTCAGTCTGCACCCCACCCGGCCCACCCCAGCTGTGTGCACTCTCTCTCTTAAAAAAAAATTGACATCCTATTATGTTATGTAAGCTGATTTAAATAATTTTTAATTGATGTATGTAGCAACATAAACCAATTGTAAGTATACAATTTGATTAATTTTTCTTGAGGCGAACCCATCTGGGTAACCACCTTTCAGAGCAGAAAGATTATTCCCAGCCCTCTGGAGACCTCCCAGGTAGCTTCTCCCTGAACTACCAGTTCTCTCCCCTAATTAACCACCATCCTGACTTC
The DNA here is from genome assembly GCF_963455335.1 of Martes martes. Taxonomy (NCBI): domain Eukaryota; kingdom Metazoa; phylum Chordata; class Mammalia; order Carnivora; family Mustelidae; genus Martes; species Martes martes. The sequence goes on from NC_137893.1 coordinate 41,942,387, forward strand.
TCTACTACCCATTAGTTTTGACTACTGTTGAACTTCATATGAATGAACCATGCACTGTGCTTTTTTGGTGTCAATTTCCTTAGTGCAGCATTGTTTGTGGGGTCGTCTACCTTGTTGTTTACAGTTCACTCATTTTTATTATTGTACACAGTACACAACACACAATACTGTATATTGTATTCCATTATATGAAGGGACCACTGTTTATTTTTCTTTTCTACTATTAATGAACATTTGGTTTATTTCCAGTTGAGGCTTACAAATAATGTTGCCATGAATATTTTTGTACATGTCTTTGAAGTCAATAATACGCATTTTGGTTGGTTATATACCAGGTAGTGGGAATGCTGGGTCATAGGGTAGGCATATATCCAGCTTTAGGAGATAATACCTGGAAAGTTCTCCCTACCCTGAAACAGTGTATGAAATTTTCAGTTGCTCCACATACTTGTCAACACTTGGTAATTTTAACCATTATATTGGATGTGTATTAGTATCTCATGGTGGTTATTGGTATTTCCATGAAATTGAAAAGGAGGAGCACTTAAATTTTTTACATATTTATGACTATTTAAATATTTTCTTTTGTGATTCTTGTTCAAGAATTTTGCTCATTTTTCTACTGAGTCATATTTTTTAAAGTTATTGTTAGGTATTTTTATATACTTTAGGTAGGAGTTCCTTGCCAGATACATGCACATTAATATTTTCTTCCACGCCTTGGCTTGCTTTCTATTCTTTTGTGCGATCTCTGGATGAACAGAAGTCCTTAATTTTAATATACACAATTATCATTTTCTTTATTGTTATGGCTTTTTGTGTCATTATAAAAAGCTTTGCCTATTCCAAGTCATAAAGTTATACTCCAGTATAATAAACTGAAGGCTTTATTTAACTTCCACATTTAGACCTAACTTTTATCTAGGGTTAATATTTAATTGATTTTTAAGTATGGTGTAAGATCATGATTCATTTATTTTTTTCTATATTGAAAAGGGCATTCTTTTATGCACTACCACTTTTCTCATAAATGAAGTGACCGTATAATTGTGGGTCTGTTTCTGTAGTCTTTAATTCGGTTTCTTAGCTTCCATTTTATCCTTGTGTCATGACTCAGCTTTATAATAAACCTGGATATGTGATATATGCTAAGTCCTCCAGACTAGTTCTTTGAGCATGCCTTTACTATTCTTGGACCTTTAAGTGTCCATGTACTGTTTAGAATTATTTTATCAATTAGAAACAATAACAACAACAACAAAAGCCTGGTTGGGATTTTTATTTGTATTGAACTAAATCTGTAGTTTAATTTTGAGAAAAACCATAGCTTTACTAGAATCTTCCAATCTATAGACATTATGTAACTATTTATTTAGATTTTTTTCATTTTGTATCAAAAAGTTTTTTGTTTTTTTGATAGAGATCTTGCATAACTCTTGCAAAATATATTATTAGTTACTTAATTTTTTATTTGATGTTATTATAAAATGTTATTGTTCTCCAAATATCATTATTAAATTTTTATGTTGAAATATATAAATAAAACTGTTTCATATATTGACTTTGTATCTAGCAATCTTGCTGAATTTACTTTTAATTCACCCACTGTATCTGTAGATGACCGGATTTTTTATCTACAAAATTATATTATCTGTAAATATTGTTAATTCTATATTTTATTTTTCAATTCTTAAAACTTTTGTCTGGTTGCTTTGGCTTGGCTTTACAGTACAGTGTTGACTAGCAGTGCTGGTTGTGGGCATCATTATCTACTATTTGATCTCAGGAGATAGTTTTCAATTTTCACCATTAAATTTGACATTGGAGTTTTTTTTAGATACTTCTTTTTTTTTTTTAAAGATTTTATTTATTTATTTGACAGAGAGAGAGAGATCACAAGTAGGCAGAGAGAGAGGAAGGGAAGCAGGCTCCCTGCCGAACAGAGAGCCCGATGCAGGGCTCGATCCCAGGACCCTGGGATCATGACCTGAGCCGAAGGCAGAGGCTTTAACCCACTGAGCCACCCAGGCGCCCCTAGATACTTCTAATCAGAGTAGAGAAGTTCATTTTTTACCCTAGCTTACTAAAAGTTTTTGTTATGAAATAATGTAAGTTTTTATAATTACAGATTCCATTTCTTTAGTAGAGTCATGATAAATTATTCTATTTCTTCTTTTCTCAAATTTGCAAAGTTATGTTTTTCTAAAAAATGTCTTTTACATCTGAATATTTGAATGTTTTGCATAAAGTTGTCCATAATATTGTGTATGTGTGTGTGTATATGCATTTAGCTCTACTAATTGATGTGTAATTTATGTGTAATTAAATTCACCAATTTTATGTATTAATTTGATGAGTTTGACTTTATCCCTCTGTTTCCATTCTCACGTCTTGATTTTGGTAGGCATACCTTAAGATTTTTGCCTATCTTATTATTATTGTTATTGTTATTATTATTAACCTAGTTAAATTAATATTGTTAAATTAACATTGTTTGTATCTTAAGTGTTTAAAAAATTACTTGTGATATTTGCACTTGCTTAACATATTTACAACAGTTATTTGGAACTTCATGGTTTGCTTCACAACTCTTTTAAATTCTATTTCCTTCTCTTTTTTTGAAATTTTTCAATTGCCTATTATAACCTTTGACCCTTGCATATTTGATAATGTCTCTCTATTTTCTTTATACAATCCTCACTTCTATTTGGATATAGATTTGCATATAGAACTGGGCCACAACTTTTCAAAATATCCTTCATTTTATGTGACAGAAAAGAAATTTGAAAAAAAGGACTTATTTTTTCTTCTTTGTTGTTCTTTCTATTGTTCCTTCCTCTGTGTTAGTGATGCTAGTGCCATAGGGACTGGCATAGTTTTTAATTTCAATTTCAATTTCAATTTTGTCTCAGTCTCCTTTCCAGACACTCAGGTAGTACTACTCAATATTGTTGACTCAAATTGTTCAAGTGGGTTTCAAAAGAATTGGGATGGGGAGATTTTCAGATGTCTCTTCTTTCTTTCATTCAATTTGGTATTGCTTTCTCAGGAAGGTACCTTAATATCTTCCAGAATTTCTACATGCAATATGTCTAACTAAAATTCCCTGGAGTTTGTTCCTCATAGATGGTCTGATTTCCTTTTTCCATGGCTGAGGTGAAGTTTTTCTCAACTTCCTATTTCCTACATTCCACTCATTCCATTTTGACTATGGTGATGATCTGGGGAGAGATTTAATGCCTGGGCTCAAAATTACCTTCTTACCTGGTGAGTGCAGGAGGAATCCTTTTCTTTCTTACTCCTTCTTCCTCTTTTTGGAACTAACTTTATCTTAATTGTTTTTATTTTACCCCTATTGCCTCTGTAGATTTTCTGAGCAAGTAATTTATTGACTTGTGGTTCAATCTTCTTTTCAGGAGTCATATACATTTGATACACTCAGTAGCTTGAATTAACATTCCAAATAGTTAACTCAGACTAATTATAGAGTCCAACACAATCGCTTTTCTTTATATAATCCATAAAAATTATATCAACAATGCTGAGATTCAGAGAAGGGATAGAGTGATACAAAATGCTCAAGAATGCCTCTATGCTAAATGGACTTAGAAACACAGAATTTAAAAATTCTAAAGCTTGAAGCATCCTTAAAATAATTCAACTCAACTTTCTAATTTTATAGACGAAGACCCTGGGGCCAAGAAAGGCCAAATGACTTATCCAATACGTGAAAATACTACTTTGAACAGAGTCAGAACTAAACCTAGATCTAAGAGGACTCTCATTTTTGGTCTACCCACCACATTTTTCTTCTGGAAAAAACTCCCATCTTTTTAGGAAATTCTTTTAGGGAATTCTTCTCATCTTCTCCAACTGTGTAGCCCTAAATAAGGTTGTAAGCAATATTGATCTGATCCTATGGGCATAACAATAGGTGTGTGACCTCAGGTGACCTAGTATTCTTACAGAGACTTTAAAAATTTGACCTGAGGAAAGAGAGCCATTATTCTCCCTTTGCAAAGCTGGGGAAAGTTGAGCTGCAGAAGACCATGTTTCCAACATTATGTAAAACCTTATTTAAGAGAATGATGATGAACTCTGTAAGGTTTCAGAGAGGAAAAATGGAGCTAGCAGGTCTTGACATTTGGGAGCCTGGTTCCAGACATCTTGTGACCCCCTAGATTCTACTCTGCCCGTAGCTTGGGTATCTGAGTTCAAGAAAAAAAATGCCCTTTTGGCCTCAGCTGGGGTGAGTCTTATTTTAGTTACTTATAGTCAAAAGATTCCTAGCCAATTTGTGTGCCTTTAAGAAAAGGCGGAAATTAAACAGATGGAGAAGAGTGGGGAGGGAATTCTAGGTTTGGAGGCCAAAATGCCATGCTCTATTCTGACAGCTTGGGAGAATTAACACCTCAGCAGGTCAAGGATGATAGGGAGGGGAAAGCATCAAGAGCACACAGAATTGGTTCCCTGGGGTGGGAACATCTGGGTATTTCACTAGGAGAAGCTCTGAATAGGATGGTTAAGAGGGTACGACACAAAGTTACCTCACAGTTTTGTCAGGAATATTTCCTGACATACACACACTCTCTTCAGTAATGGCAAACACTAGTAGCAAACTAGAGCAGACAAATATTGCATATTTTTCTTATCTAGCTCAACCATAAATTTCCTACGGAATGTAAAAGGAAGAAAAAGCATTGACTCATCCACAGAGGGATGTAAGGCAAAAAAGAAAGTATTCACTGTAATTAAGAGTGCAAAATTGCTTCACTATCATCTCATCTTTGGCAGCTTTGAGTATTTTCTGATCTATTGTCCTTTTAGGACTGGGAAAATGAATCAGTGGGCTTTAAACTGTGTTTGTCTTCTAAACACAGCCCTTTTGTAATTCTCATTTCTTTGTGGTATTTCAGTTCCTTATCTTGAGATCTTTCAGCTTATCGGTTATATTTTCAATCTTCTCTTTGGAGCTTATCACACTTGTATTTTATTGTTCACTTTACCGTATACAATTTAGTAGACTTCGGAGTGAGGTCCCTGTCAGGAAGGGAGGAAATTACTGATCCATGTAAGCCAATCAAAACTGGAACCCTGGTGTTAGAAACTGTGAGAGAGTGAAAGCTCATCTTACTCTAGCTGTCAGGGCCCAGTGTTTTCTTTAAAATTATTCAGCAGCATGGAGTTGGCCGTGAGACCGCGAAAGGGATTGGTGGGCAAGCCAAGGAATGTACGATGTGTTAGAATCATATCATTCTCTTTCCAATTCTGTCACTCACACATTTGTCTCATGCCTGCCTTAGAGAAGACATTTTATATACATATATATATAGATATAGATATATATAGATATATATACACACACACACACACACACATATATATATTTTTATAAAATTGGTCTCTCTCTCTCTTTCTCTCTCTCTCTTTTTAAAAAGATTTCATTTATTTATTAGAGAGAGAGAGTGTGTGCGAGCACAAGCAGGGAGAGCAACAGCCAGACAGAGAAGGAGACTCCCCACTGAGCAGGGAGCCCATTTGAGGCTCCATCCCAGGACCATGGGATCATGACTTGGGTTGAAGGTAGACACTCAACCAACTGAGCCACCCAGATGCCCCTAGAGCAGACATTTTAGTCAGAGACATATATTTCTCCTCTGCCACATCATGAAATAGTTCAGTCTGATTCCCATGGATTTTAGGTGAATGACTGAGAAAAATGTTTTCTCAAATGAGAGTCATTTAAGCGTGTGTAATGGAAGGGAACCAGGAAGTCATTATGAACTATAGGCTGTCCTGAGCCTTCTCTCTGGCCATACTTCTGGGGGGAATTACCCGTCCTTAGGAAATGATCAGCTTTGTGGGAGTTGCCTGATGTCTTCTTCTTTTTAAGTCCTGCTTCTGGGCAAGGCTTTTTCTTAGATTAGTTGTCAGTGCAATTGGCCTATAATCTCCTTTTCAGCCATGCCTCCTAGTGCCCTGACTATACCCTTTATATTGGACTCATAAGAGCAAAGGAACACGGAACTCGCTACATGTTGTTGGATAGTAGGAAGCAGTGCTCCTCAAGCTTCCAGAGCCACTCACAAACTCAACCCAAAGTGCGTCAGGTGCTTGTTCTGACACACAAGTACAACTGAGCCATAAATAATCGGCAGACAGCCTATTCACAGACGGACATTTCAGGAAAACAAAGCCTAGACCATGGTTGGGGAGAGTGGAGGACCCTTTGAGGGGTAAGAGACACCCAAGAAGAGGTTGAACATGACCTGCTAGATGATAACTTTTGTTTTGTACCCTGAAGGCTTTGTCGTCGTTGTCGTCGTCATCTTCTTCTTCTTCTTCTTCTTCTTCTTCTTCTTCTTTTCTGAGAGGAGAATCTCGCAAAGTGGCTAGCATGTTTTAGGTGCTCAGTAAGGTTTCCCTTTTTAATGAAAGAATAAAGGGAAAAAAATAATGAATAAATATGTTTATTGCAACAGCAGCAACAACAAAAACACAACGAACTATATAGAAAAAGAGGTGTTAATATTTGAAAAGTGCTCATTGCTAAGTTCCCAGGGAAGTGAGAGAAATCTCGCCACATTACATGCAAAAGCTGGTGGGAAGGCCCAAGCAAGATTTCTACCTCCTCAGCCATTATAAGTGAATTAAGGAGACATAGCTAGAAGAATGGGATTTATGTGAGTGTCAGGTCAAGTCCTCTGGGAAGCAGACACCAAGGTGGAGTTGGAAGCACAACAGCTTTTTTGGAGTAAGGCCTGTGAAGGATAAAGAGAGAAAGGGCGGGAGGAGATAGGAAAAGCGTTCAGACTGCATTGCAGTTGACACCTGGGAAAGAAGAGAATAAAGGAAAGACGCTTGCATAGGTACAGCCTAAGACACCAGTACATTCTGAGAGAGTCTAGGCCAGTAGAAGGTCCCTGTAGAAGAATCCACGTTGAGCAGGAATGGCCAGGAGGATCTGGTACTCTGCCGCGTTCAGTCACTGGCTAGGACCGCGTGTGTCCTTGATTCAAATACTACAGTAGGTCCTGAAGACACACTTCCATGGCTGCCCCATAGGAAACCTCAGCTTCCTAAGGCAAGTTTCTGTTTTAAAGTTTACAATATTTATTTTGGAAGCTATTTAATAATAAACTTGGGGTTAACAATGTGCTGAAAGAGATACATAAAGCTTTATCTTGTACCACGGACATCTATAAGTGTGGGGGTTGGCACGGAAAGTAAGGCAGGCTCTTCTACAACAAAAATATTTCATGAAACTGAGAACTTCAGCTTCCTGTTATGGTGGTGGTTTATAAAAGCCTGATGGTTCCATTAACGGCAGCTAGAAAAGTGGGAAAAGGGGCAAAACAGTTGTTTGAAAGGATTAGGGGCTCCGACTGCAGCCAAGACCGAAGGGACCAAGACCTTAGAGAGAAGACAAGTTTGCTATAGTGAGAGGAATATGCCTCATTCTGCTTTTCTCCTGGAGCATTTTCCCAATCTTGGACGAGAGACGGAGGCTGAGCTGTTAAGCGAGCTGCAAGCAAGCTCACAGAGCTGGGGAGCAAAGTGGAGTTTGGGCCTGCGGAAGCTGCCAGGTATCCAAGGACGAAGATCCCAGAGGCAAAGTAGTCGGGAGAAGTTGGTTCTCACTCCGCACGAGGCTGCCCCTTGAGGCTTTCCCTGATTCTTAAACTGAGCAGGTCAGAAGCTATGAACATGAACAGAAAGCAGACAAAAAGCAAAATGAAGGGGCTTTTTGTTGTTGTTTGTTTGTTGTTAGCAACTTCATGGTGCTAAGGAGATAGAAATGGGAGCCTAAGTCCTACCAAAATGTGAGCACTCATCAATACCCTAAGCCCTTAGCTGACTACCCCTCAAGGATTGAGTCTACAAAGCATCAAGAGAGGGCAGAAAGGATCTGCTCAGTCTGTGGCCAAGGACAGCATAAATTCGCTATGCGGGAGGGTGGCATTGTCCCTCTGCAATATTTCAGTCACAATTTGTGGCATTCAGTAAGAAATGGCCACTCACATAAAGAAACAGAACAAGGAGAGAAAGAGACATTAGGTTCATGTTGATGGATGCCCGGTTCTTACATTCATCAGTCATATACTTCTTTCTTAATAATAGTGATTGATATGTTTAAGTAAACATTACAAGATGGAAAATTTTACCAGATTATTGCAATCTATCAAAAAAGGGACGAAGTAGAATTCTGAGAGCTGAAAAGTATAATAACTATAATAAAGCATCTAATATCAAGTGGGTACAGTCGAGAGAGTGAGTGAACTTGAAGGGGAGACAGTAAAAAATATGTAGACGAAGGCAGAGGGGGAAAATGGATGAAAATGCGAGAAGAGCATAATAACGCAATTCTTTGATACCTGGTAGAAAAAAGCAGAAAAATAAGTAAGCATATAAAACACTTGAAATACATAATTACAAACTTCATGTAATTGAAATGTATAGAACACAGCCATATGACAGAACTCATTTTCTTTTTAAGTACCTTTAACCAAAATTGGCTATATTCTGGGACATAAAGCAAGATACAGCAGTTTTAAAAGATTGAGACAGTTTAAAGTATGTGTACTGACTACAATGGAATTAAACTAGACATAAATTGAGCAACAATAAAACAAACAGAAAATGCCCCCCAATTTTGAAATGAAGCAGTTTACTTCTAGACAATCCAAAGAAATCATTGAATTGGACGATGATAAAATGTAACACATCAGAGTTTCTGGTATGAAGGAAATCTTGTTGGAGGGAAATTTATGGGCTGATACACAAATAACAAAAGTCTTAAAATCAATGATCTAAGTATCCAGTTTAGAAAGTTAACAAAATGGCAGTAAATTAAATCCAGAGAAAGTAGAAGAAAGTAAATAATAAAGATAAGATTGAAAATTACTAAAGTAGAAAACAAATGTATAATAGTTATCTAAGTCTTATATCAAGTCATTTTCTTGCATGAATTGACATAAAAACATTACTAAAATTTGGCACCCATGAGATATCCAACATTAGTATGAGCAGAAAGCTTAATTTAATGAGGTAATAGATGTGAATATGAGATTTTATAATAGGCAAATAACCATTGTAGAGTAAATTTGCCGAAGTGGAAATGTAAAGAAAGCAGCTAATAACTTAGGTTTTAGAATCTTCTCTGGGACACACTTCATGGTGTTCCCATAAGCTTGGCTATTTAATTTTTATATTTTAAAGTTTCTCTTGTTCTGCATTTTTCTTTGTGATTACTGAGCTTATGGTTTAATGCATACCGTAGTTTATGAAAAAATTTTTTGAAGAAAGACAAGAATTGACACCTTGAAAAAAATTGACATAATTGATAACTCCCTATCCAGAAAGAAAAAGAACAGGCAGAAATAACAATATAAGAAATAAAAAAGAGATGTTGTTACAGATCTTACATGTATTAAAAGGATAAAAATATATTATAGGGGCACCCAGGTGGCTCAGTGGGTTAAAGCCTCTGTCTTCGGCTCAGGTCATGATCCCAGGGTCCTGGGATTGAGCCCCGCATCGGGCTCTCTGCTCAGCAGGGAGCCTGCTTCCACTTCTTTCTCGCTCTGCCTGCCTCTCTGCCTACTTGTGATCTCTGCCTGTCAAATAAATAAATAAAATCTTTAAAAAATATATATATATTATAAACAACTTTATATTAATAAATTTGAAAATTCAGATGAAATTGTTAAATTTCTAAAATTGCACATCTTACAAAATCATCAGAATGATCCCATGCTAATTAAATTATTCGATCTGAAATTAAAAACCTACTAACAGAGAAAACTCCAGTCAGTGAAGGTTTCGCTTGTGAATTTGTCCAAGCATTTAAGGAAGAAATAACTTCAATCTTACAAAATCTTTCAGGGAAGAGAGAAAGAGAAAGCATTTCCCAACTTATCTGATAAAGGCTAATAGAACCTTGATGCCAAGACCCGATAACCACTTGCTCCGTTTCTCTCATAAACTTGGATTCAAAAATCTAAAGCAAAATATTGGGAATTCCTACCCATCCATTAAGAAAAAGGCAAACATTTTTTAACTAATTTGGGTTTACTTCAGGAATATAAGATGGTTTAACATTTGAAAATCAATCAATGTCACTAGCTAGAGCAACCAAATAAAAGAGGAAAGGAGGTTACCTTAGGAGGTGCTGTGACTGGCAGCGAGCAAGAGGTTGGAGACTTCCAAGATGCAGGTGATATCTTTTTATTGACCTGGTGGTGAGAACAGGGATGTCTTCCTCTGAAAATGCATTGAGTTGATACTTATAATTTGTTTCCATTTCTGTAAGTATGCTATGCTTCAATAAATTCTTACTTTAAAACATTCCATGAAACTGATTTCTTATGGAATTTGTGGGCTGTGCAATTGACATTTGGTCCCGCAGCCGATTCATCTGTATTTCAGAGTTTGAAGGAATCTTACAGTTCAGTCCAAAATCCATCCACACACACCAAGCAGTTACATTGGAAACTCGTGTTCCTCTATGAATATTTGAACTTCTTCCTTCAGAATTTTATTTGTGATTAGTCTAAGGTGCGTGCCAGGACATATGTTTTTTTAAAAATTCAAAATGACATATTCTATCTTTATCTTTGTCTGACTTCATTAGACTTCAAGTGCCTTCACTTTTTTCCTCAAAGAGTGAATATATACCATCATAAGGATATTTAATAATATTATCTTTAGAATAAGCATGAATGCTCCAAGGATTGTCTTTGAAGGAACTGCTTTATTGGGACTCACGTATCCAACTGCCTTTCATAGTCCGTGTGCTTGCTATATACGAGGGACATTCAGTTTTGGTAATACTTCATTGCCAAACACTTTTCCGTCATTAGCATAAACCCAAATTTTACTTAAGTCTCCAGACTGCCTTGGAGAAGGCAGTGGCAGGTAGTAATGAACACTTTAGTTTTCTGGATACAAGGGCGGCCAACCTTTCAAGAACCAAAGGATGACAAATGTAGACATGAGTAAAGGTCAGCAGTTCTCAAAGTGAAGGGCAATCTCTGGATGGGAAACTTCTGTACCACTGGGCACTTACGGATGCAAAATCTGGGTCCCAGTCCAAACCTACTGAGAAAGAAGTCTGGAGTGGGGCTCAGAAATTTGTGTTTTAACATGCCCTGTAGGTAATTCTGATATATGCTAAGTTTGAGAACCCCTGGCATAGGGAAGTATCATGGTGGAAAAAATGGAGTCTCTGGAGTTTGACTTGGTCCTAGCTTTGCCACTTCTTATTTGGATAATCTTGGGCAAGTCTGTTGATTTTGAATATATGCAGTTTTCTCAACAATAAATGGGATGAATAATCCCTTCAGATCATCAAGCACAAAAAGGAAGTTTTTGGTACATAGTACTGATAATATTACTGTCGCTAGTATTGTGAATACTACTGATAATTTTTTATTAATTATTTTATAAATAAAAGAAGATCTAGAAATCTAGTTTCTACTGGAACGAAGAGATGTGCATAATTTTCCTTGGTTCCTGTGATATCACAGAACGGTATTGATTCCGTTTTTTAGTTAGAAAGCACATTTGGAAATATTCCTGGCTTTGTCAATTCACGGGAGCCTTCCTTGTTGATGAAAGCCTCGCCATGTGGCAGCCTAGGCTGAATGCGATTCTGCCCAGTGTGGGACAAATAGCATATCCCGGGACTTGGAAGATGACACTGCTGAATAGAGAGCAAGTGCATTTCTTTGAAGAAAATTGCTGAGCATGCATAAAAACACTTTTTTTTGCCCCCTCCCTCCCTCTTTTTCTTTTGCCTTCTTTCATGCTTTAGCAGATGGAAGACTCAAAGGGTTACCAAATCTCTCCACTGCTCAATTAGAAGCCCTTCTCTTTTCTGGTAAATGGTTCTGCACTTGAAGGGCGCCCCACCTGGAAACAAAGAAGCAGAGGAAATGCCCTGGCTCTTTCTTTCTTCCTTTTTATTCCCTCAAGTAAGCATATTTGGCTCCAGTCTCTCTACCACACCATAGAACCCACACTACCAAATATGGCGGAAAGAAGACATTTTGTGGTTCATTTTCTTTCCATTTATTGTCTCTGGTTTTGTGTTAATGATTTGGGAAGGAAAGACTAAACTTACACAGATGACTCAATTCAGTATTTAAGTGAAGACACCATGAAATGTTGGCCAGATCTTAGGTCTTTAACAAGCTTATTGGATCAGGACGTTTTTCTTCATGTGCTTCTTTTTTTGCACCGGCTCTGGGCCTGAAAACTGTCCTTTAGCTTGTGTAGACCTGGCACTGACAGACAGACACCTCTCCCACACTTAGTCTTAGTGCTGTGATCTACACTGGCAGGATTCTATCATTGTATTACTTTTCCTTGAGACTTACTCCAGGAGCAAGAGTATGATGTAGCATGCATTCAATGCATTTTACTGAATTCATCAGATGGCTACGCTTCCATACAAGTTAATTCTTGGTACTGTGCAAATTAAAGAACTTGTAAAAAAAATGAAGGCTTTCAAATTAGTCTAAGAGATAGCTATTATTCATTCAATATGGGAAACAATCATTGTATACTTCAGTTACATCTTTCATATATTTACCATCATCTGAAGTGTCTACAAACCCCATATTGCGTGTCACTCCCAACATATGGGTACCTTACAACTCACACATGGAAACCTTCACATTTCTAGAATCTCACTTTTAAAGCACACTGCCACATTGGTTAGCTCTGAATGATATTAAACATTTCCGCAAACAGAAATGGCATCATGAATTCCATATATGGATGCCCACCTACAGACAGACATGAAGTCAGATGTGTGTCATAACATGGTGTTCATGCACATTCATAGGTATGGCCGTCTTGGCACTTGAAAAATAGTACATTTTAGGTGGTACGTGAGATGAGCGGGGGCCCCGGTGATAGCGCTTCTGAGTGGTCTGAGCAGATGGAAGTCCTGAGAAGAGCAGAATAGTCAGGCAGGATGACCACAGGGAAGCACTCTGCCTTTTTCAAAGTTACATTAATTGGGTGGCTTTCCAATTGTACTTACAGCTAAGCCATTTCATCTACATTTGTGTGAATGCTAAAGTGGTAGAAGGCTACCCACCTGCTAACACACAGATCCACATACTAGTCATAGTGCTTCACATGTGGTGTGAGGATGACTGCCTTCCCAGGGGGATATTTGGAACTATATGGGGACATTTCCAATTGCCCCATTGACTGAAGGATGGGAGGTTCCAACATTTAGTGTTTAGCATTGAGAGATGTTGAAAATTCAGGAACACCCTGAATAGTATTGCACAAATAAGAATTGTCATGCCAAAAATGTAAATCGTCCCATCTTTGAGAAGCAGCTGTTTTTTTTGGGGGGGGTGGGGTGGGGGTCATATCCATGGATTATTCCCATCTTGGGATTTTTGGGTTTCTAATAGTTACTAATGAGTTGTAGGAATCTGTAAACCACATTGATATTTCAGATCTCAATCTCATCCAGACTTCTCTCCTGACTTCTAGAACATTATCCAACTGCCTACTGTACATCTCCATCTGGATATCCCAGAAGACCTAATTCATCACATCCAAAATCAAACTCATTTTCTTCTTCTTTAAACCTTCTCCATCTCCTCTCAAATATCCCCTGTGTTGGTGAATGCTACTGCCGCAGAGGTTAAGCTAAAAAGCTGACAATGGTCCTAGGTGCCTGCTTCTCCCCACCCTCACAGCTAATCAATCGCTAAATCCTGGGTTTCTATCTCCTTGGTTTCTTCCACTTTTTTCACGATTTTCTTCGTTCCTCCTGCTACTGCCTCAGTTCAGCCTATTTTCATCTCTGCTGTGGACTATTCCATTCATCTTCTAACTGATCTCTTCGCTCCACTACATTAATTAGGAATCTTTCAGTTGAAAGGGACAGAAAACTTGGCTAAATGGGCTTTTATAACTGAGCAAGCAGAAGATTCTGGAACAGTTAGATCTGGGGTCTAAAATGACAGAATTAGAGCTCTGACTCACTTCAGTGGTATCCTCCACCTGTGTGGGTCCCTCTCAGGCAGGCACTCTGCATGTGGATCCCGCCACAGCTCAGTTCCAAGCCTGTTCTTCCTGCCATCTCGGTGGGAAGAGACAACCTCTTCTTTAGTTGCTTCAGCCTAGTCCCAGTCTCGGCTCTGCTTGGTTCTCATCTTTTTGTTTGCCCAACTAAGCCAGAAGTGGAGTCCAATCATCCCAAACAGACCCCATTGAATGGGCCTGGTGAGCAGTTTGATTCTAAAGGAAAACACAGTTGTGTCAGTAGAAGAAAAAGGAGACTGTGTGCTTGGGAGGAGATATCCATTAAAACTCTCTCTGACCTAAGCTCTATCCGGTGATCGGAGTGATCTTTTCCTGCATATTGAATCACATCTTTTCCCTGATAAAATCCTTCCTTCTGTACTTTCCCATTGCCTTCACGGTAATGTCAAGAAAAGTATGAACAGCACTCCAAGATCTGACCTCTGCTGACCTCTCTTGTCCTGCTTCTCTTCTCGCTGGGCTTCTCACTCTTCCCTGTCCGGAGTCTTTGAGATTCCGTGAATACCTCATGCTGGACTGTGTTTTGCATTTGCTCCAAAAATCCTGTCCCTGTTCTCTACCTAGAAAACACCTGTGCCTTACTGTCAGAGGCGGTGAGTTAGGCTCTAACAGGATGCCTGGAGGCCAGCAAAGAGGAAGTATGCCCAGTTTAGGATAAAGTCAGAGGCCTGTGTGGGTAGCACTCCAAAACAAAGCCACATGAAGCTGAATCTAAGCAGACAAGCCCAAGATGGCTGACAAATGAGGCCAGAAACCTTGGTCCCCAAAAATCCCCACCCCAAGTAATTCTACTCCCTAGTTAACAGCTGTCAATAGAAGATAGAAACTCAAACTGCAGGGCACACAACTCCTTCTCTCTCTCTCACATCTCAAGAGCGTGTTTTTATTTTAATAAACTTTCCCGCTCCTCCACTGTGTTGTGTGTGTCCTTGAATTCTTTCTCCTGATGAGATCGAGAGCCTTCGACAATATCTTTGGGGCAGGCTGGGGGAGGTCTCATGACCAGGCATCTCCCTGGTTCACCCGACAACATTACCTCCTCTCCTAACTCTTTCTCTGTCCTCTCCTGCCTTTGCACCCCCTTTGGACATGCACAGATTTCTATCAGAGCACCTATGAACCTGTCTATCCCGACTGGTTTGTCTTCCAATCAGTTCCTTAAGATCAGGCATTGAAGTTTCTCTTTGGATTCCGAATACCTAACAAGGTGAATGATGGGTCAGTTGGCACTGACAAAATATTTACTGAATGATTGAATCAGTAAATATAATAAAAATAAAATGTGACTATGGATAAAGTCAAACAGGATAGAAAGACAGATTTTTTTTGACGGTTGAAACATTTAAATTCATAAGGATCAAAGATGTTTTTAGTGCCGAAGGGGGAATGATGACTTTGAGAGGAACACTCTATTATACTTTTATTTAGTGAGGCATTGTGCTAATTCTGTTAAGTGATCATTATCTTGAGGGGATGATTTGGTAACTAATTTGGTTAGAGCCACACTTGAGATCTATTTTTATGTAATCATTGTGGTCTGAGAAAGTAAACCTTAGCCAGTGAGTCGATTGCAGTGGACGGAAGGTCAGAGAAACTATTGGCATTGACTGCTTTGTCTCCCAAATCTAAAATCTTCCTAGTGTGCTATTCAGATGGATACAGCCACCAAGCACTCAAGCTAATGGCCAAGGTCATTTTTCCAGCTAGGCAGCCATGCAGCTGTGTCCAGTGCCCTAGGCAGGACTTGAAAGAACCCTGTTTGTCTCCCCATTGCCAGTATCAGGGAGTGCCCCTCCCCCATACCCCTAGTCTGCTTTGAACGGTGCTCCAAAGGAAGCTCCCCCTTGCACAGTGAATGCTAAACAACTCCTTCCTTTCCCCCATTGAGGCCTAACTCAAAGGACATTTTTCATCAGGACTTTTCCAAGAATTTAGGGAGAGCAAAATTTGGGTTTTACCAGAACAATGAAAACTCCAGATAATGGGGATCATGGCTGTATTTATATATAATTTTGTCCTGAATTATGGTCTCTAGAGTTCAAAATCTCTGGAAAGTGCCAACCTTTGGTTTCACAGTGCTGAGCTATCATCTGAGCTAAGAATGGAACTCAGGTCGCTTAACTTCCCAGCCATCTATTAGAACACTGTGCCTCTCAATTGTGTCTTAAATTAGGCACATAAATGAATTCACTCACACTCTTCCTGCCTACCAAGTTTCTGCAGAGGCACTTATCAGCGCTACAATGCTGCAGTTGGGAGAATTTCCTCAGCTCTAGAGTTAGACTCCTACAGACTGCGCGAGTGGGAGAAGCTCAGATTGAAAATCTCAAGTCTTCTTTAATCTCCCAAGAGCTGCACCGTGGCCCCCCCCGGCCCCCCCATCAACAGTCAGCACGAAACAAAGGAAATCCTTCTTGTCCCGGGCCAAACTTCATCAGGGAAATTACACGTTTAGGACGAGAAACTCCCAGTCCAGCAAGATTCTACAAGTGTGGAGAGGAACATGCGTGAACACCACTGTGTGCTGCCCTTTGCCATCTGGAATCTTAAATGGGGGCTCGGCTTCCTTCACCAGGCCCGTCCCCCCACTGCCTCCATCTGTAGGAGTGAAGAGCAGAGGCCTAATGAATTGGAGCAAACTGCTTGGCACGGCTCTAACCTGAGAGCTGAGAGGGGATCGGGGGCAAAGTGCCTTTTATTTTTAATGGGTCCTTGCCTATCTTTTAAATGGTTTTCTTCTTTTTGGTGACTTGAAGCTCTAGTGCCTGTGGAGTGGGGGAGGGGAGTGGGGGAACACACAAAAACCCAAAAGGAGAATATAAATAAATATCATTTGGAATCTTGCATAATATCAGCCAATGGCAACAGCAGGTTTTTGACAGGCCTGCGAACTTCCCCAAAACAACATCCCGCCAGCCTGGCTGTGATTCAGGCATGAGTCAATGCTGTGAGATGGGCGGCTGCCAGCCTGCTTCCCCAGCCCAGAACGACTCCCTCCAGGCCCCGCGCTCTATTAACATTTTGAATCCAGGCTGGACTGTGTTATTAGCGGCGCTGGTCCCCCTCAAGGTAACAACATGAAGACATCTTTTCTTCTGGTGCTGGGAATCAATCTAAAATGAAGAAAGGGAGATGCCTCTTCATCACGAAATGATCTTTGATAAAAAGGGGGTCGGTACACAGTTTTAACAGCTGACAGGATTCTTAAAGACTGGAGCAAAGCCCTTTCCCCACCCCCTGGAGTCTTGTTATAATGAGGCCTGGGGACCTGACATCTCCTTTTTTTGTAATCCAAAGGAGGGGTGGAGCTCGAACTGGGGGGGGGGGAGGGGGGGGGATATGCCACAGGAACCATCAGAGCCCCAAATGCTGTGCAAATAATTTCCTACTGATATTAGGAGACTACCTACCACAGACGCTTCTCTCAAAGCCTGCCTTTAGCTTGGAAACGAGGGCTGCACTTCAAAGAGCAGTTCTCACTCTGTGCACACGAAGTAGCAATCACAGGCTCCCCCCGCCCCCCAAAATCGCCACCTTGCTAATTAGGGATGCTGGCCTCCTTCTATATGCCCATGGTGCCTTCTGAACTGGGAAAGCACAGCACAGTCGTGATTCTGCAGACGTTGACTCAGAGTAGAGCTATAAAACATGAGATTTTCTCCAAGTAAATATGGAGCCAGGAGTGAGACATAATGGAGAGAAAACAATATTCTTTGCCGTTTCCTTCCCGCTTCATTCTTTTGTGCTGGAGCTAAGGTGCGATTTATAAAACCTGAATCAGGGAGACTTCTTTTTCCTTAAGGGCAAGTTCCTCACCCCTTTTCTTTAACCTTTGGACCAGTTAATGAACTGTGTTACCCACAGTGCTTTTTTAAAATTATTCTTCCACTGCCGAAAATACGAAATCACTTTCCATAGTCTCACACCCATTTGAGAATCTCGAGGGGATGGTTTATGTTGTACAAATCATGGCTTGGCACCATAGTTTTTGCATCTTGGGTGATGATTTATACCTGCTTTTTGGTCCATCCATAGTAGGGGATAAAATCTCCAAAAGTGATTCGCTGAGCACTTTCTTTAAAGGGAGCATTCAAACAACCTTCAGACATGGCAAGCATGCAAATGGTGAGTTTCAATAAAGAGGATGTTTTGGAAATAGGGTTCTTGCAAATCAAATTCTGATTTTTTTTTTTTTTAACAGCTTCCCTTGGCTTACACCTTACATGTCACTTGTCTTGTGGGAACACTTGTCCCTTGCAGTAAAGCAATGACTGGGGTGTTAAGAAAGTTCTTGGAAACATGGCGCCCCTGCCCTCCCAGACAGGGGGAGCGGAGTTGCAGGATTGCGCGGGGCGGATCGTGACGGCTGTCAGTGGGCTCTCGCTTCGGAAGCAACTTCCCTGCAAGTTATGCCCACATCTCCTGTGCCAGCCAGAGTGTGGGTGTGAATGGGCTTGCTCACAAATGCTGGCCCTAGTTTTTTGTTTTTGAAAATTTCGCCTTTGCTGTTTACTCTAGCTTCAGACACGGTATTTTTTAAAACCACACTCGGAGTCTGCAGCGTCTTTTCTCTCCTTAACCAAAACTCTGCCTGAACTTTGGCCGTGCAAGTTGACCCGGTTTCTCAGCCGTTGGTAAGCTGTGGAGACGGCAGGGACGCCCCGGCTAGCAAATTCTGGCCTTCACAGGGTCATCGCTATTGGTGCGTTTCTTTGCAAACTGACTCCATCGGGTCGGGCCCCGTGTGTTAGCAGCTGCCTCCTTTCCTCGCCCTCTTGATGGCCGCGGATCTCTGCTTCTCATCCATTTCCAGGCTGGCGTTGCGTACCTCTTTGTAAGCCAGGCTTGGAGGGGTTTCCACGGCACGCGCAGCATTGTCGGCGACTGGTGGAGAAGCTGCCTCGCCCACTCGGGTCGTTCTGGACCTCCTTTGTCTTGTTCCCTTTCCGACGGCCTCATTTCCTACACATTCGGACGAAGGGCTCTTTTCAAAATAAGCAGCCGATATGGGTGTGCTATTGTTCCAGACGGCTGCTGCCCGATTATTGTTTTTTAAATGTATTCGCCGCGTGGGCTTATCATGTAAACTCCTATTGAAAACCATTGCCCCCAGGGAAGGATTTGAGCATTTGGGTAATTTCCTGAAATTCTCAAGTGTACGTGTTTGGAGTTTCTTTTTCCTCCCTTCCAAATGGATGCAGCCGTGTCAGAGCGATCCATAAACAAAATTGATTGCACAGAAGCACGAACTGCCAATCTCGAGGGTCGCTGCTCCGTCCCCTGCTGCAGACCCTAATCTCCGAGAAGCCCTCCCTTTTTCACAGGATGCGAAAGAAACACACCAATTGGATTCCCATTTACGGGATCGAAGCTTCAGTGATCCTCTCCCAATTTTCTTGGTGTCAGCATCATGTCAGTTTTGGGCTAACAGCTGGAAAATTATTCTACCTATAAAACATGGCTTCTCTTCCTAAGCCAGTAGGGACACACATGAATGCAATAATGTATGTATATTCTGAGCCCCAAACATGCAATGTGCTGCCTTCCACCTGATTGGATAATCTAATACAATTAAGGCCATTAATAAGTGAAGTTGTCTGGGAGCTTGGTTCGTTGCCTAAAATCTGTGCAAGGCAATGCCACTTAAAGATCTTTTTTCCTTTCCTTTTAGACTTTATCCTTTCAATAAATAATTCAACTTAATCACCTCTGTGATCTGTGAGGTTAATTGTCACCCGAAGAAACTTTTCTACTGGTTTAATGGAACTGATCTTTGGATACTTTTCATGGATTTATCCGCTACTTCTTGATTTTCCTTCTTGGCCTCTTATTTTCCAATAGATGAATTATGTTCCAAAAGCCACAGCCACACATCAGTGTGGCTCACGGCTTGCTGATGTCCTGGGAACACAGGGGTCAAGGTTATTATCCAAAGTTCATCTTAAAAAACAACATTTGCCACGGTCCTACCCAACCATTCTTTCACATAAATTTGCATTCTCACACAGCAACTAACCTCTAGCAAAAGTCCAGCATCTGAAGTAATTGAACATTAATGTGGGCAGCAATAAAAATTCTGTAGTTTAACCCCAAGATTGGTTGGATTCCAGGAACGGTATTTTAATGAAGGGCCCACCGAATTTAGGACAGCTGCTGGGTGTTATGCTAGGCTGGTAGCTGAGTCTTGGATCAAACACAACATTGCAATGACTCATACATTTTACTAATTTATAAGTGTAGCCTTCCTTGAAATCCCAATGTAAAGACCAGCATCCTGATCCATGAAAGTGAATATAACCTTGAAGTCAATGAAAATGACGGCATTGTTCATTGAATAGAGAGTCTGTAAGCTTATCACATTTCCCCTCCCACATCTTCTAGCTTTTTATTTTCTTTGAGTTTCACATGAGGGACTATGGGATGCCAGAAGCATAAATCTGACTTCTGGAGGTTTGTGTAGCAATAAACAATAACACCTTATCTGAACAGCCAACAGAAAAAGGTTGGATGGCAAATTCATTTAGGAACAGCATCCAGCTACCCAAGTGGGCATGTGGGACTATGCTCCGAGCCTAGCTGGGAGAGAACCACGTGTGATGGACAGTGGGGGAAGTATTTGCTCATCCTCCCTGCTCACTTTAGAAGCTTCTAGTCTTCGAATGTTCCTTGTGACCCATCTTTATCCACCTCCTCACCACCCCCACCCCACGCCTCCTCCATATGTTGGCCATGTCTTGCAGGACCCATCTGGCCACTGCCAGAGGCTCCGAGTCCAGCAAACTTCCCCTTTCGTGTAACTTTCCTACCACTAACTTCTCATTTTCAACTCTTGCATGTGAAAATGGGCTCAGCATAAAGTTATATAGAAAAACAGGATGCAAAATTGTACATTTGAAAAAAATCTCAAATATAAAAACATCACTTTATAGCAAGAAAATACATCAACATATTAATACTCATTATGAGCATTTTGATCTTTATACTTTCCGCTTTTTTAAAAAATTCTATTTATTTCTTTATTTGTCAGAGAGAGCGAGCGAGCGCACAAGCAGGCAGAGAGGCAGGCAGATCGGAGAGAGAAGCAGGTTCCCTGCCAAGCAAGCAAGTCCCCCAATGCGGGACTCGATCCCAGGACCCTGGGATCATGACCTGAGCTGAAGGCAGCAGGTTAACCAACTGAGCCGCCCAGGCATCCCAATCTTTATACTTTTCTATAGTTGCCTTTTTTAAAAACCATAAATAAACTTCTGCAACAAGAACGTGCCCCCCCCACCCCATATATAGTTTGTAAGATACAGTTTGAAATATATCCAAATCAAATTAGGGAAGTAGACTTACTTAGAACACAAATGTATAACCACAAATTATATAATCTTTTGCCTGCACTTGACAGGACAATGAGATAACCGAGGGAAGAAGTGGAACTTTTAAGGGACTGTTAGCAGTTTAACATTCTCAGTTGGTGTCAATTATGGATTTCACTCAATAAGGTGAAAATGAGTTGCCCCAGAGAGGCTGGCCATTGTCACTGGTTTCCTCTAACAAAGCAAGTGTAGATATGTAGGTTTTCAGTAGAATCCTCCATGTGTGTTGTTGTAAAGAAGCATCTTAGTGGTCACGCTGGGATTCTCTGATGAGCACATTCACTAATTAGGAACAGAAAGGGGACCTGCTGGGCAGGAGGAAAGAGAACAGAGTGGAAAGAACTGGTGCCCCAGATTCCAGCTCTGCTGCTCTTCAGGAAATAGGGAAGCTGGCTGTGCTGACTGTGTGGGGTCCAAGACACCTGTCTAATGTCACTGAGGATCCTCACCCTGCCTGAGCTCGACTCTGAACTGGGATGGGGAGCGACGGAGCGCCGCTCTTAGGGAGTCACATTTTATAGAATTCTGTGTTAGCATTATATGTCCGTATATATCGTATTATCCATGTATATGCATGTGAGTGTCATCTAATTTGATATTTATACTACCTGGTACAGTAACTAGTTCTCTCCACTTGCTGGTAAGTGGAGATGTCCACGCTGCTAAGGAGGCTTGTGCGTGTGCTAGAAACAAACTCTCTTGACCAAGTCCAGGGAACTATTCTCTAACTCACAGCCAAATTTATTAAAGAATCATCACATTCCAGTTATAAAATTAATGTATGTTTATGGTTTTAAAAAAATGAAAAACTAAAGAAAAGTAGAGCAAATAGTCAAAAAAATGATAGCTCAGTAATGTTCCTTGGGTTGGATTTCTTTCCTCTGTTTTCTCTTCCAAGTTATCCAGCTGGGCTCTAGTTCAAATATCTTCTTTGGGACAGACCAAAGACCTTCATATTGATGCTGCTGCTGCTTTTGGGGATGATTATATGGAGACGTTTCCTTCAAAATGCACTATCAAAGTAATTCCCGATCTGTTTACTGGAATTATAGGTTTCCAACCTCTCTTCATATGCATTATTTCATTGGGGGTTTTCCATCAACTTTTCACCACTTCTTCTCCCCATTTCTGCTCCTAACACCTCGAGTAATTCATCCATTTATCTTGGCCTGTGGTGTTGCCTCATCACTGGCCTCCTTGCTTTGCCTTTACTCCTGTTTGAAACGACATCCCTACACCATTCCATTCTCAAAAGAGCAGCCAGAGTGATTTTGTTTAAATAAAAATTGGACCAGGTCACTGCTCTACTCAAAAACACTCTATAGGTCTCCATCTCACTCAGAATAAAAGCTCTTATGAGGCCTAGAAGGCCTCACTCTGTTACCTCTCTGACTTTGTCTCCTCCAACTTTTACATTTGCTTGGTCCTCTCCAGCTGCACTGGCCTCCTCTTCATTCTTCAAATGAGCTAGGAATTCTCCTGCCTGGGGACCTTTGCACCCATGGCTCCATCTGCACGGAATGAATTATCTTCTCCATCAATCCACATAGCTAGCTCTTTTCCTTCTTCAGATCTCTCTTGAGTTTTACTTTCTCAATAAGGCCTTTCCTGATCACTCTGTTCCAAATTGAAATCCTTCTGCACTTTCCCAGCACGTACTGTCCCTCTTCCTGATTTATTTCCTACCTGTAGTCACATCATGTAAACTATATTCACTTAGGTATATTGTTTATGACCAATTTATCCTGCCTGATAAAAACTCCATGAGGCCAGGGATGTTTGTTTTGTTTGCTTCTATTTCCAGTTTTCTGAACAGAGCCTCATGTTGTATACTCAGTAAATATTTGAACGAATGTCAGAATGAATGAATGAGGTTTGTCGATTTGGTCCAATCAATCCCTATTTTGCAAATGACAGCATAGAGATTCAGAAAGATGAAGGGTCTCCGCCAAGTTCATACAAACGGTACCTAATAAAGTCTTGAGCTAGTTTCCCTATGCCCAATAATGCTCATGTAAGAAGAATGGAAATCATCCTTGAATTTAGCAATTCACACTTAAACTGGATTAATTAGGATACAAAACCTGTCTAGGGAAGAGCTGTTCAGTAATGTAAGCACACGGAAAGCAAGTATGTTTGAACCATACATGCTTTCACGCGTGCGATGACTGCAAGACAGTTTAGAACAAAATCTGTGACCCCGTGACCCTGTCTCCAGAGCGTGACAACATGCATACCGGCTTTCATAACTGTTTCTCCTGGGTTTATTTTTTTTTTCTTTTAACCTTATTTCTTTAAGTACTTGTTTTTTACTTTGTTACATTCTATGAATTTTGGTAAGGCATCTCCAGTCCTCTTTTGGAGTGTGACAGGGAAAAAACAGAAAGAAACAAAAACCATTTTGTGGTGTTAACCCGCTGTGAAGGACTGGCACGGTCTGACTTCAAGAAAGGTTGAGGTGGGCTCTGGCCTGAATATAAGTGGGGCTCACAGGGCAATGCAGAGATAGCCTGGTCGCTTCATGATGACAATTCAAAGAAATAATCTTTTCAAAAATATCACTTAAAAAAATTCAAATTTGTTGCTTTAGTCTTTTAAGAAACTGACAAATGAGTGGGGCGCCTGGGTGGCTCCGTCATGTAAGCAACTGATTTGATTTGGACTCAGGTCATGATCTCAGGCTCGGGAGATCAAAGCCGTCGTGGAGCTCTGCGCTAAACATGGAGCCTGCTTGGGATTCTCTGTCTCCCTCTCTCTCTGCACCCCTGTCCCCACCCCTTCTTCTGCTCTCTGTCTTTCTCAAGA
Organism: Martes martes; assembly: GCF_963455335.1. Taxonomy (NCBI): domain Eukaryota; kingdom Metazoa; phylum Chordata; class Mammalia; order Carnivora; family Mustelidae; genus Martes; species Martes martes. Next base: position 41,966,632 of record NC_137893.1, read on the forward strand.
AAAAAAATGAGAACAAAGCTGACAAGTGAATGGACAGATGTCAGTGCCCAACACTATGACAGATCTGAGATTTAACCTCCTTATAGGCTAACTGGTTAGCGGGTGAGTGTTTGATGGATGCCGGGAGACAATGTGAGATTTCTGGGTCAGAGGCAAAGAGCAGCTGATTTGCTCACAGCAATAGCGACAGCCGGTGGATGGGCATTTTCACTCCAGTGCTCCAGGTTTCAGTTCCCACACGGCGACACAAAGAAAGCCAAATGACACCTACACACACGGTGGATTGCATTACCGGATAGGACTCCTGAGCTGAGGGAGCCTGAGTGTGTTATACTGGGGTGAGCATGCGTCCTCATTGCTCTGGAGCGAGACACCGTCTCTATCTTCTAAGGCAATTTACTAGACAAATATCTTTGAAAACATAGGCTGGAACATAGGCTGGAATAGAAAGAGCCATCTGAAATAGTCTCTCAATGTATATACTTCCTAAGTGCAGAAGGAAACAACTTCAAAGCCATCCTCTATCCACCCCTTTCGTTCTTAATATCTTCCACTGGCGGGTGGCTGCTCCCTTAATGCTCTTTCTTAGTCTCAAGCCCCCAGACCAAGTTCTCTGTCAGGGCCACCAATGGACTTCGGTCTTCCTTCCTTTACTTTCTGACTTTATTCTTTATTCTTGCCCAAGGATAAATCTCAATGCTAAGTACAACCCAACTTCCCCTTCATTTCCCGCTTTCTGTCTTTATCTACTTAGTCTCCATTCAACATCACGAAACCTTAGGGACTGAGCCTGGGAAGACCAGGTTTCCTTTAAGACCAGGTTTCCTTTAAGGAGCAGGACAGAAAAGCCAAGAACATTCAACCTGAAGGACTTTGTCCCTGACCAAGGGAGACTTCTGTACCTCCGAGTTCTTTTCTGTTCTCTTTTCATTCTCTTCTTCCTCTCCCCAGGGTTCAGGGCTCTAATATTGCTCCCAGATGGTTTTTAGTTAAGAAAAAAATGGGAATCCAGAAGAGGTCTCTGGATGAGGGGGGATTGGATTTAATGACCCTTTTTGAGGCCTTGAGATTTGGTCTGACTGTAGTTTAATATGAGCAGCTGTGCAACATGGCTTACAGGTCTACATAACCAGGCTTTTGACATTTCTAGGCAATTTTAAGGAACTTTTGTATCATCCTCCATAGCTTTAATATCCTTTCCACTTTCTTCAAAATCCCTGTCCCTCTGAACTCCTGTATGTCATGAGCATCTCCTATTCCAGTAAACTTGACTGCTTTTCTCCCTTTTCACCCACAATATACTTGGCCTCATTCTCCAGAGAAGATGGAGGTTCTCATATTCCTGCCAACAAATTGCCAATCCTACCTGCATTTATTCCATTTTCTTCATCCTCTTACCCAAAGTTCATCTCTCCACTTATGCTCTCAATCCCTCCTGTGCCTCCTGGCCCCCACCCACTCTTCAGCCATGTCTAATTCTGTCTCAGTCCTCACCATTTCCTAGAATGGGCTTCCTGCACACTACCCACTCTCTCCTGATTGCAGAACCGAGGGGAGGCTTTTCTGTCTTCCCTTCTAGATATCTCTGCAAGTACTAGACTCACCCACCATCTCATTCTTGAGCTACTTTATCTTTAAGATTCTGGAAGATCATGAATTCCAGGTATCCTTCTGCTCCCCTGGCTACTCCTTGTCAATCCCTTTAGATGGTCCCCCATTTCTTACCCAGGCTCTAAGCACATCCCTTAGACTTGGTCCTGACAGGGACTAAAGGATTTAGAAACCAGAATTCAGAATGGAACTTCACTCCCCATATCTGTCCCTTATCTGTATTTTTAGTGTCTTGGCTTCATTTTTCTAGTAAGGGTAGACTTTCTCTACACTAGAGGGAACTTGAATGCCCACAACCTAGACACATATCCTAACAGTCTTCACTTGAGAATAAATAAGGATTTCCTTTTTTGAGGTAAAGTTTTTAAAATCTCAGGAAAGAGCTCTAATGAGTCATGTGCCATCCCCTCAGACTGGTCCTATGACTGGAGAAGGAGTCCAGTCATAAGAAACACAGATTTTGGCACCAAGAAGTAGCTATTGCTGTAATAAATACCAAAAATTTGTAAGTGGTTTTGGAACTGAATTGCAGGCATTGGCTGAAAGAATTTTGAGGTGCATGACAGCAAAAAATGTAAATTGCCTTGAACAAAACACTGATGGGAACATACACGTTAAAGGCACTTCTGGTGAAGACTCATCATGTCATTGGAAACTGATGTAAAGGTGCTCTTTGTTACGTACTGGTAGAAACTTAGCTAACTCGTGTCCTACAGTTGTGTGGAAAGCAGATCCTATAAATGATGAACTTGGATATTTAGCTACGGGGATTTCCAAGCAAGTTGGGTCTTAAATGCCATCATATGTATTCTTATCAGAGAGATATAGAGGGAGATTTGTCTCACTCACATAAGATTGCGAGGTAATGGGACCACAGAGGCAGGGGTGAGAATGAAGCAGATACAACCCAAGAAATGCCAGCAGCCACCAAAAGATGAAAGAGGCAAGGGATAGATATTCTCTTAGAAACTCTAGAGGGAGGGAGTCTTGCTGGAATCTTGACTCCAGACTTCTAGCCTCCAGAATTGTGAGACGATCAATTTGTGTTGTTTTAAGCCATCCAGCTATTGGTCATTTGTTACAGCGCCCACAGTAGGTGAGCAGTGCAGCCTAGATCACCTGCCATCCCAGCTGCCAGCAAGCTCGAGATGTGATAACAACTTACCACTGAAATCATGTGTACCATTGAAAAAAACAAAAAGTCAACCAAACAAAACCCAACAAAATAAAGCAGAACCATTTTCTTCTCTCCTTGTATATCTTTTGTGTCTGACAGAAGCAGTATTTACCAAGATGAGCAGTAACTACTGCTGGCCATCTTTGTCCTTATGTCACTTTCCCCTCAGCAGTATTCAATGCTGCCAGATGCTCCCTGCTTCTTCAACACTCTCTTTCTTTGGTTTCTTTGCTTTCCATGGCCCTGCACCCTCTGGCTTCCCCTCTGCTTCTCTGACTATTCCTTTCTATTTGGTCTCTTCTCTGTTTCTTCCTTTGCTAGCCCTGCCATCCATGTGGGGGTCCCTCAAGGGTCTGCCCCAGGTCTTCTGTATTTTTCTTCGCTTTCCATTCTGTAGACTTTTCCTGGAATTTCCATTTGCTTCCATAGGCTCAGTAAGGATCCATGGGCTCCCAAATTTATACTGTCAACTCAGACTCCTTTTTTGAGCTCTAGAACTATATTTAGAACTGCTTACTTTGTATTTTCACCTGGATGTCTCATGCTCCTCACACATGTCCCCTCCATACCCTCATTCTCAATGGCCCATCACCCGGTATTTCTTATCTTGGTAAACAGTACTTCTGTTCACTCAGTTGTTCATGCTAGCATCACGGAAGTCATGTCTAACCCATCCCTCTCCTCACAGTCGACTTCAATCTGTTTTCCAGAGTTAACCCTTTTACCTCTGAAATAGATCTCACATGTGGTCCACTGCCATCCTTCTAACCCAGGCCATAACCACTTCTCATCTGGGCTTCTGTAGCAACTTCCCAACAGTTTCCCTGCTTCCACCCTTTCTCTGCCTCATTTTTTTACACACTAACAAGAGTGAGCTGTTAAAAACACAAAGCCAATCATGTCACTCTCCTAATATAAACTCTTCAATGGTTTTCATTTGCATTTAAGATAAAATCCTACTCAAAGTCTGAAAAGTCCTGAAGGAGGTGTGTAGTGCATACCTGGAATATTCATTAGGAATGAAGGATTTATTCTCCCAGCTGTTGGGAGTATAGTCATCTGACAGCCCTGAGGTGGCAGCTCCCTTTGGGGATTGCCTCAGCTGAAGAGAGCTGTCTTTCCCAAGGAGATGGCCTCCTTTCTGGGGTGACTTTCATCCAATAACCAAGTGATGACAGAGAGGATGGTATAAAAGCCCAATCTTCTCTCCCCAACTTGGTCATCAATGACTTGGCCAGCTCAAAAGAACCACCCCTTGGGGTCAACTGATCCCTCTGTTGATACTGTGGCTCAGCTTCTGCTCCATAATGCTTCCTTCCTCTTCCTCCCATGAATAGTGATCTCAAGACCACTCTGAACAGAACTCCCCCACACGAATCCCCACTCTATAGTCTGCTTCCTGGAAACCCAACCTGTAGCAATCTGTAAAGTCATTGCTGAAATCAAGGGAGGTAATAATCCTACTGTCCTCCTTGGTGCTCAGATTTTGTCTAAAACACAGTCATACCCACAGTATATGCTTAGTCTTTGGGGCTAAGACTAAGAAGGACATTGATAAAGTAGACCATGACCAAGGAATACAACTAAGATGTTGTAGCACTGAAAATCTTGTCATAGGACGAAGGGTCAAGAGGTGAAGCTAGTTAGTCTGGAATAGCACCAACTCCGTAGAAATAGGATCATCATCCTTAGATTTCTGAAGGGCTGCCAAATGGAAAAAAAAAAAAAATTTCACTGTGAGTTGCTCCAGGGACTTGGTTGGGTAGCAGTGGGTGAAATTTCCTGGGGCACAAGTTTAGGCTCAATATAAAGAAGATTTTTGTAGCAATGTAATGGCATCCTTGTGAAATAGAGTTTACTTTTACTGGACTTGTGTGACTACATCTTGAGAATGATGTAACAGATTCCTGAGCACAGAGAACGTGTTGATCAGATGACTAAATTTTCCAGGACAGCGTTCTATGACTTTCTGTTCTAGGGCGCTGTTTTAAAAGTACCCGAAGAGGTTGAAAACTATGATCTGACAAAAGGATTCCATAGCCAAGTAAATTTGAGAAAAAAGCTAAATAATATCAGGCAAGTCATTTTTACTGCAGGATTTCTTCAAGTTATAATATGTCAAAAACGCATGGAGAGGGCGCCTTGGTGATTCAGTTGGTTGAGCGACGGCCTTCAGCTCAGATCCCGAGTCCGGGTATCGAGTCCCACGTCAGTCTCCCTGCTCAGTGAGGAGTCTGTTTCTACCTCTGACCTTCCACCCTCATGCTTGCTGTCTCTCATTCTCTCTCTCTCTCAAATAAATCAATAAAATCTTAAAAAAAAAATGCATGGTGAAAGTCCACCAGGACTCAGCATTCTCAGAACTCTTCTTGACCAATGGCTAGTCTAAACAATGGGGTTAGTGTTCTGTGGAAGCTACTTCAAGAAATTCTGCTTTAGAACATATGTTGCTCTGAGCTGTTAGGAGAAATTCTCAACCCAGAATCATGACAGTGCAAATTGCTAAATATTAGTAATTAAGGTTCTTACAAGTGGGGTCCTGGCTAAAAAGTTATAAATTCTCCCAGCTTTGCAGAGAAGGTATATTTGTTCACATTTGTACTTTTAGCACGTGAACATGCCTGCTAACACCATCCTTGGTAGTATTAGAATGGATAATGGATAAAATCTAGAGGATTATCATTTTGTTTTTTGTTTTTTGTTTTTTTTTTTAAAGAAAGGCAGACTGCCATATGCAGCACCTTATTTGGATGAGTCTGGAGTCTTGGAAGCTTGACTGTCCTATGTTCTCCTACAAATGGACCTTGAGAGCTTGTTTGGAGGTTCTAGCAGGGGAGCACAGCAACTTGTATACCCTTGACCAAAGAATGGTCCTCTCCTCTATCAAGGAAGGTTGTCCTCTTCGACTGAGTGCACAGCTTTGGGAGGGACGTACATGGAGCGGTGAGGGAGGAAGGGGACACCGGTCTAGACAGCTGAATCAACCCTGGAGATAATGGGGTGACAGATGTTGCAGCCAGATCACCCTCACATCTGAGGATTATCGTTTTTGTTTATATTCTTCATTAAGTGCCACATTGACCCTTTTTCAAATTTACCAACCTTTTATATTTTAAAGTGCGCATAAGGTCCCTGGATAAAGAATCCCTTCAAATACATTTATATCTAGAACACACAATTTGGGAACACACTTGACTGTGGAAGTCAATATTCAGATCTTCAGAGACAGAGAGACAGAAAACCCCAGAAAATTGTACCAGTTTTACATTAACTAGGCTCCTTTCTATCTTGTGCTATACAGACACGATAGTGAGTCCCAATTATCCAGCTGCCTAATCAACACCCAAAATTAAATTCTCCACATTTGCTCCCTTTTATTCAGCATTCCCAGTGACAATGTACCCACTGTAGGAGGAAGAAAATAACAGCGCAGCCAGGCTCTTGCTTATCCTGTCTTAATTCTGTGAACTCTTTTATCAAATGCCCATTCTAAAGGTCTGGTCATTGGCTTGATGCTTTGCAGTAGAGTGTAAAATGCTCAAAAAGCACTCAGCCACCAAGTGTTAGGTTGGTCCTATGACAATGAAAGATGCGTAGCAGCTCCTACTGGTTCCAGACCATGATGCTTTTTGACTGATAGGTGAATAGCTGCCCTAACTTGTAGCTTTAAGTTAAACTGAGGAGGCAAAAGAAGAAGATGGCAGGAATTGTAGGGTTAACTCATGTTTTTCAGAAATCTTTTCAGTTTCTATTACCAAAATTTACCAAGTAGCCAGCACTTTAAAAGACCCCCTGGGCCACAGAATTATTTTTAATAATAATAAAAAATTTTAAATAGTTGTGTTTGCTATAGAGACATTTTCTTTTTTTTTTTTTGTTTTTTAAGATTTTATTTATTTATTTGACAGACAGAGATCACAATTAGGCAGAAAGGCAGGCAGAGAGAGAGGAAGGGAAGCAGGCTCCCCGCTGAGCAGAGAGCCTGATGTGGGGCTTGATCCCAGGACCCTGGGATCATGACCTGAGCCGAAGGCAGAGGCTTTAACCCACTGAGCCACCCAGGTGCCCCTAGAGACATTTTCTGAGAGCAAAAAGTTACCAGTTCAAAGTTGGTGGGTAGTCTATTAAAGCAAACTGGGCTATTCAAATGAATACCTCAAAGTCCTTCAAAATTCTAAGGAGGTAAATCAAATGATGGCAGACTAAATTTTTAATTAATTAATATTAGAGTTGAAAATTATCTCTAAGATGAATAATGTTGAGCTGTTCTGAAAGCACGTTAGTTTTATCCACTTTAGGTGCTACCCATATACTGGGCTCCTTTTTGGTCAAGAATACTGCTAACCTGCACCCCCACGTCCTGTACCCCCCATAGACTTACAAGGCTCCTACCAAACGCCAGAGATCGTGTTCCTATGGCAACTACAGTCCATTTTATTGCAGTCATCTTTCCACAAAATCAGTTTTAGAAATCCACTGTGATGAAAAGGGATATTTGTTCACACTTGTCCAAGTTAAGCTTCCTATACTACATGTGATAGCATGTCCTTGCTATTGGCTAGGACTATATTATATGTCAGGAATCATACAGATTTCTAGTTTGATTAATCAACACTGCATTTTACATGAATCAAAGTCCTCAAACACAAGGGGTCACAAAGACAATTACCTTAAATCACTCTATGCCCAACTGTGCCATCTACAGGCTGAAGAAACTCTCTTAAGTGTGGTCAAACGTGTCTCTGATACCGTAGGGAGCTTTAGGGGCCTCCCAGGGGGTATCTTGCTCTTCTATGTACCTGAGTACATTTCTTGCCTCCCTGTGTCCCATAAAAGAAATTCCACTTCCTCCCCAAGGCAGTAGAAGATCTCAGGGACACAAAAAGACTGTTGGAAATGTTACTGAGTATATTACCGTATTTGGTAGAGTGACTGGGGGGTTGCAGTCAGGTGGCTTCTGACTCTGCTGTTGGTTGGCTTTGTGACCAGAGAGAGTTAACTTAACCTCCTCGGGTCTCAGTTTCTTCATCTGTAAAATGAAGGTTTAGGTGAGGTGACCTGCAAAGTCTCATTTTGGCTTAAAGCATCTGTGACATTATGTTAAATGGAATCAAGGAACTTGAATGAGTGATCAGAAAGGGGAGTGGAGAATGAAACTGCCCCCATTCCTGCCAAACCAAAGTGAGCTCTAAAAAAGACAAATATATGTGTCTATAATTTGTTACTTTTGTTTACTAAAAGGAAATGGAAACTTCCATCAACTGAGACAAAGCTATGAGATTCTGTTTTATGTTTTGGAGCTCCTGGCAGGATGGATGTTTATTGTGGCTCTGCCTCCATGACCTTGTCCCCTGGTGGAGAATACGCATGGTGAGTTTGTAATGGGAAAACAACAGGGCAGAAAGAGGTAGATGGGCACAGATATTCTGGTATAGAATCCCAATAAAAAGGTCAGTGTTCTCTCACCCAATCTGGGAAGTAATGGGAAATGGGGGAAAAAAGTTACTCTTAAGTAGTACTACACTCGCTCTAATGGATCTCAAAATGGCTTTAGATATTTTGAAATTCCTCCTTCTTCAAAAGCACAAAGTCATGCCTTCTCCCCAGATGCTACCACGCTTCCTGACATATTAAGAGTTATGGATATTTCCCTCATGATCTCAGGCTATTACTGCCTCTGTTAATCAAGTCTGTCCTCCTTGTTGCCCTTGCTACATGGTGCTGGCAAAGCAGAGTTACAAAATCTCAGCTGCTGCTTCAGCGTTTGCTTTATGGTGACAGAGGCCACATTTTCCCAACCAAAATCTAGGAAAACATGGTGTGACAAGTCTGAGTGTTCTCACGAGGAGAGTAGGATGGAATATTAGAAATTAAGGCTATCCTGGAATACACTTGATACAACAAATTGGTTGGCAGCTTGCTATTCTTTGGTAGAAGGAGAGGACCAACGAATCTTCCAGTTGAATGATATGATTTCTTCTTAGTCATCATGGTTCTTTAGACCACATGCCTTGAGTCTTGTTCTTGCCCTCCACATGTATGCAGAAGTTTAAGTTTTGGGATCAGGTCAGAAGCCAAAATATTCTGGAGGCTTTCAGTTCCCTCAAACACTTAGAGAAAGATCATTCTTAAAGACATAAAGCATCAATTCCTCTCTTGTTTTATAACGCCTGCCACCCACACTTTCCTTGCGAGACTCAATCCTCAAGTGCCTGTCCCACAAGGGCAAGAAATGTCTATTTTATTCACTTCTGCATATACAACATGTAGAACTAGAATCAGTCCATAGAAGGTGCTCAATAAACATTTATAGGATGAATGGATGATGTGATTTTATTAAAGACTGGGCTATACCAATTCTTTTTGTAAATTTATTCTAATATTAGAAATAAGGACATTTTGACACGAGACATCTGTGATAGGAAGAAAAAAGACAACTTCTATCCTTATTTGGTTTCAGTCTTGGATGGATCCTTCTTTATATACTTAGCAATATTCTGCTGTATTTCTTTGTGAATGACAGACCTCTCAGATGCTTCTTGTTTATTTTTTTGACCTAAATTGCAGTACATACAAAGGCCAAGAGCCCTTGAGGTACAATGTCAAATATAGCTGGCATATGAAACCTGTTTCAATCCGATCTGCAGTCATTGTTTCCTTGTTTGGGGCCTTTTATGAGAAATGTCTATACAATTCTATCTAAAAAATAAAATAAGACTGCCAATTCTCCCTTAAAGTCATTTCTGTCCTATTTTATCTTCCGTTTTTAAAAAAATCTAATTCAGTTTCAAGTAATAATGACAAGGTTCCATTTATTTCGGATCACCAAAACGCCAATGTTATTTCAGTAATGTTATTCTCAGAAAAGTCTTACCACTCCAGAACAACAATTTTATGGTTTTATAAATGAGAAAAAAGTTAAATGGTGACAAAACTTATCTATTTGGAATTTCTAATAATTTGGACAAGAAACTGGGCCAAGGTTTGTTTTTACAATACCTTGGAGGAAAAGATTTGTTAAGCTACTTACTATGGCAAAAATTTAAATGATGTAGAAAAGCCACCAGGAAGGGAAGGACATTAACATAAATAAATATGCAAATAACACACTCTTTTCTGTAGGATAAAGCAGTTTCTGAAAAAACTCCACTAGGCCACATTATTTATCAGGTTTAAATTACTATAGGAAAGCCTAACATGTGTGTATACTACTGTTTTGTACAATTTACTGAACAACTGTCTATAATGCTTTTTTTTTTTAAAGATTTTATTTATTTATTTGACAGACAGATCACAGGTAGGCAGAGACGCAGGCAGAGAGAGAAGGGAGGAAGCAGGCTCCCCGCTGAGCAGAGAGCCTGATGCAGGGCTGATCCCAGGACCCTGGGATCATGACCTGAGTGGAAGGCAGAGGCTTTAACCCACTGAGCCACCCAGGCGCCCCTCTATAATGCTTTTAATTATCACAGCAACCCTGTGAACTAGGCATTATTCCCATTTTATAGACAGGAAAACAGTAGCTTGAAGGGGTTACTAGACTAGCTCAAGGACGATGACTCTAAGCGGCAAAGTCTTCAGATGCATGATCCAAATTTCACTTCACTGCAACACAGATGCCTGTACCAGTTTTAATATGTTCTGTAATTTAGACTTTTCATTTATCCTGACAGACCAATTAGCCAAAATGAATGTGTTTTCCCCCAGTCAGTGTATAGAGTCAAGAAGAGCTTTGGAAAAAGATAGGAAGGAACACTTTTCGTGATCATTAACCAGTGATGATAATAAATACATCCCATACCCAGAGGAGGTTCAGAATGTTCTCATCTATATCTTTATAATAAGTTTAGAAGAAACCTCACAGATCATCAGTTGCTTCCATCTCGAGGGAGAAAACATGAGTGTCTTGCCTTGTGACCTGGAGTAGGAGAATGGTGAGTGTGGATGTGTATGAGTGTTTGTTTATTTGTTCTTCCCCTCAATAGATGGAGGATTGCCAAGGAGAAGGAATTAGCCTAGCTTCATATTTTTGCACAACTCTAGAAAACACTAGAACTTTCAAGGTCAGAAGAAAATTATTTTCAACTTAGAGTTCTATACTCAGCCAAACTATCAGTCAAAGGAAAGGGTGAAATTGAGAGCTTTTTAGACATGCAAAAGTTTTACTCTCATACTTTTTCAAGAGGCCATTGGAGCATGTGCTGTACCAAAAGCCAAAAACATATCTAGATGGAGAATAATGCAATGCGGGAAACAAAGCATACATACAGAGGGGAGAAGTAGATGGGTATTGGTCAAGAAGGATCCCAGGCAGAGAGGGCAACTAATCTAGACTGAAGAGTTTCAAACGGTTGTGGCCAAGGACAGCACAGGGCTCCATATTCCATGGCCACCCTTCCCAGGTACACATAATGAAAGTAGGTGGGTTGATGTGAGCTACAATCATTAGACAATAAAGTATATTTCTAATATGAAAGTTTACACTGAAGCTTGGTGCCTCTCTTATTTCTCCCTGTTCACTGTGACTCAAGAAAATACAAATCACTGAGAAACAAGTGTGTGTATGTGTTTGCATTAGAATATTTCTGGAAGGACTTATAAGGCAGTAACTGATTATTTCTGGGGACAGGAAGTGGGCAGCTATGGGCAGGAAGGAGACTTTTCACTACACACTGTGTATACTCTTGATCTTTTTGAGTTGCTTACTATACACAAAAAATAACATGAAATATCTTCCCCCACAAAAAACTCCCCAATTTAACAAACATGCAGATAAGTGCTTAATCTGATTGGTCATGGATAGTCTAGGGACCACTGAAAGACACGCTTCTCACTTCCCTGTGTGTTTTCCTTTCCTCTAGTTGGCTCAGAGGCCATCTGGAATGCTAGCTCGAAGATATGATTTCAATATGTATTTCAGATTATTTCCTGAAGGGTGGTTCCAGCTTATACAACCACCAGCAAAGAATTGAGAGAATCCATTTCTCTGTACCTCTTAGATTTACCTTTTTATTTTTTACATTATCACAGTATTTGAAGATGAAATTACGAAGTAATCCTCAGAAATGTGTTGGTTTGGTTTGGAGTTCTGGTGTTAATTTATCTGGATGCAGATTGGTTTTTTTTTAGGAGCTGGTGACACATTGGCGTCTCTGCATGAAATCCCTGCTCATGGCCATGCTCCACACACCTGCTCAGTACACCTTAGGATTCTGTTGTCCCAGGACCAGTGAATTGCTAATTGTCTCCATGTAGTATTTGTAATGAAGAGCTGAATTACTCTGCGTGGCAGAAAATCAGCTTGGCCACTGAAGGCAGCTTCATAAGCGTGGCATGAATTTGTCATCTGCTGCATTGCTTAAAACATTCGATACTGCACAAAAATTTCTGCTGGTGCCTTTTGGCCACAGAGAAAACCCAACAGTGTCCACGCAATGATTCAGTCCTAGCAGCAGGCAGGATGTGATTGTAAAAGCTCTCAGGGAGTCAGTTCTTTGCTGGCCTGTGTTACCAGGTAGTGTAGATTCTACTGCAGTGTGGGGTAGTGGAGACAACGTGGGTTTTAGAATCAGACCCATCTACTTCCTACTTCAGTTCCACCTCTAACTGCCCGTAGAACTGTGGGGATGTGCTGTCCCTGAATCTGTTTCCTCGTCTCTAAAATGGTCATTGTAATAGATATTGTACAGGGCTATGGGCTCGTGGTAGGGATTAAATGAGATATGAGACATACATGCAAAGCAGCTGGCATATGGTAAGAACTCAGTTTATATTTAAATACAATGAGTTAATCATATTAGCAATATTAATGTTTTTTTTAAAAAGATTTTATTTATTTATTTGACAGACAGATCACAAGTAGGCAGAGAGGCAGGCAGAGAGAGAAGGGAGGAAGCAGGCTCCCCGCCAAGCAGAGAGCCTGATGCGGGGCTCGATCCCAGGATGCTGGGATCATGACCTGAGCCGAAGGCAGCGGCTTTAACCCACTGAGCCACCCAGGCGCCCCAGCAATATTAATGTTTTTAAAGCACTGAGAACAGTGCCTGGATCATTGTAAACCTTCAGTGAATGCCCATAATAATTCTTAGTTTTTTTATACTGTAGTGGATAGTTTCACTGAACTGAAGATATTCTTTAATGAATCAGTCAACTTCTACCGGTTCAGACCGGGAGGATACCAAAAACAGCCATTTCTTCCTCAGGTATATGTAATCCAGTGAAGGAGATAAGAATAGACATGAAATTAATTCTCTAACTATAAAGAACATGTTATCTGAAGCAGGGAGGGAATAGAAGAGATCATAGAAGCTATAGCTATGGAGATTCCAAAGGAGAGGAAAAGAGGAGAGAAAGAGAAAGGGAATGGGGGGAGGAACGATTTTGTAGGTTGAATTATGTCTTTCCCCATCCCAACCAAAATTCATTATTTTGAAATCCTAATTCCCAGCGTGGCTGTATTTGGAGATGGGGCCTACGAGAAAGTGATAAGGCTTAAATGAGGGCTTAAGGGCAAGACCCTGATCTCATAGGTCTGATGCACTTATAGGAAGAGAAGGAGAAACTCTCTCTGTCATGTGAGGACACAGCAAGAAGGCAGTTGTCTGCACAACCAGGAAGACAGTCCTCATTAGAGATCAGTGATCTTGGACTTCTAGTTTCCAGAACTGTGAAAAATAAATCTCTGCTGTTTAAGCCACCCAGTCTATGCTGTTTTTGTAATGGCAGCCTGAGGAGGCTAAGACAGAGTGAGAGAAAGAGAGGGAGAACATATCTTGGTGAGGCCAGAACAGGGAATTTGCACTGTCATTTGAAATGCCCTGGAGGGAAGAGCAGAGGGATGGAGAAGAGGGTGGTGCCTCATGGAAAGACAGGTGAGAAGATATGTTCTGGAGCCTTGAGCGAACAGCTTGGGAAGTGAATACGGCTGCATAATCTAAGACCAGCTCAGGAAGGACTTTGAATTCCTTCAATAGCAAGAAGACACCAAGGGTGGCAATATTTCAGGCAAAATAAAATTCAGCGCAAGATATTTTTCCTCAACCAGCTGGCTGTCCTTTAGGAGTTTTGGGGGAAAGTCTGATAAATCATTCCACGTGATTCTTCACAGATAATGAGAATCAGGCCAGCTGGGAACAAGTGAGATAAGGAATTGTAGGCCTAACCCTGACCAGTGAACTCTGAATTACACTGAAATTACGAAGCACGGAATCATCATCTGCTCACACAGCATTCATTCTATACAGACTGTCACAGGGGCAAAAGTTCCCATATTCAACTGTATTTCAAAGACTCTTAGACTGAAATAAGAAAACTTAGACACCATTTAGTCAACTCCCACCCAGTGGAAGTCTTTCCTTTTCAATTTCTAAGAGGAAGTGCCATTAATTTAGGCCCTATCTAGATACTTCTTTAATGCAATTTTTAGAACAGTACTCTCTCTTCTCAGATTTGAGATGTTTTGAATCCTTTGAAGAGCCATAACTATACTGTTATTTACTGAATGCTCATTACTATATGCCAGTCACTGTGCTGAGTGTTTTTCTTGCTTATCTTTTTTTTTTTTATAACTACTCATTTGCATGTAAAGACACTTTTGTTTTTGTCCTATTTTACAAGTGTGCGAAGTGAGGCTTAGAGAGGTCATGTGACTTGCTTCAGATCACACACTTAGAAAGTGGTAGAGTCAAAATTCGGACCCAGGGAGTCATTCTACCCTTACAGCTGGAGCTTCAGAACAGATGTCCTTTTGCATTGACCTACATCAGTGGTGCTCAATCATTTCTCCATCCTCCATTTCTCCATCCAGAGAAACCCTCAATGGGGTTAGAGTAAATGTGGGTATGTAGCTCGAAAAGGCCATCCTCATTCTCAGGGTGTTCTTCTAGGTCCCTTCCTTTTCTGGGACCCTCAAATGTTTACCACCAATCCAGACATATTAGGCAACATCTGGGAAGAAAGGTCTAATGTTTTAAAATGTTAACCAATATGGTTCAAGCATATAATTCTTTTTCCAATGAAAAATACTCTGTGAAAACAAAACTCTGTATATGACTGACATAGCTTTCACAAAATAACCCTGCATCTTGATATTTTAGGGTATGAAATCAATAGTAACATTGCTTCTTCTTTTGTCTTGCCCTTACAAGCAGAAGTCTGCACTTTTGGAAATCAGAGTTGCATGAGATCCATTCCTTCATTTTCAAGAAGGCTACCTCCAAAATCCAACCATGCCCCCGCCAAAAAAAAGGTTACCATTCTGTCTCTTTTCTTTAATTGCAATAATAACTCATGCTGCATCAGAGGTTTCTCCAGCTCCAGTTTTAAAGACCGTCCCCGCTGTGTAAGTCATGACCTAATGTAGAATTTAAAACAGTTGGACAACATTTATTTAGCAGCTGCAGATATACTGTTGAGATTGTCATCAGGACAGTCCATGGCTTTCTTGTGTCCAGCTCCATAAGCCCAATTCCTTCAGAGTTTCCGTGATTCAAATAATTTAGTTCAGGCTCTGGGAGACACACATGCAGTTGACCCTGGTAGGACCAGTTAGACTCCATCTGTTCTCCACTACTGACCTTCACCTCTACCTCATCAGTCAGCTAATAAAAACATGACATAGGCCAAAAGAAAGACCCCAAATAGGCCAACAAGGCACAAAGTTCAAAACCCCTTCTCATAGAAGGGCAATAGAATCATTTTCATTAGATAAAAAACAGTGTGTGGTCATTTTAATTATTCCTTGGAACTTTGCTCCAAGTATTATGTACATCTTCATTTACAGAGTATCAGATTAAAACACTCTTTGAGATTAGTTATGTATTTTAGTTTGTATTAAATATGGCACATAATAGAGAATTAGATTTATAACACTGCTTTGCAAACAATAATTATAAGGGTTTGACTAAGACATAAAATATAATTTAAGGCTGTGTCACATATTCTATATCCTTAATTTTGTACATTTTTACCATTTTCTTCTTAAAAACAATGAATCATAGTAACCTTAGGTCAACTATTAATCTTATATTTTTTCCTTGATCAATCTCAGGTACATTATATCTGGTATTACTCTGCCTAATTATTTTTCCCAAAGAGGCTTGCATTATCCTTATTGACAATCTGTGCATTGACTTCTAATTCTTCCATATTGTGGGATTTTATCCTATGCTTTGAATAATAAGTCGTCTATTTTGTAAGCTTAATGAATATAATTTCGATGACATAGAAGCCACTTACAAATATGTTAAACATCTGTGGGCACTGGAGTAAATTCTGCACAATTTCACTCATTACTAAAAGGTACTTAAACATGGAGATATCCCACCATCCTATCAGATTAATGCATGGCTTTCTTACCTTTCTATTCTCCAAAGTCCAGAAATCAAGAGCAGATGCTTTTGCTTCTAGAAGTTATTTTGATATCTTCCGGTTATTTAATAATTTCTGGCACTACCTACTCATTATTCCATCATATCTCAGTTACATGCATTAAATTGCTTCTTAATCCAGAGACATTAATCAGGCTTGGTTTTTATCATTGGGATTTATCATTTTCACAGTTATTCAGCATCAGGATGGTTTTTGTTTGTCCTGCATTAACAAAGTCTGGCTTTTGTGGTGCATAGCTCTGAGTCCCCGACCTCACTCTTCTTCCTCCAACCCAACACGGACAAATATCCTTTCTGTGGAAGTGGGAAGACATTCTATTACATTATTTCTGTGGAGGTATTGGAAAAAGAATCTGTTTCTCACTGAATTACTTCCTAAGATGAAATTCAAAGCCTCTCCTGTGCAATACACTGACAGTGTCATTGCAAAATAAGCCTGCCGGTTCATACACTGCTATGAAGGAATCAAAGACTTTGAGACCCAAAGCCTTTCTTTCAAGATCCCAGAACACTCTTCTGTTGTTTCATCTCCCAGTTGAAGCCCCGATGAAAGAAAACAATCTGAATTTGACCAATAGTCACAGAAAGCATTAAAAGGCATTCTTAAATTATAGCTAGGACATGTCACATTACGTTGTTGGCTCAAAAATAATTAAATGAAAACTGGTACATATTTTAAACAATAATACTTCTGTTTCCCAAAAAAGGAAAGGTATTATCCTAAAGATCAGCAAAGGTGTGGTACTAGTCACATGAGAAATGTTTTCATAAATGAAGGGTCCTCTTTTCTCAGTCTTTGGACTCTATTCATCTTTCTTTTCTTTTTCCTTCTCTTCAGTACAAATATTAAAAGCAAAATTACAAATAAAACAAATTTCAAACAATGAAACATTTTATAGACAACAAATTTTGGAGCTAATATTAATTTAAAAGATATTTTAAATTGCTAATCTTGAAACAACTTAAAAGTACTCCCAATCCTTTTCACTTTCACGTTGTTGTTTATATCACTGATATAGTCTAGTCCCTATCATATGGATATAGAGATTTTAGACATAGAAGTCTTTTTGCATTTGTAGAATTATATTTCTGAAAAATTTTCTAGTTGGCAGAACTTCTGCTGGCAATATCGTCATCTCATAGGAGACCATCAGGAGCTGGGAGAGGTCAATAAGATTCTATTACATACAAATTCTTAAGAACCATGTCCAATAAAATTTCTATGTTTCTAGATGTTTTTGTATTACCTACTGCAGCATAACAAATTACTCAAAACCTTACTGGTGTAAAGCCGCAAACATTTATTATTTCATAATTCCTGTAGATCACAAACTCAGGAGCATCTTAATCAGATGATTCCAGCTCAGGGCTTCTTGTGCAGTTGCTATGAAGATGGCATCTGGGACTGCAGTCATCTGAAGGCTCTACTGAGTCTGGAGATTTGCTTTTCAGCTCACTGGCTGTGGGTGGGAACTCTCAACTCCTCCTCCGTGAGCCTCTCCCTAAGACTGCTTGAGTGTCCTCAAAAAAATGGGAGTTGTGTTCCCCAGAGCTGAAGATTTAAAGGGGGAGCAAGGAGGAAGTCACTTGCCTTTTTATGTCCTAACTTTGAAAGTAACTCACCTTCACTTCCACCTACCTCTTTTTGTGCATTAGAAGTGAGTTAATAAGTACAGCCTACACTTAAAGGGAGGGGAATTAGGCTCCACCTTTTGAAAGGAGGAATGTCAAAGAATATGTGGACGTCTTTAAACCACCACAGTTTCCAGCACAAACTAGATTTGTTGCTTTTAAGAACATGATCTGGTGGGGGGGTGCCTGGCTCACTCAGTTGGGGAAGCGGCCAACTCTTCGTTTTAGCTCAGGTCATGATCACAAGCGTCGTGAGATGGAGTCCCACATCCAGCTCAGTGCAGGACACGGAGCTGCTTCAGATTCTCTCTTTTCCTCTCCCTTTGCCCCTCCACGTTACCCGCACGCACATGCACATGTGTGTTCTCTCTCTTTCTCTCTCTCTCTTTTTCTCTCTCTCTCTCTCTCTCAAGAAAACATGATCTGGTGGTTAACCCTTTTCCTGATTCACCACATTTAATCAGGAAGTATCTGTGAGCATTATAATACTCTAAGGTAGATTTTCCCTCAACTTATACGTCAAGTGAACTATATCTTTTCAGCAATTGTTTTAAAAATTAGCCATGTACTGGAAATGCAAATTAAAACCACAATAAGATATTACCTTGCACCTGTCAGAATGGCTAGAATCAAAAACACAAGGAATAACAAACGTTGGTGAGAATGTGGAGGAAAAGGAACACTTGCGCACTGTCGGTAGAATGCAGACTGGAGCAGTCACTGTAGAAAACAGTATGGAGTTCCCTCAAAAAGCTCACAGTAGAAATACCATATGATCCAGCAATCGCATTACTGGGTATTTACCCAAACAAAATAAAAGCACTAATTCAAAAGGATATATGCACCCCAATTTATTGCAGTATTATTTATCACAGCCAAGACATAGAAGCAGCCCAAGTGTCCATAGATAGGTGAGTGAGTAAAGAAGATATGGTAAACATATACTATGAAATATTACCCAGCCTTAAAAAAAGAATGAAATTTTGCCATTTGTAGTAATATGGATGACCTAGAAGGTATTGTACTGGGTGAAATGAGTCAGCCGGAGAAACAGATACTGTATGATTTCACTCATATGTGGAATTAAGAAACAAAACAAATGTAAAACAAAGAAAAAAGAGAAAATCAAACAAACAAACCCCCCCCCCCGACTCTTAAATACAGAGAACAAACTGGTGGTTGCCAAAGGAGAGGTTGGTGGGGGGGATGGGTGAAATAGATAAAGGGGATGAGAGTGTACTTATTTCCATGAGCACTGAGAAATGGGTAGAATTGTTGATGCATTATATTGTACACCAGAAACTAATAAAGCACTGTATGTTAATTACACTTACATATGAAAAAATAAGTCCTTTACTGATTTAGAATTTCATGTCCTATGCACTTGCATTTTTCCTTTTCTTAATTGTTATATGCCCTAATAAAATGCTTGTGGAACTTCCAGGAATTTTAACACATTATCAGGGTGTTTAAGGGTGTGTCTATTTGAGGGGTGGGGTGTGGGTGCCGCCAACATGTACCTCGCACCAAGGTGTGGGGTAAAGGAGACCCCTTTGCCTACCTTACTGCCTGGGTCTGCCAGTGCGGTCTAGAAGAAGCTGAAGCATGTTGCCATTATTCTTTTATTTATGGCAACTGGAATTATCGTTAGATTGCTTAATGGTAATGAACTAAAATTTTGCTATAGAAATATAAAATCACAGTATTCCAAGACTATGGCTGGCTAAATCACAGTTGAAGGATTGTTTTGTTTTTTTCTGTCTAACATCATTTTGTAGAAAACTTTTTGTATATCTTCAGCCTCACGTTTATCACTTTAATGGCTCCGTAATGGTCCCCTGAGATGATATACCATAGATTATATAACCGTTCCCTAATCGCTAGCTATTTGTATTCCTTGATTTTTCCTTCTACTTTCACAAATAATGTTGCCATAAACATCTCTGTACAAATAGCTTTCTTTTTCCATCATTTCAAGCTCTTCCTTAGGGCAAAGTTCCACAAACTGGATTATTTAGTCAAAAGATATGCACCACTTTTTAAAAAGATTCTTTTTATTATGGAAAATTCCAAACATATACCAAAGTGTGAAAAATAATATAATAATCTTAGGTACCTTATGTACCTAACTTGCTTCAATTAAAGCTACTTGTTTCAATAATTATCAACTCATGGCCATTCTTATTTTTCTATATTCCCACAATTCTCCTACATTATTCAACAAACTGGAGTATTTTGAAGCAATTTCCAGACATCTATCATTTCAGGTATGACAACTTTTTGTTGTTGTTTTCAATATTGATTGTCTTATTGCCCTCCAGAAATTCAAATGAAGTTCAACCCTAAAATCCAAATATGACATGACAGCAAAAGAATGAAACATAAAAGAAAAAAAAATGGGCTTCATCAAAACTAAAAATCTTGCTCTGTGAAAGGTCTTAAGAGGATGAAAAGATAAAAATACCTATGAGGAGAAAATATTTATATGATACATGTGTGACAGAAGATATATATATAAATATCTTATTTTATATACACATATTATATATGAGAAATATATATAATGGTATGTAATATATAATAAATATATAATAAATAACTCAAAACTCAACAGTAAAAAAACCCCCTACTAATTCAATTAAAAAATGAGCAAAAGACATAAAGTGACATTTTACTGAAGAGGATATACAGATGACAAATAAGCACATGAAAAGATGTTCACCATCATTGGTCATCAGGGCAATGCAAATTAAAACTGCAATGATCTATCACTACACATCTACTAGGACAACGAACATAAAAGAATAGTGACAATAACAAATGCCTTTGAGGATGTGGAGAAACTTGTTCTCTCACACCCTACTGTCGGGAATGTAAAATGGTATACAGCCATTCTGACAAATAGTTTCCCGGTTTCTTAAGAAAATTAAATACAGGCTTACCACACAACTCACCAATCACACTCCTGAGCATTTACGTTAGAGAACTGAAAACTTACGTCCACACAAAAATCTGTGCATCAGTGTTCACAGCAGCTTTATTCATAAAAGCTAACAGACTGGAAACACCCCAGATGTCCTTCACTGGATGGATAATTATGGTAGACCCACTCCGGGAAATGCTATGCAGCAATAAGAAAAAATAAACTCCTGATATCTGCAACAACTGGGATGACTCTCAAGGCGATTATGCTGAGTGGAAAAAGCCAGTCTCAAAAGGTCACAAGTGTCCGTGGACTGATGAGTGGATAAGGAAGATGTGGTATACATACAAAAGAATATTACTCAGCCATAAGAAAGGATGGAATCTTGCCATCTTCAACAACAACACGGGTGGAGCTTGAGAGTATTACGTGAAGTAAACAAAAGTCAGTCAAAGAAAGACAAATACCATGTGATTTCACTCATACGTGGAATTTAAGAAACAAAACAAATGAACAAAGCGGGGAAAAAGAGAGAGAGAGGCAAACCAAGAAACAGACTCTTAACTAGAGGGGACAAACTGCTAGTTACCAGAGAGGAGGTGAGTGGGGGGATGGGTGAACTACATGACAGGGATTAAGCAGGGCACCTGCTATGAACACCAGGTATTGTAGGGAAGTGTTGAGTCACTACATTGTACACCCGAAACCAATATTACACTGTGCCTTAACTGGAATTTAAATAAGAACTTAAGAAAAGATTACACACTGTATGATTTGATTTATAAACCATTTTTGAGATAATAAAAAGGGTAGCACGAGGAGTGTTTTTGTGGTGATAGAATAGTTCTGTGTCTTGATTGCCATGGTGGCTGCAGTGTCATCATGTTGCCACCTGTGGCAAAACCCACAGAGACCTCTACGCACAATTTTAGCAGTGTCAACTTCATGGCTTTGATATTGTACTACAGTTAATGGAGGATGTAACCATTGGGAAAAACCAGGAGAAAGTCCAAACCTCTCTGTACTATTTTTGCTATTTACAGTGCTTCTGTAATTATTTAAAAAGTTAGACATTCAAATATGGATTTTCTGTTCGCATTTTTGCATTTGTAGGAGTGAAATTGAAGTGTAGAGGCCTGCGGAGCCGAGATTCTGCTTTTACCATGGAGAAATCTATACAACAATCATCCCTTTAGAATTTCTTAAAACTTTTTTAAACAAATCCTGTGGTAGAAGTTGGAAGACATCACTTTGTATTGAACGGACTCAAGGAACATTTGGCAGATCTGTGAAACCTTCCTACCAAGACAGTATTCTCCCAGGCCATTTTCTGAGTAGATACGACTAAAATCATAAAAAGTGGTTCTTGCCACTTTGCCAAAAGCTGCTTTCTTTAGAAAGAAGAACGCTGAGGCACATACTTTTACTCGTCCATATTTATTACAGCTGAAACCTTGAAGGACACTGCCAATCTTGACATTGAGTCTCCTAAAATTTGTCACTCAACACATGGATACTTAGACTATCTAATCAGGAATAAGGAAATGAGAAACCTATAGAAACATGAGCAGAAGAGACACACAAAAGAAGAAATATTTAGGCAGGCTTACAAAGACAGCAACTTAATTAAGAGAAAATATGTGTATACACGCACACACACGCACACGACTACACATGCACATGACTACATATTCCGGGAAACCAAACACAGTTTGCATCCCACGAAACTGCCCTGACAGAGATTAAAATAACAACAAATCCGTAAGTTTCAAGGGCAATAGGCTTCTCTCGGGTTTCACGTACTTTTTACGGTGTTTGATACTGATAATCTTTTTGAGATTCCACTGTCCCTTTGACTTTTGGTGATACTGCTCTTTCTTGATTCAATCTCTAGCTCCTTGATAAATAGTTCTTGGCCTTGTTTTTCAGACTTCCCTTTCTCCACCATCACGTATCTGTTGGCATCGCCAATGTTTGGTCGTCTTCTCTTCTCTGCTAACGTGGTCTTTCTCCAGAATCTTATTGGTGGCTTCCATGTCTACTGATAGGCTGATAACCTCCAAATCTGTACTTATGGCCTCACCTCTTCTTTATATTCAAAAGTCATGCATCTAATGATTTACTGCATATTTTCTCCAGAATGTTCTGTCAGCATCTTAAAACTTCCTATGTTCAACCTAAAACTCACTATTTATCTTCCCACATCTGCTCTTCCTCCAATCCCCAATTTCTGGACATACTTTGAAGCATCTGGGTCAGTAATATCGGTACCCAACTTTCACTTTCACTAACAGTCCACTCAATTGATCCCAACTTCTTTCTCATGCTTTCCTCTTAATGTCTCTTGAATCTGTCTTCCCCTCATGCCCATTGTCACTGCTCATGGTTCAAGAGATTTTCATTCCTTGCCCGGTCTGTTTCAATGATCTCCTTACTATTCTTCCCACATCCAATCTCATTCATACCCTCAGTTTATCTCCCATACTTTGCTTCATGAGTTTTCTAAAGCACACATCTGTTTATAATATCCTCCTGTTGAAAGCAATTCAGTGGTTTCTAATTGCTGCCAGGACAAAGTCTTTCATGAATTAATCAGTCTCTGGCCTCATTTCCTTCTTCTCACCAACCAGCACTTATCAATAAACAGTTCCTTTGGATTGGGCTTTTCATGACTCTGAGCCTGTTCTTGCTACTTTGAGTCCCTCTGCGTGGGAACCCCCACCCCCACTTCCTTCCCCCACCACACACCCACAGAATATTTCCTTATCCTTCAAGATTCAGATTGTCACCTCTGAGATGGAGCATTTTTGACCCCTTAATACACTAGGCTAGTCTCTTCTTTATCCTTCCCATGCATCTCATGGAACTTTCTACTGTCTTGTCTCCATGACTTTAGTTTACACGTGTCTCCTTCTACAACTATGAGTTTCCTGAGAAGAAAACAAATTTAAACTCATCTTTGAATCTCAGCACCTGGCACGGTGTCAAGGGCATTGTAAGAACCTAATAGTCACAACGAACAATTTTTTAGGAATTACTACACGCCAGGTATTATTCTAAGCCCTGTGCACATGCTCTTACGTCATTCTCTCTACTCTGTGAGAAGGTTCTATTTCCCCCCGCTTTACAGATGAAGACATGTTGCTTACATTATAATTAAATGCACCGAAAATGCACTTGACGAATATTTATTGAATGAAAGATAAGAAATGGACGAATGCCCAACTACTCAGTCTTCTCCCTAGGAATAAGACCCTGAAATATCCCTCTGAATTTAGTTCCCTGCAGGAAGGCCGCCAGCCCCATATGTTATCCTGGCATAAACTGTTGCGTTTTATGATCTGGAGAAGGTTTGCAACCCGTTTCCATTACCACAGTCCATCCCCTGATTCCAAAGCACACGCCAAGACATATGCCTGTAATACGCCACTAAACATTTTTAACATAAAGGACCCTGATGGTGTAGCCTGCTTGGCCGGTTATTTATTGATTTTCTGAGGTAGAGAGTCGTGATTGCTGAATTCAAAAGCCAGAGCTAAATTCATAGGTCCTATATAAAAATCATCTTGCTTCTTCTCTATATAGTCCCTTCGTAAATAATTCTTCAGGAGAGCCCATCACTTGTAAGTGCACTCTCGTAGTTCAATACTTGGCACACATTTTGGTTTTGAAAGAAGGAGCTCTAAAGGGTGCAAAGCCAGGGACTTGGAATCAGAAACCTGAGTTTTGAATTGCAGATAACTTTGGATGAAGTGTAGAATCGCTCGGCCTCAGTTTCTCCAGCAAATGAACAACTATCTGTCAAGCGCCGTCATCAGCTAGCACGGCATGGGGACGTTATGTCGGCAGGAAAGGGCTGCTATGGGGGGTCGGTATAGACAGACCCTCTGAAACATACATACGCTCAGCACGCTCAAGATTTTGGTGTTTTTCTTTCCTACGTGGCAACAACTAAAAACGACTATTTCCTAACAGAGAACTCAAATTCCACCCAAGTCAATTCTTAGTTTGCAAATTTAAAGGGATTATAAAATGATGAGAATACTCCAAAAACGGTACCTGCCATCCCGGAAAAATCATGCAGTTTGAACTTTTTTTTTTTTTTAATTTATTTATTTGATAGACAGAGATCACAAGTAGAGAGGCAGGCAGAGAGAGAGAGAGGAGGAAGCAGGCTCCCCACTGAGCAAAGAACCCGATGTGGGGCTCGATCCCAGGACCCTGGGATCATGACCTGAGCCAAAAGCAGAGGCTTTAACCCACTGAGCCACCCAGGTGCCCCTGAACTTTTGTTAACAGTTTGGATTCCATTTGGCTGGGAGCTGTGAAAGTGCAGTATTACAAGTTAGTCTCAGGACAAATAAACAAGAAGCCAACTACGATATTGGTTTTGTATATATTTGCATAGTGTTTTCTAAGTGAGAAACATGGGACAATAAGAATAAAGGGGTGGGGGTGAATTGCACAATAATCCAAGGAACATCCAAGGAGAATTTAGGGCACTTTCAAGCGTTCCTATTCTTCACGATGCTGGCCCCATGGCTGAGTGCTCTGGCAAGTCCCTCTGCCTAGAATTTTTAGCTGCTTGTTGTTTTGTTAGCTTGTTTCACGGTAGTTGTTCTATGTTGCTTTGTCTTCTCTCACTTGGAGAAGACAGCGAGCTTGCCTTCAACACGTGTCTTCACTGCATGTTTCTACAAGAAAATATATTTTTTTTAAAAGCCTGGGGAATTTTCCAATATTAATAACTGTTAGTTAGTTTTAAATGTCTCATGCCTCCAAGGAGGTTCCTAAGTTTACCTACACAAACAGTCACTGCATAACTTGATTACTTACCGCTTTCAACCAGAGCAAGAAAATTAAGAGTTTGTGATTTTCTTTTAGTTCAGTGCTGGTGCTTTTGCCTCCTCTTCTCCACACACACACATGCACAGCCCCATTTTCCAAATCCAAGAATTTATGTGCTGCTACACATAAAACTCATTTATCCTTTATTTTTCTTAATGAATTAGATAAAAATGCCTTTACATCATTCCTGTGGTTCTATTTCACTTATAGAAGTAGGTGTTAATTGCACACTTAAAAAAAAAAAAGATGCTACTAATGTTATTCTTCATTGCCTGTGTAATATTATGGAGTATGAATTTAAAACCACCACACTTTGACTTCCTTAAGCTGCTTGCTA
The DNA here is from genome assembly GCF_963455335.1 of Martes martes. Lineage (NCBI taxonomy): Eukaryota > Metazoa > Chordata > Mammalia > Carnivora > Mustelidae > Martes > Martes martes. Next base: position 41,992,545 of record NC_137893.1, read on the forward strand.
AAGCATCCTATTAATTCTTATCCCAACAATACCCCTGTATCACATAAAAAAAACATATCTTCTAAAATGCTCTGATAATGAAGGCATGATAGCAGGAATATAATACTCTTAACCTGGCAATTCATCACCCAAAAGACAATTTTCTCAGATGATCTATTGCCAAGATTCATGCTGCCGGATGTGCATAAAGAAGAGACCATTATTGTTCTGCAACCACAATCTAGTATTATTTAACAATAAAAAGACAGATGTACAAACAGCCTTTGGGTTGAGTATAATTATTTAAATTATTTGAAATATCCTTAAATAGCTTCTCTCAAAACTTATTTCCATTTAAGAACTCACAACGTTGCTGTCCTTTCTCAAATTCTTTATGTATCATTTCTTGTCAGAGATTAATTTGAATTAATTCTAGTTTTCAGCTTTACATTAATTGCATTCCAATTAGCCCACAGAAAGCCCCCTCAGTACTGCTTAAAGTTGTAAACCAGAACTCTTCCAGAGCCCTGCATTCCACCCTTCACTTTAAAATGCTACAGAAAAGCAGAATTCCAGAAACATCTCGGTCAAATTGAAGATGATGGTGTTTAGCAACCACTTACAACCCGGACTGCACGGAGGCAGAAGGATAGTCACAGATCCCTGAATAATGGCTGGGTTTTCATATGTAGGATTAGGTAACGTTCTTCAATGAAATAAATTTATGTTGGATATTTTTTTCATCCTCCCTAAACATAAAAGCTGTAAACAGCCACAACCCTTTGAAAATGGAATGGCCTTCTGTGACCCTCAGGCTGAGATTTAAGAGTTTTCTGTCGCTGATTCATTCCCATTCCCATGGAAACAGTCACCAAGAATGATTCTGCTGTCATTATTTTTGAGCACTTATCCTGGTCCCAATGATCTGGTGCTGTGTCCATGGAAGTCAGAAAGAAAATGAGCATCAGTCTTATGGAATGAACTCAAAGAACTGTCAACTGATAGGTTGAAAGTCAGATACTATCCAAGAAATTGGTCTTTTAAAATAACGTGCTTAAGTGTTTTTCTAATGATAGAAGGCATTTTTTGCATACAAACTCTGCAAGGATGCATAGGAAACTACAAGTAGTAGGACTGGGAACTGGACTGATGGGAGAGTAGAATGGAAACTTTGTAGTTTCTTTTGTAGCTTTTTTCTTACAGAAGTTTTCAAATCTAGGAAAAGCAGAGAAAATAGTCTAGTGAATCCCCATATACCTATTCCTCAACTTTAACATTTACCAATTCATGGCCAATCTTGTTTTATCTATACTCCTAACCCCCACTGGATTGTTTACAAGCAAATTCCAGACATCGTATGATTTTATCCACAAATATTTAGTACTTATCTTTAACGTATAAGACCATATTTAAAAATATAAATACTATTATTACATATTAACATTTTCATGAGAATTTCAAATACAATGAAAGTGTCAAATACAATAAAAGTGAAATGTCCTCATTTTTCATATAAAATTTTTTATAGTTGATTTATGTCATGATCCAGGCAAGTTCTTGGATGACATTTGATTACTTAATCTCTTGTCTCTTTTAATCTATAACTTCCCCTCCCTTTCTTTTTAAAAATTTCTCTTGAAATATATTTTTTAAGAGATCAGTAGAGTTTCCTAGATTCCAGATTTTGCTGATGGCTTCTGTGGTGTCATTTCACATGTTCCACTGTCCCCAGTGTCTCTGTAAACTGGAAGTTCTATCTAGAGGCTTGAGTAGAGGCAGGTTTGATGTTCTGACAAGAAAACTTCCTACGTTGCACTCAATTCTTCCCTCAGGAGATAGAAAATATCTCCTTGTCTTTTTTTCATGAGGTTAACAGAGGTTGTTGAACATTGTCTAAACCATGATTTCACTGGAGGTCTGAACCAAATGAATGAATCACTTATTTAAAAATTAATGAAACAAAATTTTTTAAAACTGGGGAAAAAAAGCAATTCAGTAAGACCCAACTATAATATCATAGGTGGGCTCTAAGAAAATCAAACGTGAAAAATAGCCTGAACAAGCCTGTGGTGTTCTGGAAGTCCAACCAGGTTGTCCAAATCCCTTCTGGTCCCAGATGTGGTTTGGCGTCACCTGGTTGTACATGCTTACTCTGATGTAAATATCCCAATTCTGAGTCCTACTGCTGATGGGGACTTCCCAGAATCTGCTAATGAGCTGGTGTCCATTTTGTCAGTCCAATCCAGAGAAATCAGGCTATGAGACTGCTAGGGACAATAAGACACACACTTCAAGCTTTCTATTTCTTTCTTCTTCTTCTTCTTTTTTTTTTTTTAAAAGATGTTATTTATTTATTTGACAGAGAGAGAGAGAGAGCACGAGCACAGGCAGACAGAGTGGCAGGCAGAGGCAGAGGGAGAAGCAGGCTCCCTGCTGAGAAAGGAGCCTGATATGGGACTCGATTCCAGGACTCTGGAATCATGACTTGAGCCGAAGGCAGACACTTAACCAACTGAGCCACCCAGGCGTCCCAAGCTTTCTATTTCTTAAGAAGGGGTTGTCTGCTATTTCCTTTGTAGGTTCTCTCTCCCTTCGATTTTCATATTACTCCCCAACTCCCAGCATGTAAGAATTTTAGCAAAATGGGGACTTACTTTGCTGAGGAGTATAGTTAATTGCTAATGGCATTGTAGCCAAATTCATACTGCTGCACAAAGACTTTTACTGTATACACATGAAATGTGAAGAAAATAAAAAATCACATAAACTTGTCCCTCATAGATAACACTGCCACCATTTTGAAGTATCTTATTCCAAATATTCCTCTAATATTCTTACATATATATCCACACATGTAAAACCAGGCCAACTCACTTTTAGACTCTGTTGGTTATGGTTTTATAAGATTTGAGAGTCCCAGTTGCTGAAGACCTCAGGGCATTCTTTGCTTCATTCCTGAAGCTGCTTTTTTTAAAAAAAAAATTATCATTATTTTAAGATTTTATTTATTTATTTGACACAGAGAGATCACAAGTAGGCAGAGAGGCAGGCAGGGAGAGAAGAGGAAACAAGTTCCCCGCTGAGCAGAGAGCCCGATGCGGGGCTCGATCCCAGGACCCTGAGATCATGACCTGAGCCAAAGGCAGAGGCTTAACCCACTGAGCCACCCAGGCACCCCCATTCCTGAAGCTTCTTATTCCACTTTGGTTTTGGTTCTGTCAGATAGCCCAGTTTCCTTCCGATATGGACAGAAACATAGTAGGAGATTCTGCTACTTGACCTTAAACTATTTCAACTGATACATCAATATATTACCACATGTTTCTAAAAAATGTAAATTTTAATGGATATATGTTAGATGTCCCATACATAGTCCTCCCATTATAACTAGTCATGATTGCTAACAATTTTCAATAATAAAAATAATGTTGTAATAATATACATAAATAATGTGTAAACTGCTTCTACATTTTAAATTATTTCCCTAAAAGTTGTTCAAACTTCTAGGGTATACATTATCAAACTTCATTTTAAGAGAAGTGATATCAAGTTGTCAGAGCAGTATAATTTTGTAATGTAATGTTAGTTTTGCCATATTTTCATCACAAGTGATTACTATAATTTATGAAAGTCTTTGTCAATTCAATATGGGGAAAAGTTATGTCAAAGCTATTTTAATTAGGGCCTTTCATTGTTAGGGATGCTGAATATTTTGGATATTTGTATATTTATTCTACCAATTTATATTCTTTGTCCATTTCTTATAGGATTATTCATCTTTTTTTGATTGATAATACTCTTTCCTGTGATAAATATTGCAAATAATTCTTTCTTATTTGTTTCTTTCCTTTATATTTGTTTTTGTTTTCTAAATGTATGGATACTTCTAATTTTCAGGTATTATGTTTTCAATATTTTCTTTCATATAGTTCTACTTAGCTTAGAAAATTTCTATACTTCAATTTCATATAGATACTCTTATAATACTTTTCTTTTTTTTTTTTAAAAGATTTTATTTATTTATTTGACAGAGAGAGATCACAGTTAGACAGAGGGGCAGGCAGAGAGAGAGAGAGGGAAGCAGGCTCCCTGCTGAGCAGAGAGCCTGATGTGGGACTCGATCCCAGGACCCTGAGATCATGACCTGAGCCGAAGGCAGCGGCTTAACCCACTGAGCCACCCAGGCGCCCCAATACTTTTCTTTTTAAATACTCAGTCTTTGAGGTTTTTTTGATTTCGTGGTGTGGGAAAGATCTTTTCTTTTCTTAAATGAGGAGCTAGATATTTCAACAATATTTATTGAATAAATAATCTATCATTTCCTAATGGTTTTTCAAGTAAGAAATTTTATCACATACTAAATTTTATGAATGTTCTATAACAGTTAAAAAAACTTGTACCCAGGGGCGCCTGGGTGGCTCAGTGGGTTAAAGCCTCTGCCTTCAGCTCAGGTCATGATCCCAGAGTCCTGGGATCTAGCCCCACATCCGGCTCTCTGCTCAGCAGGGAGCCTGCTTCCCTTCCTCTCTCTCTGCCTGCCTCTCTGCCTACTTGTGATCTCTGTCTGTTAAATAAATAATCTTTAAAAAAAAAAAAAACTTGTACCCACTTCTATGCCAGTTCCACTATAATTTATTTTTTATTCTATAATGTATTTTAAAGTTCAACAAGAAATCCCATTCCTCATTTTTATTTTTCAAAAATATTTAGGTATTCTCATTAGTTAATTTTTATTTTAGATAAGTTTAAAAACACATTTGCTCTTGTCAATACCTTTAATGAGAGATTTTGTTTAGAAAGGAGTTCATATGTTGATATTTTTAAAGATTTCAGGTACATGATATATCCCTACATTAATTCAAATTTTCTGTCATGTCTTATAGTAAAATTGTTGGTAGTTTTTTAAAAACACATAGATCTAGTACATTACTTGATAAGTTTATTCTTAGATATTCTAAATACTGGATTCCACTGGTAAATCATAAAGGTATTGGTTTCACTCTGTTTATGAAAACTAACTCAGTTACCTCTCATTGATCTTACAGAGAGACAATCCTATCACCTATACATAATAGAGATTTTAATCTCCTCTTCTCCAGCACTTATGTCTTTCATACTCTTTTGGCCTTGTTACATTGTTCTTTGATGTTAGAGGAGACAATGGTCATTCTTGTCTTGGTTTTTATATTACAGTATTATATGATATTGTCTCCAGACCAAGATTTTATTATGAATAAAGCATAACAATGATCAAATACCTCTCAAATAGTGATTGACACAATACACTTCTCCTTTATTCAATTGGTGAGAATAAATTTATTAATTCAATTCCCAAAGTTGAAATATTCTACTCTTTTTCTAAATCCTACCAGGCCAAAAGTGTATTATTCTCATTAAAGGAGGGGATCTTATTTTCTACAACTTTATTAAAGAATTTTAACTTCCTTACAATAAGTAAGATTGGCTTATCATATTGTGCTACCATTGTCAAGTTTTTGTGTCAATCGTACCTCCCCGTTGGGATTTTTGACTGGACTTGTGTTACAAATCACAAATCATTTTAGAAAGATTTCCATCTATTTAGTAATCAGGATTCTAGTCCTGAAACTTATTATCTTTCCATGTATGGAAGTCTTGATGTTGGATCACTTTATATAAGGAAGTGTCGTTTGACTTGAGAGCTAAAGAATGCATAAGAGTGAACTACGTGAAAGCCATGGGTAGTGGAGGGTATTCCAGGAAGAAGTTTTAAAGAGAGAAATTACATTGTCAAATTTGCCTATTGAATAGATCTTCCTGGTGACAGATATATGTAACTCCTCCAGATTCTTAAAAAGATATTTATTTATTTATTTATTTATTTATTTATTTATTTATTTCAGACAGAAAGAGAGCTCAAAAGAGAAAGCAAGAGAGAGAGCACGAGCAGAGGGGAGAGGCAGAGGGAGAAGCAGTCCGCCACTGGGCAGGAGCCCGAGGTGGGGCTCCATCTCAGAACCCTGGGATCATGACTTGAGCCGAAGGTAGACGCTTAACGGACTGAGCCACTTGGGTGCCCCAACTCCTCCAGATTTTAAAAGAAGACTATGAAAGGGAAAAGAAAATGAAACTGGAGAAGAAGGAACAGGGAGTATGGAAAGATAGGAGAGATTTTATCATATTCAAATGGTAATAGAATAGAAACAGAATAGCAACAGAAGGAAGGAGAGGTTACTGGTACATAGGAAGAAAGATAGTTCATAATGAAAGGTTTCTGAGAAGGTGGGAAAAGATGGCAAGTAAGAACAGACAGAAGGTGGGTCTTTGATAGGGAAAAGGGTGAGACCTCTGGCATTTTTTGGGAAAGAGGAGGGTGGGTTCAGATACGGGTAGGTGTGTAGGATGAAGGCAGGAGGTTAAGAGGACTCCCATCTGGTGGGGCAGGGAAAGTTATCTGCTAAGGCACACGAGGGGTAGGTGTGTGGAGGGCTGTAATGGGAGGTGGGATGGACCAAAGAACTGTTGTAGGATTCCTCAGGAGTGTGGAGGACCCAGCTGAGAATGAAGATTATGACTTTATTGTGGTTCTAATGAATGGATATTTTCCTATTACATTTTCTGACTGGTGAGTGTGCACATATGGGATAAGCAATAATATTAAAATCTAATTTTTTCCTATCCTAACTTACTGAGCGGTCTTAGTGATTCCAAGTGGTTTTATTTTATTTTATTTTTTTCAAGTTTTTATTCAAATTACAGTTAATTAGCATGTAGTATAACAGTTTCAGAAGTAGAACTCAGTGACTCATCACTTACATACAGCACCTGGTGCTCATTTCTACAAATGTCCTCCTTAATTCCTGTCATCCATTTAACCCATCAGCCCTTCTGTCTCCTCTCTGGTAACCCTCAGTGCGTTCTCTATAGTTAAGGGTCAGCTTCATGGTTTGCCTCTCTTCTCTTGCCCCCCTCCCATGGTTCATCTGTTTCGTCTCTTAAATTCCACATATGTGTGAAATCATATGGTATTTGTCTTCCTCTGATGGACTAAATTCACTTAATATAATACACTCTGGCTCCATCCATGTCACTGCAAATGACAAGATTTCACTCCTTTTTCTGGCTGAGCAATATTCCACTGTATATGTATACCAAGAGATTACATTTTAAACATGATTTTCTTTCATTTTTGACCTATAATCATGCCATCAATAGGCAATAATAATTTCATCTCCTTTATTTCTAGGGTTCTTTACATTTTATGTTTTGTCCCATTTTGTTTTATTGGCATGAACTCAATGTAGAGTTTTGTACAATAACATTTACAGCAGGCATTTTTGTTTTGCTCCTGATTTTAATGGAGATGCCTCTAATATCTTATCCTGAAATGTGATGTTGGGTTCCTTCTTTGGTAACTAAATAATGTTCAGAAAATCTTGAACTTCTAGTTTTCTTTTCTTTTCTTTCTTTCTTTCTTCTTTTCTTTTCTTTTTTTTTTTTTAAGATTTTACTTATTTACTTAACAGAGTGAGAGAGAGAGAGAGAGATCACAAGTAGGCAGAGAGGCAGGCAGAGAGAGAGGGGGAAGCAGGCTCCCCACTGAGCAGAGAGCCCAATGTGGGCCTCGATCCCAGGACCCTGGGATCATGACCTGAGCTGAAGGCAGAGGCTTAACCCACTGAGCCACCCAGGTGCCCCAACTTCTAGTTTTCTAATCTTAAAAAAAAGGAGAAAAACGGATTGTATCAAAAGCTCTTTCAGCATGTATCTATTATCTATCCCATAATACTTTTTCTTACTGAATCTGTTTAATCTGTGACTTCTGGGAATAAATCTCTCTTAGTTGATTTTTAACATAGCCTTGAATTTCGTTTGCTAGCAATTCATTTCAGGTTTTTGAGTAAATCAAAAAGAAATGGGCTTTTCTTTTTGTTTGAGTATCAGAGCTAAGTTGGCTTTATAAAATAAATTGTGTAGCTATCTATATCTTTCTGTTCTTTGGGGCAATTTATGTAGCATTAACTGTTCCTTGAACATTGGAAAAAACTCAGTCTGGTTTCAGAGCCAGTACTTCTTCTGCATCTTTTCCATGTTGTCTGTGGCTGTGTGTCTATTTGATTTTGACTCCTTCTGTATCAATTTTAGTAACTTAGTTTTTTCTTTTTCTTAAAATATTTTATTTAAAGATTTTTATTTATTTATTTGACAAGATTACAAGTAGGCAGAGAGGCAGGCAGAGAGAGAGAGAGGGGGGAAAGCAGGCTCCCCTCTGAGCAGAGAGCCCGATGTGGGGCTCTATCCCAGGACCCTGAGACCATGACCTGAGCTGAAGGCAGAGGCTCAACCCACTGAGCCACCCAGGTGCCCCAGTAACGTAGTTTTCTAAGACAAGTTTATATTTTTCAGTGGAATTTTCTAATATTAACAGGGAGCAATGGAATACGGTTTCTTATTGTTTTAAGTTGTTTCTGTTGGGTGCCTGGGTGGCTCAGTGGGTTGTTGCACTTTTTCTCCTGATTTGAGTTTGCCGAAGGTCTATCAACTTCACTCTGCTTCCTTTGTTGCTTGTTGGCTTAAAATGTATCCTATTCACTTCAATTCTTTCTTTACATTTTTGGGTATTCGTCCCTAAAATGTTGAGCTGAATGATTTATTTATTTTCCATCTGTTTCCTTTACATTGAAACTATCATTTTAACTTTGTGGTTTAAAAAATATTCTGTATTTAATTTTGTTTTGATCAGATGATTTTTTTTAAATTTTTTTATTTTAATAAACATATAATGTATTTTTATCCCCAGGGGTACAAGTAGGTCTGTGAATCACTAGGTTTACACATTTCACAGCACTCATCATAGCCCATACCCTCCCCAATGTCTGTTTCCCCCCACCACCCTCTCCCATCTGCCCTCCCCACCGCAACCCTCAGTCTGTTTCTTGAGATTGAATCCTTTATGGTTTGTCTCCCTCCCAATCCCATCTTTTCATTTTTTCTTTTCCTACCTCCCCCCAACCCCCCCCCCGCCTTGCATCTCCACTTCCTCATATCAAAGAGATCATATGATAGTTGTCTTTCTCCGATTGACTTATTTCGCTAAGTATGATACCCTCTAGTTCCATCCACGTCATTGCAAATGGTAAGATTTCATGTCTTTTGATGCCTGCATAGTATTCCATTGTGTATATATACCACATCTTCTTTATCCATTACTCTGTTGATGGACATCTAGGCTCTTTCCACAGTTTGGTTATTGTGGACATTGCTGCTATAAACATTCGGGTACACGTGCCCCTTCGGAGCACCACGTTTGTATCTTTAGGAGATATACCCAGTAGTGCAATTGCTGGGTTGTAGGGTAGCTCTATTTTCAGTTTTTTGAGGAACCTCCACACTGTTTTCCAGAGTGGTTGCACCAGCTTGCATTCCCACCAGCAGTGTAGGAGGGTTCCCCTCTCTCCGCATCCTCGCCAGCATCTGTCATTTCTTGACTTGTTAATTTTAGCCATTCTGACTGGTGTGAGGTGGTATCTCATTGTGGTTTTGATTTGTATTTCCCTGATACCGAGTGATGTGGAGCATTTTTTCATGTGTCTGTTGGCCATCTGGATGTCTTCTTTGCAGAAATGTCTGTTCATGTCCTCTGCCCATTTCTTGATTGGATTATTTGTTCTTTGGGTATTGAGTTTGATAAGCTCTTTATAGATTTTGGATACTAGCCCTTTATCTGCTATGTCGTTTGCAAATATCTTCTCCCATTCTGTCAGTTGTCTTTTGGTTTTTTTCACTGTTTCCTTTGCTGTGCAAAAGCTTTTGATCTTGATGAAATCCCAATAGTTCATTTTTGCCCTTGCTTCTGTTGCCTTTGGCGATGTTCCTAGGAAGAAGTTGCTGCAGTTGAGGTCAAAGAGGTTGCTGCCTGCATTCTCCTCAAGGATTTTGATAGATTCCTTTCTCACATTGAGGTCCTTCATCCATTTTGAGTCTATTTTTGTGTGCGGTGTAAGGAGATGGTCCAATTTCATTTTTCTGCATGTGGCTGTCCAATTTTCCCAGCACCATTTGTTGAAGAGGCTGTCTTTTTTCCATTGGATATTCTTTCCTGCTTTGTCGAAGATTAGTTGACCATAGAGTTGAGGGTCTATTTCTGGGCTCTCTATTCTGTTCCATTGGTCTATATGTCTGTTTTTGTGCCAGTACCATACTGTCTTGATGATGACAGCTTTGTAATAGAGCTTGAAGTCTGGAATTGTGATGCCACCGACTTTGGCTTTATTTTTCAATATTCCTTTGGCTATTCGATGTCTTTTCTGGTTCCATATAAATTTTAGGATTATTTGTTCTATTTCTTTGAAAAAAATGGATGGGATTTTGATAGGGATTGCATTAAATGTGTAGATTGCTTTAGGTAGAATAGACATTTTCACAATATTTGTTCTTCCAATCCATGAGCATGGAATATTTTTCCATTTCTTTGTGTCTTCCTCAATTTCTTTCATGAGTACTTTATAGTTTTCTGAGTATAGATTCTTTGCCTTTTTGGTTAGATTTATTCCTAGGTATCTTATGGTTTTGGGTGCGATTGTAAATGGGACTGACTCCTCAATGTCTCTTTCTTCTGTCTTGTTGTTAGTGTAAAGAAATGCGACTGATTTCTGTGCATTGACTTTATATCCTGACACTTTACTGAATTCCTGTATAAGTTCTAGCAGTTTTGGAGTGGAGCCTTTTGGGTTTTCCACATATAGTATCATATCATCTGCAAAGAGTGATAGTTTGACTTCTTCTTTGCCAATTTGGATGCCTTTAATTTCTTTTTGTTGTCTGATTGCTGAGGCTAGGACTTCTAGTACTATGTTGAACAGCAGTGGTGATAACGGACATCCCTGCCATGTTCCTGACCTTAGTGGAAAAGCTTTCAGTTTTTCTCCATTGAGAATGATATTTGCGGTGGGTTTTTCATAGATGGCTTTGATAATATTGAGGTATGTGCCTTCTATCCCTACACTTTGAAGAGTTTTAATCAGGAAGGGATGCTGCACTTTGTCAAACGCTTTTTCGGCATCTATTGAGAGTATCATATGGTTCTTATTCTTTCTTTTATTAATGTATTGTATCACATTGATGGATTTGCGGATTAGAACAAACCTTGCAGCCCTGGAATAAATCCCACTTGGTCGTGGTGAATAATCCTTTTAATGTACTGTTGGATCCTATTGGCCAGTATTTTGGTGAGAATTTTCGCATCTGTGTTCATCAGGGATATTGGTCTGTAATTCTCTTTTTTGGTGGGATCCTTGTCTGGTTTTTGGATCAAGGTGATGCTGGCCTCATAGAATGAGTTTGGAAGTTTTCCTTCCATTTCTATTTTTTGGAACAGTTTCAGGAGAATAGGAATTAATTCTTCTTTAAATGTTTGGTAGAATTCCCCTGGGAAGCCGTCTGGTCCTGGACTTTTGTTTGTTTGGAGATTTTTGATGACTGTTTCAATCTCCTTACTGGTTATGGGTCTGTTCAGGTTATCTATTTCTTCCTGGTTCAATTGTGGTAGTTTATACATCTCTAGAAATGTATCCATTTCTTCCAGGTTGTCAAATTTGTTGGCGTAGAGTTGCTCGTAGTATGTTCTTATAATTGTTTGTATTTCTTTGGTGTTGGTTGTGATCTCTCCTCTTTCATTCATGATTTTATTTATTTGCATCCTTTCTCTTTTCTTTTTGATAAGTGTGGCCAGGGGCTTATCAATCTTATTTATTCTTTCAAAGAACCAGCTCCTAGTTTTGTTGATTTGTTCTATTGTTTTTTTAGTTTCTATTTCATTGATTTCTGCTCTGATCTTTATGATTTCACTTCTCCTGCTGGGTTTAGGCTTTCTTTGTTGTTCTCTCTCCAGCTCCTTTAGGTGTAGGGTTAGGTTGTGTATTTGAGACCTTTCTTGTTTCTTGAGAAAGGCTTGCACTGCTATATATTTTCCTCTCAGGACTGCCTTTGTTGTGTCCCACAGATTTTGAACTGTTGTGTTTTCATTATCATTTGTTTCCATGAATTTTTTCAATTCTTCTTGAATTTCCTGGTTGACCCATTCATTTTTTAGAAGGATGCTGTTTAGTCTCCATGTATTTGTGTTCTTTCCAAATTTCCTCTTGTGATTGAGTTCTAGCTTCAGAGCATTGTGGTCTGAAAATATGCAGGGAATGATCTCAATCTTTTGGTACCGATTGAGACCTGATTTATGACCCAGGATGTGGTCTATTCTGGAGAATGTTCCATGTGCACTAGAGAAGAATGTATATTCAGTTGCTTTGGGATGGAATGTTCTGAATATATCTGTGATGTCCATCTGGTCCAGTGTATCATTTAAGGCCTTTATTTCCTTGTTGATCTTTTGCTTGGATGATCTGTCCATTTCAGTGAGGGGAGTGTTAAAGTCCCCTGCTATTATTGTATTACTGTCGATGTATTTCTTTGATTTTGTTATTAATTGGTTTATATAGTTGGCTGCTCCCATGTTAGGGGCATAGATATTTAAGAATTTTAGGTCTTCTTGTTGGACAGACCCTTTCAGTATGATATAGTGTCCTTCCTCATCTCTTATTATAGTCTTTGGCTTAAAATCTAATTGATCTGATAGAAGGATTGCCACCCCTGCTTTCTTCCGATGTCCATTAGCATGGTACATTGTTTTCCACCCCCTCACTTTAAATCTGGAGGTGTCTTCGGGTCTAAAATGAGTTTCTTGTAGGCAGCATATTGATGGGTTTTGTTTTTTTATCCATTCTGATACCCTGTGTCTTTTGATTGGGGCATTTAGCCCATTCACATTCAGGGTAACTATTGAGAGATATGAATTTAGTGCCATTGTATTGCCTGTAAGGTGACTGGTACTGTATATTGTCTCTGTTTCTTTCTGATCTACTACTTTTAGGGTCTCTCTTTGCTTAGAGGACCCCTTTCAATATTTCCTGTAGAGCTGGTTTGGTGTTTGCAAATCCTTTCAGCTTTTGTTTGTCCTGGAAGCTCTTTATCTCTCCTTCTATTTTCAATGATAGCCTAGCCGGATATAGTATTCTTGGCTGCATGTTTTTCTCATTTAGTGCTCTGAATATATCATGCCAGTTCTTTCTGGCCTGCCAGGTCTCTGTGGATAGGTCCGCTGCCAATCTAATGTTTTTACCCTTGTATGTTACAGACTTCTTTTCCCGGGCTGCTTTCAGGATTTTCTCTTTGTCGCTAAGACTTGTAAATTTTACTATCAGGTGACGAGGTGTGGACCTATTTTTATTGATTTTGAGGGGTGTTCTTAGCATCTCCTGGATTTTGATGTTTGTTCCCTTTGCCATATTAGGGAAATTCTCTCCAATAATTGTCTCCAATATACCTTCTGCTCCCCTCTCTCTTTCTTCTTCTTCTGGAATCCCAATTATTCTAATGTTGTGTCGTCTTATGGTGTCGCTTATCTCTTGAATTCTCTCCTCGTGTCCAGTATTTGTTTGTCTCTCTTTTGCTCAGCTTCTTTATTCTCTGTCATTTGGTCTTCTATGTCACTAATTCTTTCTTCTGCCTCATTTATCCTAGCAATGAGAGCTTCCATTTTTGATTGCACCTCATTAATAGCTTTTTTGATTTCAACTTGGTTAGATTTTAGTTCTTTTATTTCTCCAGAAAGGGGTTTTATCTCTCTGGAGAGGGTTTCTCTAATATCTTCTATGCCTTTTTCGAGCCCGGCTAGAACCTTGAGAATTGTCATTCTGAACTCTAGATCTGTCATGTTACCAATGTCCATATTGATTAGGTCTCCAGCCTTCGGTACGGCCTCTTGTTCTTTTTTTTGAGGTGAGTTTTTCCACCTTGTCATTTTGTCCAGATAAGATTTGCTTTCTCCTGCTGTGGAATTCCGCTGTTCTTGGTGACTGAAGTTGGTTTTGGATGGGTTTCTTGTTGATCTTCTGGGGGAGGGGCCTGTTGTAGTGATTCTCAAGTGTCTTTGCTGCAGGCAGAATTGCACCGCCCTTGCCAGGGGCCGGGCTAAGTAATCCGCTCGGGTTTGCTTTCGGGAGCTTTTGTTCCCTGAGCGCTTTCCGTAGAGTTCTGGAGGACGGGAATGAAGATGGCGGCCTCCCAATCTCTCGGCCCGGAGGAGCCGAGAGCTTGGGGTTCCGCTCCTCAGTGCGCTCTCAGAGCAAAGCACCCAACCGCCCTGCCTCCCTGGCCTGTGGTCGCTCCTTGAGGAAAGCAGTCAATTGCTGGAGCTGGAGAAAAGCACCAGGTGGCTTCTGTCTCCGTGGCCTCTGCCCACGCTCCGAGCCCACCCAGCCTGCGACCGGCACAAGGTAACCCCGGGCTTAGAGCTCACTCCTTGGCTTTGTCGCTGTAGCCGGCTTCCCTGCTCTAAAACCTGCGAGCTCTGCAGCACTCAGACACCCCCAGTCCTTCTGTGACCCCGCAGGACCGGGGGTTATGCTGACCCCGCCTGGTTTTCCCCCCGGTTTAGCCTCTGGAGCGATGTCTCCCAGTGGAGCCGACTTTTAAAAGTCCCTATTTTGTGCTCCCATTGCTCCACCGCTTCCCGGGAGCCGGCCCCTCCCCCGGGGGTCTATCTTCCTGTCGCTTTGGATTCACTTCTCCGCAGGTCCTACCTTTCAGAAAGTGATCAATTCTCTGTTTCTAGAATTGTTGCTCTTCTTCTCTTTGATTTCCCGTTGGATTTGTAGGTGTTCACAATGGTTAGATAACCTGTCTAGCTGATCTCCTGTTACCCGATGTCGTCTCAGCCTGCTACTTCTCCGCCATCTTGACTCCTCCCCCTGATCAGATGATTTTTAATGGGTGTCATTCCGGGAAAGATTTTTATGTCTTTGTTGCTTTAAAAAAGTTTATTTTCATTGTTGTTTATGCTTTTGTTATTAGTTATTTTAATACATAGTAGATGGCTGTTTCCAGTTTAATTTTTTTTTTTTGGAAACCAGTGACATTGTTGGTAGTAATATACATGATAATTTTCATTAAATTTATATAATATTTGAGAAGAAATTTAAAGAGCACAAGATTTGTTTTTAGTTCAGAAATATTAGTTTTTTGTCATTTTTCTCTGAACACCTATAGTTTTTAGAATTTGTAATAGTGCCATAATATATAGGGTTTACAGATTCATATACATAAACTCTTTGTTATGAATTTTACCTTTTGTTAACATAAAACGATCCTTTTTCACTTGCTCAATGCTTTTGTCTTGAATTCTTTGGCATAATCTTTTTGTTCCCTCCTTGGTTATTTGTTTGCCCCAAAATATATGCTCAACCTGCATTTTTCCCCTTCCAGTCTTTGTAGTACATTATTTCTGACCTTTCTGTCAGGTGTGTCTTTGGTAAGTAGACAGAATTGATTGCTTTTCCTCCCTCCTTCACCTAAGCAGATGGGGTTTGTTATGCTTAAGTGGGACCTTTTAAACCGAGTAATGTTTATTCTAGTTGATGGGATTGGCCTTTTTTTAGACTTTTCTGTTCTTGCATCTTAAGTTTGTGTCATCTAGTACACAACTGAGAATGTCAGTTTTTTCTTTTTTTTTGGTTTTAGGGGTATATTTGTTCAGAGGTGTGTTCTTACTTTTGTTTTTATTAAAATCTCTTCCCAGATTTGGCAATAATTTTTGGCTATCTTTTTCCACCTTAACCTCCACCAGAGGTACTCCATCCAGACCCAGACTCTGACAACAGACACTTGTTTCCTTCCTTGGGCCCTGCTCCCTGTCTTCATTGGTCTTCTTCGATCTATGGCCGGTGGTCATCTTGTCATACTCAGTCCTAGTTCCATCTTCAGACTCTGGCAGGTACTCTTCTCACCTATCTCTGACAGACTGAGGTAGGATTATCTTCTATCCCTGTTGTCTGTTTTTCTGATATTTGAGTAATTGGAGTTCCCCAAGCCTATGTCCCTTGCCATTTGTTGTCTCACTGTTCTCCTCTCATTGTTTCTGATGCAGCATTTGACTTGCTTGAACTACACTTAGTAGGGCACCAGGCATCATGCCAGTCCCACAACCAGTCTATTTGTTGTTTTCTAGAATTCAAGGTACTGATATTTTGGCTTGGACAACAGTATTTTGACCTCTTCACAAATGGTGGACTGGTAGCTTGTTAGTTGGCATAGACACTAATTCTGAGCCAGAAGCAATTAGTTGGGAGCAGACAATCGATTTTTGCTTTCCTTTTAGCCATCAGATTTCCTCTGTTTCTGGCAACATGACACGTATTGAACATTGATTGATTGTTTACTCCATAGGGCTTATATTTAATTGGTATATGCTCTTGTTACTTGTAATAGATTAGATGTCAATTTTAGTTCTTAGTATTGATAAGAAATTTTTGTCTTCTTCTGCTTCATAGATATTTTTGTCCCAATGAAGAGATGTCATGGTAAACCAGAAGCCACAAACATTTTTTTTCAAAAATTTTTTTGAAGTATAGTTGCATCCATGTTATATTAGTTTCAAGTATACAACATAGTGATTCAACAATCATACACATTACTCAGTGTTCACTATGAAATTATAGTCACCATACAATATTATTACAATATCATTATAACAATTCGTCATGTTGTAATTTTTATCTTCATGACTTATTTATAACTAGAAGTTTATACTTCTTAATTCCCTTAACCTATTTTGCCCATCCCCCACCCACCTCCCCTCTGGCAACCACCAGTTTGTTCTCTCTATTGAAGAGTCTGTTTTTGTTTGTTCATTTGTTTTGTTCTTTGGATTCCACAGATAAGTGAACTCATATGGCATTTGTCTTTCTCTGTCTGACTTATTTCACTTAACATAATACCCCATAGGTCCATCCATACTGTCACAAATTGCAAGATTTCTTCTCTTTTATGGCTGAGTATTATTCCAATTTATATATACATACCACATCTTCATTATCCATTCATTCATTGATGGGCATGTAGGTTACTCCCACATCTTGGCTATTGAAATATTCCTGCAAAAAATGTATGGGTACATATATCTTTTTTAGTTAGTGCTTTTGTTTCTTTAGGTAAATACTCAGTAGTAGTAGTACTGGATCATACACTATTTCTATTTTTAATTTTTTGAGGAAACTCCATACTGTTTTCCACAGTGGCTGTGCAAATTTACATTCGTACCAATGGTGCACAGGGGTTGTCTTTTCTCCACATCTTCACCAACACTTGTCATTTCACACAAGCAACATTTAAAAGAAAGAAAAACAACTATGGTTATGTTAGTGATAGCCATTTGTTGAATATTAGGCTATATTCTAGGCATGGTGCCTTAATGGTAAATGTCAATCCTGTTTGGAACACTTCTTCCTTAATTTAAAAGAGCAGTGGATATATTTTTTTCCTGTTATCATCTAAACAATTGATTTGCCTTATTTTATGCACATTGAGTTGATATATCATCAAGCTTCCCTTTTTGTCCTGTGATAGAAAGCCAAGAGTCTACTTATAGCAAGTTTATCAGACTGACGGTGTTCCATTTTGCATTAACCTTAATAATGACTTCAAATAATGCCATTATTTTTATTTATAAGGCATTTCTGATTGATGCTATTTACAGTTTATTAAATCTGCCTTAAATACTCCCTGTAACAAAGTAGAATAATAATAAATAAGTTCTTGTTTTTAAACCTGCCTTCAAAAAGAATCAGATCCGTAAGATGTGTAATTCCATTTTATAATGGGCTACACTAAACCTCGTGATTGCTAAAGCATTGAAAGTCACATGGTTTAAATTCTTGGTTTTAGCTGATTAAAAATATATCTTTAGAAGCTAGACATCTTGGATGGTAGTCATGGGCAAAGATGACACTAAGCATTGTAAACTGTTTATCTCTAGGAGCTTTCACTTCCCTTTTCTTCCTTCTTCCCACCTGGGCCATCAAGGACAAAATGGAAAGAATGCATAGTGGTGAAGGGCCAGGCTGCCACACCCCCACCCAGCTCCGGGACTTGCCAGCACCTCAAGATTAGACCTCTTCCTGAGCTTTGCTTAGCCCCCTTCTATCACTCTAACTAGTAAGTAATCATGCACATATACCAGAGAGGTGGCAATGTGTGAATCTGAATAAATACAAAAATTATGTAGATTTCCTGAAACACACTAGATTCCCAGTAAGAGGTAGATATTGTTACTACTTAGTTATGCTCTGTCCTCTTCAATGCCTGCCTAAGAGGTTTTCTTGGGTGTTCATTTGGACCTGCTTTCCATTTGGACCTGCTTCCTATACTCTGTCTCCTCCCTTTTTCAAAATATTCATATTTTCCTACATTCCCTTAGGGCCTTAGTTTCTGCTAAATTAACATGATAATCTATTAAACACGAATAGGTTATCATTTAAGATAAGATTTTCCTTTTAACAGGAAATTCTAGTGAAAATAATCTTAGACAAAGGAATAAATAAGCATATTTGGAATTTCAGATAAACAGGGGCAATATTTTTGGTTGGATAGCACTTTTCAAATCACAGTATCATTAGAAACTTTTTGTGAATTTGAAGTTGTAAGCCTGGGGGATAGGTAGGTACTTTTAACCCTTTCTACAACATTGCTAAACCAAGGTTGATAGATCCAAGAAGCTCACCACGTTGAGACAGCCCTCTAGGTCCTCGATGAAAATGACACAGGTTAAAGACACGGAAAAGCAAATGGAATTGTAGCTATGGACACACAAATAAAAATACCTTTTATCATTGATAACATGATACATCAACGATCCCAGACAAATAAAAGAATCAAAGCTTTGCTAATTCAAACCCAATAGTATACGTTTTGAGGTGTGGGCATTCTTATTTTATAGATAAAATCCTTTAAATTTCTGGCCCAGTTTGGTTGAGACCATCTCACAGGAGGTACAGGGAGAGGTTGACTGTGAGTCACGCTGAGGTTGACAAAGCAGAGAAAGCTGCCAACATGGGTGCCAAAAAGTGACAAGAATAGAGCTGGACTAGGGCGCCTGGGTGGCTCAGTTTTTAAGCGTCTGCCTTCAGCTCAGGTCATGATCCCAGGGTCCTTGAATTGAGCCCCACATTTGGCTTCCAGCTCAGTGAAATGCCTGCTTCTCCCTCTCCCCCAGCCTATGTTCCTTCTCTTGCTGTGTCTCTCTCTGTCAAGTAAATAAATAAAATCCTAAAAAGAAAAAAAAAAAAAAGTAGAGCTGGACTGATTTGAACTCCCCACCAAGCCTCAAGAAGGCAAATGAAGAGCAAAGAGATTCTCTTGTCACCCAGTCAGTACTGACCTCATGAAGCTGAAGAATAGCATAAAGAATTGACATCCCCCCCACTCCTTTATTTTAAAGATTTTAATTATTTGAGAGAGAGAGATGTGAGAGCCAGAGAGAGAGAAAGTGAGCAAGCACAAGCAAGGCTGGTTCAGAGGGAGAGGGAGAAGCAGACTTCCTGGTGACCAGGCAGCCCGGTGCAGGGCTTGATCCCAGGACCCTGAGATCATGACCTGAGCCAAAGGCAGACACTTAATCAACTGAGCCACCCAAGTGCCCTACATGCCCCATTTAAAAGCTGAGATTCATAGTTCTTGGGACTTTCCCAGAAAAATAAATGTACATATACTGCCTTAAATACCTGAAACAGGGACGCCTGAGTGGCTCAGTGGGTTAAAGCCTCTGCCTTTGGCTCAGGTCATGATCCCAGGGTCCTGGAATGGAGCCCCGAATCTGGCTCTCTGGTCAGCAGGGAGCCTGCTTCCTCCTCTCTCTCTCTCTGCCTGCCTCTCCACCTGCTTGTGATCTCTGTCTGTCAAATGAATAAATAAAAATCTTTAAATACCTGAAAAAAAAAAACTAGGTATTTCAGCAGTTAACTTATAAAAATACCATTTTGTAAAGTTCTTCAGGAAAATTTTACTATGAATATAGGATGTATTTCATGAGTGTAAGGAAGCCTAGAACAGCATCTATAGGGAGAAATTCTTTCTGTTTAACCACAAATCTAAATCCTTACATTTTGGTTTGAATAGAATGGCATTGCCATGTTTTGTCTTTCAAAATTACCTACTACTCTTATATTTTGATTTTCACATATCTTGAAAGTATCTAAAAGAAGGCTATGAAGGAAAACATTTTGAGTTATATCATGAGGCTAGAGAAAAGGACTTCTAACTGATTCCTCTTGGAACAGCATCTGTGACATGGTCCAGAGCCCCAGTACAATACCATCTATGTGCAAAAGATATGCTTACATTCTTTTCCCAAAATGATAACTGGCCCTGTTGGTAGGGTGCATGAAAAGAGACATTGTTTAACTGGTGGTGGTGGGAATATTGGCCCAATCTTTCTGATGACTCATCAGCATATGACTCAAGACCCTAAAAAATCTCCTTTTACCTATTAATTCATCTTACAGAAATCTACCCTATGAAAATAACATTAGCTGTGCCTGAGAATGTACTACAAGGAAAATCAAGAAGCACCACTTATAAACATGAAAAATTAGAAACCATCCCATTAGAGGGTTGCTAAAATTAAAGATAATTCCTTTCTGGTAAGATCATATGTTTTTTGATAGAAACAAGATGGAAACTGCAGAGATGGAAACTGCAGAACACCAGCAGACATAGACCTCCTTAAAAGCTTCTACTCCCCATAAGATGCAGTGTCCAGCAATATCCAGTGACATCTATTTCATCCCCCTTGGCCCTGCCCCTGGTGCAATGTGTGAGTCTATACTTACCTCTGTGGTCCTGGGCCCTAGATAGTCTCAGCTGGTGACCTCGGGAGGTGAGCTTGGGAAGGCTGACTGGGCCTCAGCTGGTCTACTGCAAGCCTTCAGGTGGCCAGCGCAAGGGCCAAAGGAAGGATAAGCTGATCCCCTTTATTGAGTATATTGCATTTCCTAGGGCAGAAGTTAAGGGACAGTCTCTTATTCCATTTGGGATCCAAGAACAGATTTTCTCTGCTTTTAGGAAAAAAATAAATGTAAGCAATCTGGAGAAGAAGTGCACTTTTTTCAACAAGGAGAGATTTTAAGCATGGGTTTTATAGGTATTCACTTACTTCATGGCACCTCTGTGGGCTATCTCTAGGAATCATTACATGATCTGTGGCACACCTACCTGAAGAATTATAGAAATCATCTGTTTGTTCATCCTACATCTTTCTCAGAAATAGAAGTTAAAAAAAAAAAGAGAGAGAAGAAATAGAAAAAGAAGTAGATACATGACAGCAGAGGGAATTTTCAAAGAGATCTATCATGATAAAACTCAATAGTCAACAAGTGATTAAATATGGTATAGCATATATACAATATGTTATAGGAGATTTATTATGCAGTCCTTAAAATCATGCAGTAGAAGAAACTGTCATTATATAAGAAAGTGCTTACACATGACGAAAAGGTTATAAGCCAACATATGAAACACAACCTTAATCCAGAAGAAATTGAGAAAAAACACTGGACATATTTATACCACAATATAAACACCTCTGGCTGGTGGCATTACCAGTGTTAGTTTTATTTTTTTTTCTTGTTGCTGTTCTGTAGTTTTTAAAACTCCCATCCATCCATTGTGTACCACTTTTGTATTCAGAGAACAAATGGTTAAGAAAAAAAAAATTACTCATTTACTCAGTAATTATTTATCGAGTACCTATCATGTGCCAGATATTATGCTAATGCTGAGAGTACAATATCACCACAAGACAATTTCTTTACACTAGAGCGTATTTCTAGCTGGGTGAGGGCACAGAAAACAAACCAAGAAGCAAATTAAATATGCAGTATGTCAGATGAGGGTACATGTTGTGGGGGAAAAAAGAAAGAAAGAAACCCAGGGAAAGGAGATAGGCTAGCTGGAGTATGACTTCCAGTAAGGGAAAGGGGGTGCCTGGGTGGCTCAGTTGGTTGAGCCCTAACTCTGGGTTTCAGCTCAGGTCATGATCTCAGGCTCCTAAGATACAGCCTTGTGTCAGGTTCTGCACTCAGTGGGGAGTCTGCTTGAGAGTCCCTCCCTCTTCCTCTGCCCCTCCCCCGGCTCATGCTTGTGCATTCTCTCTTTTGCTCTCTCTCCAAAATACATAAATCATTAAATCTTTTAAAAGAAAGAAAGAGAGAGAGAGTAAGGGAGGGAGGGTGGGAGGGAGGAAGGAGGAAGGAAGGAAGGAGGGAAGAAGACAGAAAGAAAGAGAGAGAGAGGGAGGGAGGGAGGAAGGAAGGAAGAAAAAAAGAAAAAAGAAAGAAAGAAGACAGGGGAAGGCAGGTGGGCAGGCGGGCAGGCAGGCAGGCTCTATGCTAGTAAATGTGTAAATTTCAACTAAGTGCCTTTGAATTTAAAATCCTTGCTGGTATTGAGGGCACATATTGCATGGAGCACTGGGTGAGGTGCATAAACAATGAATTCTGGAACACTGAAAAAAATAAAATTTAATAAAATTTTAAAAAATAAAATCCTTGCTGGTGGCCACAGGTGGTTCCAAGAAGTGTATCATTAATAAGCACAGATTATTCAAGCTACATATTATTTTTTGCTAATCTGTGGAACTGCATATTTAGAAACTGACCAGTGAAAAATAATTTGCTTGGCTTGAAGAATTTTGGTAAACAGTTTAGAATTGTCTGCTCCATCTATAACTGCTAGGAATGATTTTAAAATTGTGTTTAAGTCTGAGGTACTCACAGCTTCTAGCCCAGATACGGTGTGCCTGTAATCAAATAGGTACTTGATAAATGATGGCTGTGATTGTGAGAATAACATGATGGCAACGATTAGAAGGATTCTGACAAACCAATTCTTGTTAAAGTATAACAATACTGCAGCAATATTTTGCCTTTGCCAGAAGAATTTGTGTTTAAAAGAAGGACTGCAGGCGTGCCTGGGTGGCTCAGTCTGTTAAGCATCCCACTCTTGATTTCGCTCAGGTCATGATCTCAGGGTCATGGGATGGAACCCTGCATTGAGCTCTGTGCAGAGTCTGCTTGAGATTCTCTCTCCCTCTATCCACCCCCCCCCCCCGCCCCCGGTTCACACTCTCCCTTAAAAAAAAAAAAAAAAAAGGACTACAAAGAAAAGATATGCAGAGCCTAGAATAAATGTTGAATGGTGTAATTTGAGACTCAAGATGAGCACAAGTCCTCCAAACTTGCCCCATGGTTGCCTACAAACTCTGATTCCATACAAACCCAGCACAGATTTCATCATCTTGGTATCAGCTAAAGTAGTCATCCTTGTTTTTCATCCCTAGGACATAAGCCTCTGGAAAGAACCTCTCTTCCAACTCTCCCATGGGCGGTGGCTTTATCCTTCTCTAGGGCATGTAGCACAGAAAACTAGCTCTCCTCTTCAAGTCAGTGCTGCCTCACTTCTGCCTACAACCAGGAAGGGGGGAGGGGGTAGGAGGTATAGTGATGGGATAATTAAATCCCATGTCTTTTAAGGGACCTCAAGACTATTGAATCCAAGCCTTTGGGTTGATACTCCGGTGAATTTTACGACACAATGAAGATGAAAGAAAAATGGATTCAGCACCCGTCCACATTAATTACCTTTGGCCCTTTGGCTCCCTGCATTGTGTCAGGAGTCTTGAGATCTTCAAACTATCTTCTGCTGGATATAAAAAGAGAAATATAGAAAAATATAGCAAGTGGGATAATAACATTTGTCAGTTTCATTTACAGTTCGTTTAGCTTGGCTGAATTAATGAGTGCCTATTAGGCGTTCTTGCAAGGATTCTTGCAAGGATCCCTTTACGCGTTCTTGAAGAATACCATACAATTAAATATCACTGAGGTAGAATCATAATTAGCAGAAACAGAAAAAAATCCTTCAAGTTCCTCAGACTGGCATTTTTATAGAGCCACTACTTTTTGCCCATCCAGAACATTCGTGGTATCAGGCAAAGAACAGGCATTTAAGGGACACCTCTTAGGTGCCTATGATCACACGGAGCACACAGGGCTCCTCCCCTCGGAGATAGTGTATGTCCTCTCCCTCCATTTGCCAAACTCTCCCAGCACTTTGTTGGTGACTTTTGGGGATCACCTCCTATTTACTGTCCTTGCCCGTAGTTTTTTGCCCATTGTTTTATCCCTCCTTTGGATTATAGACTTGTGCAGGCAGACACTATATGTCACAGTTTCATATTCCCCATGTTACTTTGTTTAGTTTCTCATATATGGTAAGGTGTTCAATAAGCAGTTTTTTACAAAGATTTTATTTATTTATTTGGTATATATAGAGAGAGCACAAGCAGGGGGAGCAGCAGAGGGAGGGGGAGAAGCAGGCCCTCTGCTGAGCAAGGACCCCTATGTGGGACTCCATCTCAGAATCCTGGGATCATGACCTGAGCCAAAGGCAGAAGTCTAGTAAACAGTTTTGAATTAATAAATACCAAAAAAGGAAAAGAAACACTGTTGCTTCTCTAAGCCTATGGTAGCTAATAGCTAATAATGATAAACAATAGCTTAAGAAAAAAATACTTTCTGTGTGCCTGACCTGGCACTGTGCTTCAAACATTAAATACATTACCTTATTTAATCATATCCCCATCTAGAGAGGACAAATGTGAGCCTTATAGAGGTTAAGTCAATAGTAGCTTAATATTACACAGTGAGACTCAGGATTTCGTCATGAGTATGAACTCTAAATTCTATGGTCTTAACCTTTATATCATGCATTCTTGTTTCTTAAACTTTGTGCCATGCATTCCTATGATTTTTAATGGTTTTTAATATGTTGGTCCTCTTACTTTGTCATCATACTATGATATCCCATATTCCAGAATTCATTGTTAAAATTAATGACTGCTATAGAGCAAAAGGTCAAACACAGGCACTGAAATAGTTGGAAAAAAGCAGTATTGGTCTCGAATTTCCTATTATGCCCTGAAAAACGTGAGCATCATTACGGTTCTTTAAGACAGAGTCAGATGAAGTGAAGTAGTGGTCTTTCTTCTTTTTCCCGGATACCATGGTGCTTAGGAGAGGGAGAAAAGTTTATCATGTAAGATTACCAATCACAAAAAGGATCTATAGCTTTTCTGAATAACTGGTGATGGTCACATGCTATTTAATAGAGAACATTTTTGAGGCATTATTACACTTGAGCTTTACTAATTATGCACATTTATTGAGCATCTATGAAGGTTTAGAGGTCTGCTTAAGCCCTTGGAATGTAAGGTTGAATAGAAGATGGTGCTCCACTTCAAGGAACACCTGGGTAAATAATTACAACGACGTTTGTTGCATCTTATAATAGAGTCTCACAGAAAATGCTGTAGTGTCCAGATGTAGAAACAATTCTGCCTAGTCGTCAGGAAAAGATTTACACAGAGAGTGAATACCAGGTTTTCAGGGTATGCTAGTACTAGGCTTAAAGTATTAGCTCAAAGAGCAGCTGAGGGAAGGCTTAATTGTGAGATCTAGGTGCTCCTATCTGATTAGATGGAGATCCTAGAAGAAGATAGAAGGTGAATGTATAGGGCACAGGTTATCCTGCATCAGGAAGATGTCCTGGCAGGTGTGGTGAGCACAGCAAGAAGGAGGTTCGGGGTGGGTAAAGAACAACTGGGCAGTTGGCATCGATAGCTCTAGCAAGGGCAATGGAGCCAGGTGCAAACACCAGGGTTCAGGGTCAAGGCTCTGGGTTTCAGAGCTAAGAGTCTGAGCAGGTAGGTCATGTTCTTACCCTCTAGAGCCATGGAATTTTGTCAGGTAGTTAAAGCTAGGCCTTAAGTTTGTTGTAAGGAACAAGATCAGAGCAAGAATATCGTCTTAGGCTTACTTAACCACAAACTTCCATGCTTCTGGGGAGGGGTTTCTTAAATCTATCTTAAAACTGAGCAAGAATTGGGTTGGCTTCAGAGTGTGAGTGTGTGGAGCGGGGGCCGGGGGTGGGGGCGTGGCAGGGGTTGGTAAGAAGAGGAAGAGACTGTAGGAGAATATAACAAGCCCCAGCTATGGAGACCAAAGTGAGCAAATGAACTTCCCTATGTCATGATAAGTAATTCCCTAGGTTCTTCTTTTTCAGCCTAGAACATTAACAGCTAAAGGTTTACTTAGCATTTTATTTTGAGTTATGACATTAGTGGAATAATGATATCACTAGTAAGTCATTTGGCAGCCCTGTCTGTTACTATTGAAATGTTTCTAAGACTTTTCATATTTTTAGAAAAATCTCTGTGGTTTCTAATTATGGCAGCTTATTATGGCACCTGAAAAAAATTAGCACTGCAATATTTAATTAATTCATAATTTAAGATAATTTGAAAAGGGATACTCTAAATTTTATCTTTGATTGACTTGCATTATCTCTCATTTACCAGATAATTAAGTTGGGCAAGATTACAAGGAAAATTCTTAAACATTTTGAAAATAGTTTTCTAGCACTCTTAAATGTGTTAAAAGCTACCATATATATTAATACTTAGTGGATAATTATTATAATAATAATCATTACCTATTCATGAAAGTAGTTTCTCTAGTGATATTTACTTGGCACTGTAGAAAGAACCCTCTTTGAATCACTATGGATATTTATGATAGTTAGGACTCTTTTGGTTTTAAATGACAGAAACTCAATTTGAACAAATTTAGGCTAAAAAGGATGATTTTGTCTCTTAATTGCAGGAAGAGCAAGAGTTCAGCTGGGCTTCTGAAATAACTAGAACCAAGAACATAATAAATGGCTTCAGAGCTCCGTCTCCTGCCTTTGGAGGCCTCTCCCATATGGGACAGTGCCATGACTGCCCCGAGGCAGCGCTCCACATTTCACTCCATCTGCCGGCTCAGAGAAAGTACAACAATTTTTCTGTTTCTGAATTTTAAATTCTCATAAGGCCTATAGTCGTCACGATTTGGGTCAGATGTCCATTCCTGGACAAATCAGTTATGGCTAAGGGAGTCAGAGTAATAAGGTTGGTTCAAATTGAGCCACTCATATGTAGATTAATTCTATGACATCCGGATAGACTAAGTTTTTAAAATTTTTTATTTAAAAATTTTTTTAAAGATTATATTTACTTATTTGAGAAAGAGAGAGCGCAGAGCACAAGAGAGAGCACAAGTGGTGGGAGGGGGCAGAAGGAGAGGAGAAGGCTTCCTGCTGAGCAAGGACCTGGATGGGCTCAATCCCAGGACCCTGGGATCATGACTCAAGCCAAAGGCAGATGTTTAACTGACTTAGCCACCCAGACACCCCTAGACTAAGTATTTTTAAAAAGAGAACTTAAAATATGTAGGTAAATGGAAAGGTATACCATGTTGCTCTATGGGAACCCTAAGTAATACAAATTGCTCATTCACTCAACAAATATTTACAGGGGATCTCTTATGTGCCAAGCATGGTAATTCCCCCACATACTTATAACTTCATTGAAATTTCAATCAAAAGCCCAGGTAACTGTTGTAAGAACATTGACAAGTGGATTATAAAGTTCATAAGGAAATGAATGTGGATAAGAGTGGTTTAAACTTTTGTTTAAAGAGGCAATTTTCAGTCTATGTAGATGTTATATTTGATACAGCTAAAAAATAAAAGGGGGAAGGACCTATATGGTGGCAAGTTTTTTACATTTCTTTTGAAGTAGTAAAGTATTGATTCTAAGTAGGTTATGAAAAGCTAAGTTCAATCACTAAAAAAACTGTACCAAGAAATATAGCAAAAGCACAATGGAAAAATTAAAAATGGAATAGAAAGATGTTCAAGTAACCCAAAGAACAGTAGGAAAGACAAAACAGATGAAAGACTGAGGAAAAAACAGAAAACAAACTAGAATGGCACATCTAAATATGAAGATGTAAATAACTACTTTAAAAGCAAATGATAAAAATATACCAATTAAAAAACAGAGATTGTTAGATAGGTTTTTTAAAAATGTGACCCAACTATATGCTGTCTATGAGAAACACACTTTTGATATAATGATATAGGTGGATAAGAAACACCTTTTGAATAAAATTATATACAAGGATATAATAATACATGGTCAAAAGATTTCAAAAATATGTCATGCAAACACTAGTCAGAAGAAAAGTGTTGTGAATATATTAATATTCACATGATCTGATCAAAAAATGGTCGATTTAATAGTAGGACACAATAGTCCTAAATATGTGTGCATCTGGCATCAGTGCTTCAAAACAGATAAACCAAAAACTGACAAAATTGAAAGGAAAAAGAAATAAATCCATAATTATATTTGAAAATTCTAATAGTCCTGTCTCAGTAATCAGTAGAACTAATAGATACAGAAAATTAGTGACAATACAGTGATACAGAACATCATCAAATAACCGAAGTTCACTGATGTTTATAGGACATTGCACCCAACAACAGCAGCATAAGCATGCTTTTCAAGTTCACATGGAACATTCATCAAGATAGACCTCAAATAAATTCTAACAAATTAAAAATATTAAACATCAAACAAAATATGTTAGCTGAGCATAATGGAATCAAACTAAAAACCAATAATATAAAGATAAAAGGAACTCTCTAAATATTTAGATATCAAATAAAACACATCCCAATAACCCACAGGTCAAAGAAGAATTAAGGAAAATTAGAAAATCTTTTGAACTAAACAAAAATGAAAATTAAAAAATATCAAAATGTGTGAGATTCAGCTAAGGGAAACTTATAGCATTCCATGCTTATAACATTTTTTTCTTTTTCTTTCTTTTTTTTTTAAACTTTATTTTATTTTTTCAGTGTTCCAAGATTCATTGTTTATGCATCACACCCAGTGCTCCATACAATACGTGCCCTCCTTAATACCCACCACCAGGCTCACCCAACCCTTCACCCACCCCCGCCTTCCAAAACCCTCAGTTTGTTTCTCAGAGTCCATAGTCTCTCATGGTTTGTCTCCCTATCCAATCTTAACAGAAAACTGGTCTCAAATCAATAATATTAAGCTTTCTCCTTTATAAACTAGAAAAATAAGAACAAAGCAAACCCAAAGCAAGTAGAAGGAAGAAAATAACAAAGACAAGAGTAGACATCAATGAATACAAAACAGTAAGCATTATTGAGAAATAGAGAAAATTGAAACCAAAAGCTAGTTCTGTGAAAAAAATGAGTACAAGTGATAAATTTCTAGCAAAAATGACAAAGGATAAGGGAGAGAAAATAAAAATTACCAATAGCAGGAATGAAAGAAGGGATAGCACTATGCCCTAGATATTAAAAGGATAATAATTGAATATGTGAACAACTCTATGCTCATACATTTGAGAATGGAAATAAAATGGATCAATTTCTCAAAAATCACAAACTACCAAACTTACCTGAGATGAGATAGATAGCCTCAGTAGTCCTTTAACTACTAAATAAACTGAATGTGTGATTAAAAATTTCTGGAAAAGAGATCTCCAGGACCAGCTGATTTCACTTTCAAATTCTATCAAACATTTAAAGAAGAAATAACATTAATTCTACACATTTTACTCCAGAAAATAGAAAACATTTCCTAACTCATTTTATGAGGCCAACATTTTACCAATGCCAAAATGACAAACATTTAAAAAAAAAGAGAAAACCTCATACTAGATCCCTTATAAACATAGACACAAAATCCTCAATAAAATATTAGTTAAATCTAGAAAAATATAGGAGAAAAAAACCCACCATGACCAAGGGGGGTTATCTCCAAATGTAAGCCTGGTTTAAAAACTTGGAAATCTGTCAATATAATCTGCATATTAACAGTCAGTGGTGGAAGATTAACTATATTTTTTCAATTATTCAAAAACAACAACAAAAAAATACTTAGGTATGAATTTAACCCAACAGGCATAGGATTCATATAATGAAATCTACAAAACGCTGATGAAAGACCTTTTTTAAAAAGGTCTCAGTAAGTGGTAAAATTCCCTGTATTTATGGATTAGAAGACTCAACATAGTAAAGATGTCAATACTCCTCCCAC
Organism: Martes martes; assembly: GCF_963455335.1. Taxonomy (NCBI): domain Eukaryota; kingdom Metazoa; phylum Chordata; class Mammalia; order Carnivora; family Mustelidae; genus Martes; species Martes martes. Next base: position 42,022,408 of record NC_137893.1, read on the forward strand.
TAATCTATAGCAGAAAGTCTTGAAGATACAGACAAATTGGCTCCAAAATTCATATATAAAACCAAAGGAATTCCAGCAGTCAAAACAATTTTGAAAAAGAAAAAGAAATTAAAGGAGTCACACTACCTGATTTTAAGATTTACTATTAACCTTATGTTAATCAAGACAGTGCGATATTGCTGAAGAGATAAACACATAGATTAATAAAACAGGATAAAGAGTTCAGAAAAAGATTCATACAATTATGGCCAACTGATTTTGATAAATGCTCAAAAGCAAGTAAATGGAGAAGAACATGCTTTTCAACAAAGTATTAGAAAAATTGGAGAGTTACATACAGAAAAATGAATCTCAACCTAAACCTCACAACTTAGAGCAAAGTTAACTGCAAGTGATTTGTAGATTTAAATGTAAGTGGGGGTATCTGGCTGGCTCAGTTAGGAGAGTGTGTGACCCCTGATAGCAGGGCTGTGAGTTCGAGTCCCAAGTTGGGTGTAGAGATAACTAAAAATAAATAAATAAACTTAAAAGAAATGTAAATGTAGAAGTATAAGCCTTTTAGAAGAAAACATAGAAGAAAATCTTTGTGGGCAGGGTTAAGCAAAGAATTGTTAGCTATGACAAAAAAAACACAGTCCATAATAGGATAAATTGATAGCAAACTTAAATTTTCTTATAAAAATTTGAAACTTCTGCTTATATTCACACAAAAAAATTGCACATATAAAAATATGAATATTTATGATACTTCTATTCGAAACTACCAAAGACTGGAAACAACCTAAATGATCTTCAGTAAATAAAAAGGTAAACCATGGCTACATCCATACATTATCATCCGGTAATGAAAAAGAAAGAACTATTGATACCTTCAATGCCTGAAGTGAATTTCAAAGGCATTATGCTCCGTGAAATAAGCAAAAGGTTGTTTCTCAAAAGGTTGCACACTCTATGAGTCTGTTTATATGACATTCTGGAAAAGACAAGACTGCGGTGATGAAGAACAGATCAGAAGTTGCCAGGGGTTAGAGTAAGGGGAAAGCATAACTAAAATGGGATAACACAGGGACATTTTGGGGGTGATGGAGCTATTCTTAATTCCCTATGTGGTGGTGGTTACACAAATCTATACACGTGTTAAAATTATGCTAATTTAAAAAATACCCAGAGTAAAGAGACTTTAATTCACCTCTTTAAATATATATATTTTTTCTTACACTCATGGGTTAAAAACCTAAAAAAACACTGATTTGACTTTACAAAATTAGTAATTTCTTTAGACTAGGAAATAACAAATAATATTAAGAGATAAGTGACACACTGGGAGAAAATATTTTCAACGTATGTAATAGGCAAAAGGCTAACATGCAGTACATATGAAAAGCTCCTTTATATAAAAAAGAAAGACAAAAATCAGTAGGGGAAAATGCACAAAAGATTTTAAGAGGGAATTCCCAGATGAAAAAACCCAAATGGCGATAAACATATGAAAAGATGCTCAACCACAATAGTAATCAGGAAAATGCACACTAAAACAATGAGACATTTTTCACCCATGAGAATACCCAAATTAGAAAAGATGGATAATATTGACTTACGCAAGTCTGAGGAAATTGGCCCTTTCTTCCTCTGTTTGTGGGAGTGAAAGCTGGTGATATCCTCTTGGAAGACAATTTGGCAGTTTCAATAAAAATTTAAAAGCAATGGTTTTTGACCTAAAAACTGCATTTCTAGGAATCTCTCCTAAAGAAATACTTCCACATATGCATAGATGTGTATGTATAAGGATTGCATTGTGACATTGTTTTTATTCAGTAAAAAGTATAAAGAAGAGATTTAATGAATTATGGTAATTCATATTAGGAAATACTATTCTGCCATTAAAAAGAGATAAATCGGTATGCACTTATATAGAAATATAACCTAATAGATTGTGGACTAAAAAGGCAAACAACAGACCAATATGCATTACATGATGGCAACTTATTAAAAAATGCATACATATATATTACATGTTTGCACATACATGTATAAATGTGTAAACAAAGGAGAAACGGTCTATTTAAGGTTGTTTATTTAATTGAAGTCTATAATCTACTCTGTGGTAGGTAAATGCAGTGGGACTGGGCAGTGTGAATTGGGCAGTATCATTTTCTAATGGGAAATTAATTCAATTTAGCTTCCTTCAATTAATTAAATGTCCTTAAATTACAATAATTTGAGGAGGGTTTAGGAATCTACTAAGCTACACACAGGCTATCTGGAAACCTCAGGAATAGTATACCTTTCTTGGAGTACCTTTCTCTGTGCTCCAAAGCAAGTCTACCTTCCTTTGAGCTTCGGGGGTGGCAAATCGTGGGAAGGTAAACAGGTGGGGAGACTAATGGAAGAAAAGAGTGAGTCAGTGATCTCTGATAATCTGTATGATGTGTGTAGATTCTTTCTCAGTGTTATCTCATCTCTGGTGTTAAGGTTGATTTCCCTGTCCTGGTATGGGAAGTTGGTGGGGGGTGGGGGATACCTTCACAAAGGGAATTTATGTTCTGCTTTCAGGCAGATGGGGAGCGGGGACAGAGAGCTCAGCCTGCACCTGCATTTTCTCAGTTGCCTTCAGCTCAAAATTATCCTTATGCCAGAGTGGCACATTTTGGGGTGGCCTGACCATATGTTTTTCACATCGACATAAGTTGATGTCACATTTTCCAAGATTCACTTTAGAATTGAAGTTAAGCTTTAATAAGTAAAACCAAAGATTTATACGTCCTTTTATTTTTATTATTTATTACTTGTGAGGTAATATTTCTTTCTTTCTTTTTTAAGATTATTTATTTACTTGACAGAGAGAGAGAGAGATCACAAGTAGGCAGAGAGGCAGGCAGAGAGAGAGGGGGATGCAGGCTCCCCACCGAGCAGAGAGCCCTGAGATCATGACCTGAGCTGAAGGCAGGGGTTTAACCCACTGAGCCACCCAGGCGCCCCTATTTCTTTTTGATAATAAAGTGATTCCATATCTTCTTTGTTGAAAATATGGAATATGGTGAAAAGTGAAAAGAAGAAAATAGTTTGTATCTTTAAGTAACTACTGTTAATATTTGTGTATATGCAGATACTATGAGCTTATTTTGCACACAGCTGTGGGTTTTTTGTTTTTTTTTTTTTTTTGTGGGGGACAGAGAGAGAGAACACTCAAGCTGGGTGGAGGAAAGAGAGAATCTTAAGCAAGCTCCACACCCAGCGCAGGGTTCAATCTCGCAACCCTGAGATCATGACCTGAGCCAAAATCAAGAGTTAGACACTCAACAGACTGACCCACCCAGGAGCCCCAGACAGCTAGAGGTTTTGTTTGTCCTCCTAGAAGGAAGTTGAGCCTAGCCACTGTGCTGGAAGATGTTCTTCTCACTCAGCCTCTTCCATCATAGTCGTCTCACATCCAGCTACATGGTGGCCCACTGTACGCATGTGAATAGCACACTTAACCCACATCTGTGTTGTTCAACATTTACATTGGTGCCAATTGCTGAAGTCTCTTTCAAAGGGAAAGAGAAAGCCAAGGGGATGAGAGAAGGGATTTAGTATTCAAGCGTTAGATTTGAATAGTCAATTAGAATTGCTCCTTAGAGCAAAGGACTCAAGGGACCAATAACTTACAGTTCTCTGCAGACCGTGTTTCTCTATTAGTGTGTCCCATCGGCCTCCCTTAGAGGGCAAGCAGGCAAGACCCAGGGACAGATTGCTGGGCCCAGAACTCTGATTCTACACCAATAGTAATGCTACTGTGTGAAGCTGGGCTTTCAAGTAATCACCTCCTACTTCCAGTTTGTTTGATCCAACTGAAAGCCCAACATTTTGTAGAGGCTTGTCACTAAGACTAGCATAGGGGCCAAGGGTAGTGGACCCCAAAATGGGTCATTCTGACAAATTGATTATTTTAAATACAAGTTACTTAAGAAAGAGCCAGTGTAAGGACACTCAGACCCTCCTCTGTGCCCCAGAGGGCAGAAAATAATCTTCCCTATAAAAAGTACCCTCCTGTGCCAAGAAGTAAAACAATGTCCTTATCACCAGAGACACAAACTTGAAAGCCAAAAAAGCTGTGGAAACAAACCTTGGCACTTGTTTCTAATCTACTACCTCAGCCCAAATTCTGCTTAGAATCCTTACAATTAAAGCTTCCAAAGATCTGTTTTCTTCATCCTGCCAGTTCTTCACAAATTCATTGTCTTTCTGTCTAAAAGGTATAAAAGCTACCTGCTTTGGTCATTTCTTTAGGTCATAATTTCATTATTGGGTCTCTGTGCCACATAGTAAAACTTCAGTTCTCTTCGCCAGTTTATCTGTCTCGTATCAGTTTAATCCCTAAAGGAGCTGGAAGCACTTGCGTGCGGTGGGGGGAGGAGAAGGAAACTTCTCCCTCTCCAACACTAGTTTGGCATTCCCAAAAGTGGGAGGCACAAAGGCATTTCAAGGTCCATTCCTGCTGTGGTTTATTGTGATAGTTCATTAACATACTCTCATGCATTACCCCCCACCAAAACAGCAACAGTAATAATCTGTGGTGTTTCTATAGCACTTTGCAGTTTACAAAGGGATTTCTGTTTACTGCTTGATCTGAGTACTACTGCAGTCCTTTAAGTAGGCAGGTGGATAAAGGTAGAAAGGAAACCTGCCCCCTGCCTCTCCTGCCTCCCGCATTTCCAAATTCCAGGCTGACTGGACCACACTTACTAGTGTTCAGGATATCCACATTTTAAAAGAAACTTGCACAAGAGAAATCCTATTTCTTCTACCTTTTGCATCTAGCCTTGTGTAGCAAGCTTGCTTGGTTGTCTGGATTTTGGAAGTAGGCTACCCATTTCTCTAGCTTTATTTTCTTCTTCAAGTGTAAATGCTGCACATGCATATTCTGGTCTCCAGGGACTGGTTGGCAACAAGATTTGGCCTTCCAGCAGCGGGAGAAGACGCATGAAACTTAATCGAGCTTGAGCATGGCACCGCGGGCCAGATGACTGCAAGGTACAAGCACCAGACCCGTGGACAAGGAAAGGGTCTGTCTGTTTCTGTTCATATCGTTATTTGTGCATACGTGTCCCTGCAAATCTTCATCATTCTGATCTCACCAATGCTTCAAGTGATCTGGGCTCATAGTCTAGAGAAGGAGACGACCCAGAAACAGCTGTGACTTGCCCAAGGTCACACAACTGGTAATCATGAAGCTTGATCTCACTGTCAGGGTTTCTGGTTTTCAGCCACCACTCTGGATTTCCAGGATTTTCCTGAGACAGGGTCCATTTCTGGCCACTCTTCCTCTTGCAGGAACGAGCAGTGGGAGGAGCTCCTTCTAAGGTGTGGGGCTTTTCCCACTCCCCCTCGCCACAAAGACTGCCCCATTATCACAGCTTCTCTCCTGTGGCAGGAACAAAGAATAAGGCTACTGTAGCTCCCTCTTTCCCAAAGCAGGAGATTTCACTAACTGTGTTCAGCCTCTGTGTTCAGGGGGGACATGAACAACAGTAAGTTTTCAACAGCCTCAGGGAAGTAGCAGAATGAATATGTTTAAAACCCCTGGTCTTTTATCTTTTATTTCCTCGAATACTTATTCTGCTCCATTTATCACTGAGACAGAGGTTTGTGGTTTGTTTTGTTGTTTTTTTTGTTTTTTGTACCTACTGAATCTGTTCTAAATATCATGAAAATAGATGACAAAGAGTAGTGTACAAACTCAACTTTCAACTTTCTGCCATTGAACTGAAGAACCTGGCGTATGGGGGCGGCTGGGTGGCTGAGTTGGTTATGTGTCTGCCTTCAGCTCAAGTCATGATCTTGGGGTTCTGGGGTGGAACCCCGAGTTGCATTAGGCTCCCTGCTCAGCGGGGAGCCTGCTTCTCCCTCTCCCTCTGCCCCTCCCCCCCGCTCATGCTCTCTCCCTCTCTTTCAAATAAATAAATAAAATCTTTAAAAAGAAAAGAACCTGGCATATATATTTTACCTATTGCAAGTTACTTTCTAATAGATTATAGGAAAAGTTCTTTCTTTCATTCAAGTGACATAACCAATTTTCACTAAATGACAAGACAACTCAACCCTTCTCATTTGCTTTTAGTCTCATCACAAATAGGAAGGCTTCTTGGCCTTTTGTCAGAAATAATGGCCTCTGTTTACAATAAAAACAAAATGTATGTGTTGCACGACAGGTTTAAAAAGCTGAAGCTGAAATAGGCTTTCTTCTCTCGGTAATATTATTTTTCACTACCTCTCTATTTTTTAAAAACCCACACGGTATAGCCATCTGACACATGAAAAGAATAATAGATGTGGAAAACTGCCATTTTTCTCAAAAAATATCTCCTTCCCACAATCATAAAGAAGACCACTGGACTTTTATTGCTATGGTTTCCACAACTCCAGGGCTGGCCCCTCTGTCTGTCTGCAGAGCCCCCTCAGAGCTGCTGGTTCGGGTGACCTCAGATTACACATTACCAACAAGGGTAACCATCAACAAAATCAGGATCTGTGACCCCACAGATAATCCCTTCAGTAGTCTGAGGTTTCCACGGAGATTTCCTTTTTCCTAAATTCCTGCATTGTTCTATGCAAAGTCTTTCACAGGGGTGTTTTCAGTGTCTTCTTCGGGGCTGAGCACTGGGGGGTAAAAAGCTGAAGCAGAAACTGTAGGCAGTGACCTTGAAGCACACGGGGCCTGTGCTACCCAGGTGAGGCACTCATGTGGAAGCCGAAGATCTTCATGCTTATTGCAAATTCATCAGCATCCTGGTTTCTGAACAAGGCCCAAGTAATGGGAGGAGGGTTAGGCGTGATAATGAAGGATGACTAATCTGATGCCTAAATAGTGACTCCGGGCTGTCATACGACTTTTGCATCGTGCTGTCGTGCAATCATCTTCGACACTCTGTGATGTCATCTCCCTTCCTTGTGAGTCCGAGCCCCCAGATGTAGCTTATCAGGCTGCTTGTAATGCGTGTCCTTTCAAGAGCCGTATGATGTAAATTGCATCACGTCCATAATATCAGGGGAGGAGAGACATTAAATGATGTCCTCGACTATCCCAGCCCCAATCCTGGGAAGTTTTCTTAGTCTTCTCAGAGGGAACAGCCTGCCGAAGGAAGGGGAGTTATCTGTTTAGGTCTCCAAAGGCTGATATCATTGGGGCCAACTTCCTCCACATTGAGGTCTTCTCCAACCTCATGAGAAAGGGCAGGAATAATCATCATAGTGGAGGTGGCATTGTTGGTGGGGAGGTAGGTCACCCATGGCTGATACTACACATTTTGGGGGACCCTATAACACCCTCAGCAAAGGCGAGTTACTGGAAGAGAACTTGGAGCCCTGGTACCCACCTCAAAAGGAGAGGTGGGACAAAATACCCCTGTGATTGTCACTACCGATCCTTAGGTCCAGAGACCTCTCTTCTGGAAGGATTTGGAACCACTCATTTGAGAGAGCAGCTTCCTATCAGAAGTCTTGATGGGTACCCTTGTATTCCTGGGAAGATGGTTATTCTCATGTAAGAATAAGAGGACTGAGGGGGCCTGGTTGGCTCAGTCAGTAGAGCATGTGACTTTTGATCTCAGGGTTGTGAGTTCAAGTCCCATAGTGGACACAGACCCTTAAATAAATAAATAAATAAATAAATAAATAAGTGATTTGAAAATCCAGCTGAATTATCACCAACTAACTTAGGTGATATCATGAATTATGTCCCCCCAAAGAGGGACACTTGGAGCCCCAACCCCCAGTACCTCAGAACATAACCTTACTTGGAAGTAGAGTCTTTACAAAGTTAATCAAGTTAAAATGAGCTCAATACTGTGGACCCTAATTCAATATGACTTGTATCCTTATGAAAAGAGGGAATGGGAACCGAGAGACATGCACACAGGGAGACCACAATGTCCAAAAGCAGGCAGGGCCTGTAGTGATGCTTCTACAAGTCAGGGAACACCAAAGAAGGCCAGCAAAGCACCAGAAGCTAGAGGAGAGGCCTGGAACAGGTTCTCCCTCACAGCCCTTAGAAGGAACCCACTCTGCCAATACTTTGATATTAGACTTCTAACCACCAGGATTGAGACCATAAATTTCTGTTCTATAAGCCACCCAGGGTGTGCTACTTCGTTATAGCAGTCCTGGAAAACTAATAGAGATGGTAAACTAATCACAGAAAAATACTCCACTTCTGGACAAACCAGTCGCTAGAGAGATTTCTATTCTCTGACATTGTACCGTTGACGGGTGGTCCTGGGAAGACAATACCTTGAGTCATTTTCGGGGTCCAAAGCACAATAATTGCACGGTGTTCAAATAGGATACCAAAGGCCATCCTGGGGAGAATAGTAAGAGGTGCTCCCCCTGTTGAATTGGCAGGCCTGTCCTTGCCATGGTACCTGCCCCTTTGTCCTTGACTCATCTCTATAGCTCTTCTCTCCTTCCAAATGTTACATCTGCTTTACAGATAACAGTGTTTACCTCGCTGGCTTCCTGGGTTGGAGTAATGGGACAGAAGAAGAGAAATCATTGTAATTTTTCAGTCGTAAGCTAAATCTCGATATGACTGTCATAACCCGAGCAAACAGTTTCTCCTGCGAGAGTGTCACAGGGAATTTCAGCCATATTGGGCAGGAGCTACAAATGTCTCCCTGCCCCCACTACCATTTTTCTTTTTGTTTCAAGTGTTTTAACCTCTGCTGGAGGCAAACTGAGCTGCTGAATCATTACAATGGACACAGTCCAACGGTATCTGCTTTTAGTGGAATAGTTCTTCTGATAATCTGTTTTCATCATATCAAGAGCTAAGCCAGTCAGTTAACACAGAGGAAATATTAAAGGTAATATTTTTTCATCAAGGTAAGGCACTAGATAGCCCACATGCCTTTTTTTTTTTTTTCCACTTAAACACAAAAGTGAAAGCAGTCAACAAAGTCTTATTGAGGACGAAATAAGAAGGAAATTGATTTTAAAACAAACAGATGCTGCCGATCTGATATCCAGGAGACTAGGAATCTGGTCCACTTCAGTCTCTCATCTTTTTCACCTTCTACTGAAGCACCACCCACTTTTTTTTCCCATTCATTTCAGCCTGTCTCCCAATATACCATCTGTTTGCCTCATCCGAGAAAACTCACAGACAAAGAAGAAAATAGAGTACCATAAAGGAGGGCAAATTATGCTGAGCAGTTACACCACAGATCAGATTCCTCTCGTCCTATCACTTTGTCAATGGGCACTGTTTCAAACATCTCCCTCTGACTCTCCCCAAGGTGGTTTACAGGTGTAATTAATGCCCACAGCCAGCTCAGACTAATGATGTCCACAATTCTGAGGATGTAGACTTCAGACTAGGAACTCAGCACGACTAGAGTTTCTCATTGCAATGCAGAGAAAAATAAGTATTTCTGTGCACACAAAGGTCACAACACTGACAAGGGTTGGGAGAACTTCTCAAGCATTCAGACCTCCCTCCTATTCGTTTTGGGAGTTGGGGAGAGGAACGAAGCTGACTTGAAGCGTGTTAGACCATCACGCAAACGTGCTTGGTCCACCGTGACAGAAATCACCAGTCATTTTAATTTCTACCGCTTGGTGATCTTGTTGGCACCTCTTTTCTGTCCTTATATTTTCATTGTTATTCACCCCACCCTTATCTCAACAGAGCTTTTCAGGATGTAATTTCATCTGATTGTAACGAAATTAATCCGTCCTTACTTGGACACATCAATTGATGTATTTCCTCGACAGTCTGATTTGTCCTATTAGCTGGAACACGGAAGATCTCATTCCATTACCATCCATGTCCTCTTGGCCACACCTTTTGGGGAAGGGCTTGACAAGCATCTTCCCTTCTGCAAAACTTATCCTCTGTCTGTGGATCTAGCTATAAATAAGGAAAGAATCTGTTCTTAAACATCTAACCTCTGGATCTGGAATTAACACCTCTTAGAGTCACATTTACATTTCCAATTGTGACATAGCCTTGAATATTCATCTTTAGTTTTTCAACAGCTATCAATACAATCTTTTGATGCACTGCTGGCGTCAGCCTCTGGTTTCTTATATCCAGCAGTGACTGGGACTTTCATGTCTTCCTTGAATTATTCTGAACCTACTTTTACAAATCTCATTGTCTTCTTTTCCGGCTAATCTTTAATTTATACAGATCAAATTGTCTTGCCACCAACATCTTTTAAAAATATCACCTATTTCCCTGTTTTTTGACATACTCTAGATGCTCAATCGATGCTTTTTTAAAAATGTCCTTTCTTAGGATCTCTTATAAATGCATTTAAGAGCATCAGGCTGGAGAGACAGAACTTCTCAATCTCCATGATTTATTTGTGAAACGTCCCAGAGTAGAGGAATCCATTATGAACCTGAAACAGTGTATCGCAGTAAAGAGCACATAGGGATACATTTAGCAAACAATAATGACAATTATAGAAACAAAGAGAGGAGCAGAGAGGCATCCCCTGAGGCTAGGAATTAATTGAAGGTGGGATGTCACCAGAACAGACAGGTTCGCCTTTCCCAGCCCCCAACTTCCATCATAGCCAGAGCTCTCCTTCCTTACAGTAAATCAAGGCAGAGAGAGGCAAGAAGAGGGGTTCTTTTTCTCAGAATGTCTTGTTTGGGGTTGAAAATCAAGAAAACTGCTAAGACGTTTGGTGCTGCTCATTCTTAAGGGAAGTGCCTGTGTCACATTGAGATGGCTTTTGAAATCTATACACGCTCTTGCTACCTGCTGTGCTCAATTTCAGAACCCAGTGCTGTCATTAAGGAAAAATAGCAACCTTTGTTCTCTCCTCCAGGCGTAACATGTTGCACGGGTTTTCTGTTTCCAGAAAAAAAATAAAATAAAATAAAAAAACCCCTAAACAATAAAACCTCCCTTATTTCCTTAGGCTAAGGAAGCCGGACCAAATTTCTATGTCCGTAGCCCTTTTGTGTGCCCTAGCCCTGGACACACCATTACTGTGGTTCACTGGGCAAGATTTCCTTCATGTATTTTAAAGTCCCTCATGAAGACATCAGGCCACTTACTGTAACTGATGGTTTTCATTCTCAGTGAATAAAGGCACATTCCTGAGGCAGACATTTCCATCAGAGATGGCAAACATCAGAAGTTTCAAAGGCTTAGTTCACAAGTATATCCAAGCTTTCAAAGCTTGGCAGCATCTCTGGGATTTGAAAACTGGATTGGAAATTTGAGTTATATTTTTTGTACTTCTTGATTTAGGCTGTCTTTTATACACTCCATTTTCCTATATTTAAACATATCAGAGAGACCAGAGTTATGGGGATACACACACACACACACACACACACAAATAAGAGATTTAAAAAAGCAAGCTTTGTGAGTTTATTGAGATGCAGTAAACATTTGCATTGTGGTACATAAAACTCTCTTTTTTCTTTCTTTCAGTTGTTATTCAGCTTAGGAAAGATTGAGGCTCCTGATGAGGGAGCAGGAGGCTGGCTGAGGACAAAGCAAAAGCTGGCACCTTGCACCCCCTCTCCACCCACTCCCCTGGGAAATGTGTGTGACATTCCTCAGGCACCCCTGACTGCCATAAAAGAGAAACAAATAGTTAACTTGCAGAGATCACAATCCTGCAAGGCAGGAGTCTCCCTTGGTTTACAAATGTCCTTGAGATTTACAACAAAGAAGTTACCTTATCAATAGCACAATTTCCAGAGGCAAATAACTCAGTTCCTCAAGCCCTAAATAAAGTTAAATTTCTTCTAAACCCAAATCTCACTAACAAGGACACTTGATAGGAGAAATGTGAAACCTTATCTCTAGATCTCAAGATAGTGTCGAATCATTCCCAAGCATATGGCCCACTGATATACATCTAAAGGGTCTCACAAGAAGATTTTTACTACTAGTAATAAATAACCTTTCTCCCAACAATAGCTAGCCCCTCAAAGTCCTGGAGACCTTGCTTCCAAAATTCCTTAGAGACTAACATCATCCCCTTTGTCCTCACCTACCTAACTCCTGTGTATATAACCAACCACTCCTCACATCCCCGGGGCAGCTGCATCTCTGCCTGCCCACGGGTCCTGTCCCCGTGCTTTAATAAACCACCTTTTTGCACCAGAGACGTCTTAAAAATTCTTTCTTAGCCGTCGGCTCCGAACCTCACTCCACCGAACCTGACCTAGGTTCTAGAACTTCATCACTCCTAGAGCTCATCTTTGCACATCTTAGATTTATGGGGGATGACACTTCGATTTCATTTGTCTGCAGACTAAGTGCTGGACTGAAAGGCAAATGAGAGGCTGCCCAGACTCCATGCAACAGAAGATATCCCTCTCCCACTACCAAATCTGGAGGCTCACCTCCATGTGCCCTGTCTTTCCCGCTTTCTTTCCTTTTACTGTGCAAGTGTTACCTCTTCTCTGATGATTGTCCCTATCACCTCAAGAAGCTTCTACAATGATATACTGAAAATATATAATATTTCGATTTCTCCCCCCTAGTTACCACCCAACCCTGCCCTTCCTTCTATAGCCACACTGTCCCACTTATCTCCTTTCTTAGGTCCATTTCCTCACCTTCTCTAATATATTGTTTCTTTCACTAGTATAATATTGCCACCTGGGTGGCTCAGTGAGTTGAGCCTCTGCCTTTGGCTCAGGTCATGATCTCAGGATCCTGGGATGGAGACCCGCATCGGGCTCTCTGCTCAGTAGGGAGCCTGCTTCCCCGTCTCTCTCTGCCTGCTGCTCTGCCTACTTGTGTTCTCTCTCTGTGTCAAATAAATAAATAAAATTTTAAAAAAAGATTTAATAAAAAAAATTTATATTTGCCTTGAATTCTCTTGTCACATACTAAGGTTGCTACCTTTCATCCCTGGTATATCTTTTCATGTTCTTTCATTTTCAATTTCTGTACATTCTTTTTATAAAAGAATAGTCTTATAGACAGTGCATTGCTGGGTCTGTCTTACTTACTTACTTAATTTATTTGTTTATCTTTAAAAGATTGTATTTATTTATTTGACAGAAAGAGAGAGAGAGAGATCACAAGTAGGCAGAGGGAGAGGGAAAAGCAGGCTCCCTACTGAGGAGAGAGCCTGACGAGGGGCTAGATCTTGGGATATAGACCTGAGCCAACGGCAGCCGCTTAACAGACTGAGTCACCCAGGCACCCCCCTGGGTCTTATTTTAAATTTGAGATTCCCTGTGGTTTCCGAGTGAGTTTAACACACTGCTGTTAATTTTAATTATTATTCTGTTAGGGTTTATTTCTATAAACTTACTTCATATCTTACACTTACTGTATTTTTTTCTCCTTCCCTAAAATCTTCCATTGGCTAGATCAACTTTCATTTTTTCAGTTTGAGAGTTATACATTCTATTTTTGTTATGCCATATTTATGCCTAACTACTTAATATTTACACTTAGGCATATTTAAAAAATTAATTTCCTAAATGTGTCATTCTAACCTCTTTTCCCAAGTCAGATGAGTGCTTTAACACATTGTCATCTCCTCCGGTGTGTCTATCAATCCCCCTCCCAGATGTTATCATCTAGAATGTAAGTTCTGGATTGTGATGGTTGTCCTTTTCCCTTTTTTGTTTATTTGTTTGCTTCCTTTTTTTAAATGTGTTTTCATCCTTGCCTTTTTAGATAAGAGATTTTCTAAGTTACTTGGGTCCTTTAAATCCTCGTATCTTTTCTAGAGTCTTTCTAGATTTATTTCTTTTATTGAAATTCTTCAAAAAGTATTTTTAAAGTGTTTTTTAAAAAGGATCTTTATATGGCAGCCTTTGAAGCTTTCTGTGCCTAATATTTATCCTTGCATTTATTTATTTACTTATTTGTACACTTAAGATTAATTTTATGGAGGTTCCAATGGGATCAGATTAAATATTAGTACAAATAAAAAGATAGAATGACTATCTTACACATTTTAAGCTTATTCTTCTCCACTTACATTGCATTATTTACTGCTTCTGTAGTCACAGAAATATACCTGCTCTTCAAAGAGAATGACATTTGGAAGCTAAATGATCAAAGTGTATCTAAACTAGTTACAACAATTGATAATGCCACAGGCAACACAGTTTCTTCACCCAGCTGCTGGCAGCAATTAAACAGCTACTCATCAGTATCTAAAGTGCAAAAATAAAATTACCATCTCAAATGTAATTCGAGATAATTTATAAATGCATCCTTAAATTTTAAGACTCCAGATTAAGTAGGAATAGATTAATACATATGAATAAGATCAAGCATGTTTCTCTTTAAACAAATTCTTGCATTTAAATGATAGGCTGGATATTAATTCTTGGTTCAAAGTTCTTTCTCGTCAGTGTTTTAAAAATATTAGTCCATTATCCTCCTATATTCAGTGTTGCTGTTGAGAAGTCAGATGTCAATCTGATTCTTGTACTTCCAGAAATGATATACTCTTTTGGGGAACCTTTAAATGTTACTAAATTTCACTCTAAAGGGAGATTATCAAATTTCATCATAATGAATCCAGTAATGTGTGTTTCTGTCCTTTCTTGCTTTCTATGGACCTTTCTAATTTGAGATTCTTCATCTTTATTTCTGACAGATATACCTTGTTTATTTCCTCTCCTGTGTGTGTGTGTGTGTGTGTGTGTGTGTGTGTGTGTGTGTTTTCTCCCCTCACCCTTTAGGGACTCCTTGAATTTGGCGATTAGTAATTCTACTTATATCCTCTGTACCTCTTAACTTTAAAAACCTTCTACCTTTTATCCACCCCTGCTGTGTTCTAAGGCTGATCCCTCACCCTGCTCGTTGGGCTCCCCAGTTGCAATCATAATGCTATCCAGTCCACCTATTGTCTTGCTCATTTCCCTGGCTACATTTTCCATATGCGCTATTTTCATGTTCATCTTTATGACTTCTTGTTACGACTTTTTCTTACTTTCCTTATCTTTTCGAGGGTAAAGCTTATGTTTAGTTTAAAATCTTGATCTTTCTGTTCTTTTATGTCTATTTGGTGTGGAAGAGTTTGCTCAGTGTGCTGTTTTTCTTTCCTATTGGCTGTTGTCCTCCATTGTCTAATTATTTTTTCCCATGAGCTCATGGTCCTTGGGTAGCATCAGTTCATCATTCAGGTGATGTGTCTCAGCATATGTCATTGCCAGTCTAGTCCAAGACTTAGCCTGTATCTGTCCCATTGAGGTTAAGGAAGAAGAAATGGGTGTGTTCTTGGAGAAAGCTTCAGGTACCAAGCACTCTTATTAGATATGATCTTATTCAGTGACCATGTCCTTCATCATCTTTCTCTTAAACCCAATTGAGAAAGCACATTACGAAGGGACAATATTCCTCGATTTACTCTGCTCAGTCCAGGGATGCAGAAGAGGAGGAGGTGGGAATGCTGGTCACTGCAGAATCAGACTGACCTGGTGTTACTTCCCTTCCACACCAGCAGTGAGTGATTTGGGCTGCTGGTGTTAGCTCTCTCACAGGAGGGATGGAACAGGACCCGTTCGAGGCCATGTGGAGTTCAGAAAAGAAAAGAACTCAAAGGCTCACCCTCAAACTGTTTTCCTTATCCACGGTAGTATCTGTCTATCCTGGGTGGACGTTTCTTTCACTCATCTGGTTCTTAAAGCCCTCTGGTCCTCAGGGATTTCTCACAGATTTTATGGTCATCTATAGGATCCTCTTTACACTTTGTTCTCTTCCTCCTGCTATATGCTTTCAGAGCACTCAGCCCATCTCCTTAGTCATCTCTGCATCACACAGTAGGTTCTCCATAAATACTTGGCAAATATGTGAAAAGTATAAACTCATGATATCTGATATGGTTATGGGAAGATGTTGGGCAATACATAGGGTTGGGCCTATACCATTGCTGGTCTAACCCAAATCATAATCACTGGTCTAGTTCTGCAGATGAGGAAGCAGAAGTCTTATTAAACCCCCCATGGACATATAAAATAGTACAATTTATCGTTACTGCATTATTTTCAATTCATGATAAATGTTTGAATAACAGCCATTCGTATCCTATGTGTGTTTTCTTTCAGCTCTGTTTTTGCTTCATGTATTTTGAAACTCTGTTGTTGGTGCATACATACTGAGGGGAGCTATGTCTTCATGGATTGATCCTTATAGCATTATGTAATGTTCCTCTTTGTCATCACTAATTTCCTTTATTCTGAAATCCACTCCAGCTGGTATTAAAATAGCCACTTCTGATTTTTTATTGTTAATATTTGTACAATATCTCTTTTTCCATTCTTTTACTTACAAATAACCTATCTTGTTGGATTTAAAGAAGTTTCTTACAGATAGCAATTAGTTGGATCATGTTTCATTCTTTCTTTTTTTGTTTTTTGTTTTTCTTCAGATTTATTTATTTATTTTGGAGAGAAAAGGAGTAAGGGCAGGGACAGAGGAAGAGGGAAAGAGAGAATCCCAGGCAGACTCCATGCTGAGTAAGGAGTCTGATGTGGCGCTCGATCTCAACACTGACATCATGACTCAAGCAGAAATCAAGAGCTGGATGCTTAACCTACCGAGACACCTATGTGTCCTGAAGCCCTAGTCTCCTTCTGTTATTTACTTTCTGTTTAGATAAAATTCCTTTAGCAATTTTTTAAGGATAAATCTGCTGACAATACATTCTTTTAGTTATCCTTTATCTGAAAATGTATTGATCTCCCCTTTATTCCTGAAGGATATTTTTAGTAGGTATAGAATGCAGGGTTGATTGCGCTTATCTTTCAACACTTGAAAAATGTTCTACTTCCTTCTGGAAAGAAGCAGAATACTGAATACCCTCTCTTCTTTCCATCTGGGTTGATGTAGATTGACAGTGGAGGCTTGGCTCCCTACTGGGTCTGGTGGTTCTGGAAAGGAGGAGAGTAGAGAGCCAATTAGTCCCACCTTGTTCTACTTCATTCCATCCCATCAATGCCAGGTAGTGGTGAAGACTCTGCTGTCCCTGGGCCCTGGGGACCACCCTGGTGTAAGAATCAAAGCACCACCTGCTTCCCATGGGTAACCATGTGCATTTTTCTGTGCCCTCTCTTGTCTCATAAGAGAAAAGCTGAAAAAACAAAACAAAACAAAAAAAAAAACACTTTACAGGTCTAATTAGGGAAAACTGAACCAAACAGATGAAACAATAGCAAGTTAACTTTCCTTGTTTCTCTCTCTCTCTTAGAGCTGGGTCCAGGTAAAACAGCTAAGTGGTAAAACTTGACCTAAGTGTGTCTTTTCTGTTACCTTTTGGTATCTCCTCCCCTGCTATAAGGCACTCCAGACCCTTCCTCAAAGAACTCCATCAAAATTTAGCTGGTCTTCTCAGTATAAGCCTTTTGGTTGATTTTTGTAAATTGCATCATGCATTAATTTGATAAGAATTTTTTTATATATAAACGTTTTCTCTTTAGTGATCTATTCCTTTAGATCCTTGATAAATGACTGACTAACAAAAGTGACAAACTATGAGATTAAAAGATGATAAATTTTTAATGTGTTACCCCTTCTAGGAAACAACTGAAAGGGAGGGAAAGAGTTATATGATTTTTAAATATTTTATTTTCTAATGTAGTCACATTTAAATAGAAGTGTTATATGCTTTAAGCAAAAACATCAACACTAAAAATATTTCAGGAACAGAGTTGGTACAAAGGCAGAGGCACTTGGGGCAACAGATCTTCAGGAATTCTTAAATAATTTATTTATTACCAACAGTGGACTGGCTCATTTCTCCTTAATTTGCACAGAGAATCAAGAATGTCTGCTAGGTGCTTAATTAAACAGGATGTGTCATTTCTTCTCTTCTGTATCTTATTGATTCAATCTTGTGTCTCATCTGTCAGATCTCTTGGATAAAAGCAATTGCCTTCCGAGGGTGTCATTTTATCTTCTGGTCTGCATTTCTGGATGAGTGATTTTAGATTTTATTGTTGTCATTATTTGGTTGCTGCTGTTTGATTTGTGAAATTTATGATTTATGTTCTGCAGGACAAAACTTTAAGGTTTTTAAGAGAAAAAGGTATCCTTGGTACATCAAGGTTCTGTAGCTTTTTTTCCCCATCAAGATAGATGCTTGATTTTTCTTTCATTGTATCTCTCTGTAAACAGTCTGGTTGTATTCTCAAATGCTCCTTAAGAATTGATGTTGCTTTCTCTCTCTCTCTCTCTCTTTTTAAAAAGATTTTATTTATCTATTTGACACAGAGAGAGAGAGAGATCACAAGTAGGCAGAGAGGCAGGCAGAGAGAGGAAGGGAAGCAGGCTCCCCACTGAGCAGAGAGCCCGGTTCGGGGCTTGATTCCAGGACCCTGAGATCATGACCTGAGCCGAAGGCAGAGGCCCAACCTACTGAGCCACCCAGGTGCCCCTTGATGTTGCTTTTTAAAAATCATAGTCTTCTGAGGTTCTTAAATGGACAGCTTTAATTTGTAGCTGCCTTAGAAATCTGTGTGTGGGCACCATGACATTGACTGGAAAAATCAGGAAAGCATCTCTCAACCTCTATGTCTCTTTGTAACAATACCTGGAGAGGTTCTTCAAAAGAAGACATAAAAAGGAGACAGAAAAATGTTTACCTGAGGATGAGTGAACCTATTTTAATACAATTTATTAGTGTAATTGCATACTACAAATTGTAACATACATATAAAATTGGGGTTTGGTATTAATTTCAAATTCTCTTTTGCTAAGGAACTGAGGAGGGGGCACACTAAGTTAAGGGTAAAGAGGCTAAAAGAACCCATTACATTTTTTTGCATAACCAGGATGCAACACCTCAGGGCTTCATCTGGATTCATTTGTGGTTGTTACCTTAGTATTAGAAGCAGCATGGAGTCTACCTTTCAATTTCATTCAAATTTCATCACTATTTTGCCATCTTAAAATTTTGTAATACAATGATAACACAGTACTAATTGTAACTTACAGTTGAATGGTACTTAAGGATTTATACTCGTATAAAATATCTCAGGAGACATCATAAAAGAAGGGTGAGATATTTGTTTAAAATTTATTAATAGCTACACATATTGAACTGTGGCCAGAAAATGTCATCTTTAATTATACTTTTTAACAAGGCATATTTTCAGTTCATGGATGTTTATAGTATTAATTATATTATAATTATATTAATTATATTAACTATCTATCTTCATGTACTTAGATAGATATCTTCATGTGATTTAGAGAAGAAGAAATACAGACAATCTCAGTTTCTCTAATATATGAATTCATCTTCCACTGGGCAGATTCCAGTAAGGGGCAGGTTTTATCCAGCTGTCCAGAGCCTGTGAACCATCAGAATTGGGAGAGAGGCTGTGCCCATATCTCAGAGATCAATTGTTCTGTGCTGAAGAAAGGCATCAATGGCATCTAAAACAATCCATGGGTTACATCCGCCAACAAACTTAGATTTTTTAAAAAAGATTATTTATTTATTTATTTGAGAGAAAGTGGGGGGGAAGAGAGCTTGCTCGCACATACAAGTGGAGGGGATGGGGGAGGGGTGAGCAGGGGGAGGAGGAGAAGCAGACTCCCCACTGAGTAGGGACCCCCCAAATCCCAGGACCCTGGGATCCTGACCTGAGCCAAAGGCAGATGCTTAAAGGACTGAGCTACCTAGGTGCCCCAACAAAGCTCGATTTTTATCGGGACTTCCTATCCTTCTAAAGAGATGTTATTAATATTGGAAAAAAGAAAGAAACAAAGAAAGTGGGATACCTGGCTCCTAAGAAAGGGGAAATTATTTAGAAATTAAGAGGAAGAACACAAGTCACTGAAAATGATCTGCCACAAGAAATTTTAAAAAAATTGTTTTCCAGATATTTCTACTTGGCTAAAAGGCGAATGCAAAAAGATATGCTTTCTCTGAAGTGTTGAAAGGAAAAGATGGCTGGATGTGATACAGAGCTAATTGGCTTAGGCGTTGACTTAGACAGGAAAACGTTAGAGATGAGGTGAGGTGTATATACTAAAGGAATATGAAAGGGCAATAGTAGAATCAAAATTACAAACCAATCTTATTTCATGAGATAAAGGATATCTTAGAAAACACCTTTTTTGGAAAAAAAAAAGAAAAAGAAAACACTTTCTGTGTATCACAAATTTTATCTGATATTATTGTTCATAAACTTTTAGAAAGGCTGGAAGGAAAGAAAAAGATGAGCTAAAGAGAAAAGTTAATTTTAAAAAAGAACTTAAGAAAAAGGAAACAAAGACAAGATAATGACCGTGAAAGATAAATAATAGAGGGGGAACATACAAATCGTACATTTTCCAAAGAATGCAGAGAAAATGAATTTAAGCCATAATCCAAGGTCTTCAAGAAGCATATTTTTGGTGAGACTGAGTGCTGAAAAGAGCCATCAGGGGCCAGGAAATTCTAGAGAAAAAAAGTCTAAAAGGAGGAGATGGAGGAAGGTGGTCAAAAAGTATAAACTTCCAATTACAAGGTAAACAAGTAGGAGGCACGTAACATACAATGTGACGAATTGAGCTAACACTGCTCTATGGTGTACAGAAAAGGGAAGAGAGTAGACCCTAAGAATTCTTATCACAATGAGAAACAAATTTTCTTTTCTTTTTAGTGTGTCTATATGAGATGGTAGATGTTAACTAAGCCTATTGTAGAAATCATTTCACAATGTATGTAAACCAGACCATCTTGTACACCTTAAAGGTATGTGGTGATGCATGTCAATTATTTCTCAGTAAAATGGGGGAAAAAGAGTCTTAAAGTAAGACACTCAGAGGTTAAATTTTTGTATTTTTAGAATATGTTATGGTGTATGAACACATCTTATTATTATGTCATATATATATGTGTGTGTGTATATATATACATGTATATATATACACATGTCCTAAAAATTGAAAATGTTTACATTATAATGTATATTATATACATTTGCAATATTATAGAAAATTGAAGATGTTTATATTATGTAAGTGGGGAAAAAAAGGATGAAAGCATGGTATATCTTAGCCATGTAAAAACATGAGTTGGAAGCAATTATTCCAAAATATTAAGAGCATTTATCTCTAATGGTGGGATCATGTATGATGTGTTTTGTCTTCTGAACTCCACATGTCTGCCTGGGCCTCTTGGTTTTTTTAACTGTCCTGTGTTCCAACTCTGTCTCAAACTTGACATATCTGAAACCAAACCACTGATTTTTCTCCCTATCCTTCTGGTCTTTCATTTTTCTATATCCTCACTTAATTGCTAAGATTAAAAATCTAGGATTTGGGTACAAAAATTTTCTGTATATTATTTATGTTGTATATATAATGTATAATCTAAACTATTGTTGCATACATAAAACAGTTCATACTTTTAAAGAGAAGCCTAAGGACTCGTCTAAAGAAAACAAGAGCCAATCTAAAGGAGTTCTTAATAGACAAAGTTGGAAAAATTTGAGCAGCAAAATAAATATGGTTAGTATTGAATTTTAGTCCCTGTAAGAACATAAACATCCATGAATATAAATTGAAACAAATAATCAAAAAATAAGTAAATGAGGGAGAAGACACGGATCTTCCCCACTTAAGAATTTCAATTAGTAAATACAGAAGGAAAGAAGAAAATAGAAAATTGAAAATCACAGTAGAAATAGAAAATCGTCATTAGGCAAACACCCTGGTAACTATGTCGGCAGGCATGATCCACTGATGGATGCCAAGATTACAGGGCAAAGGTCAGAGAAGCAGGATTTGCCTTGTCTGCAAGTATCACCCTCAAGATCTTTTAACTGCAGGGGGAAGAAGAGTAACTCGACAGTAAAGCCAGCAGAAACCACCTATACCACATGATCAAGGTCAACATCACAGGTAGCGGTGTATAAATATCTGAACCCCTTGATATAAGATACTGAGAAGAACACCCCACTTCTGTGCCAGTCTTTTCAGACATGCACAACCTCATTTCAGTGGTGGGAAGACATCAAACAGACCCTACACTGAGGAACATCTACAAAATAACTCATCAATATACTTCCAGTGTTCCTGAATCATGAAAGACAAGGACAGACAGAGGAGCTTTCACAGACTGGAGAAGATTAAAAAGAAATACCTAAACGCAGTGTGGGATCCTGGAACAGAAAAAGGACATTAGTGAAAAAAACTGATGAAATCTGAATAAAATCTGTAGTTTCACTAATAGCATTGTGCCAATGTTCATTTCTTAGTTTTAATCATTGTAGTGTGTAGAATGGGAATGTTCAGAGAAGCTGGGAGAGAGTATCTGAGAATTCTAGTATTTTTGCAACTGCTTTTATTTTTGTAAGTCTAAAATTCGTTCAAAATAAGTTGTTAAAAGGTATTCTAAAATAATATATCCAATAGTACCTTAATTTTCTAACTATATATTCCAGATAAGCAAACCATGAGGAACCACAGGCAAGTTGAGAGAACAGAGGGGAGGGGTTTGTCCACATATATAAGTTTCCAAGTTTCCAAGTGCTGGGATTATGAGTAATTTATTTTCCTCTTTAAATTTTTCTGCATTCTCTTTTTTTCTTTTTTAAAGATTTATTTACTAAAGAGAGAGCGTGCACATGCAGAGCAGGGGCAGAGAGAGAGGGAGAGAGAAACTTCAACAGACTTCCATACTGAGCAGGGAGCCTGACACCAGGCTTGATCCCAGAACCCTGAGATCACCGCCTGAGCTGAAACCAGGAGTCAGACACTCAACTGACTGTGCCTCCCAGATGCCCCAAATTCTTCTGCATTTTTAATTTTTCTAGTGAACATGTATTGTTTTTATAATTGTAATTAAACTAATAAATTTTTCTTTTAAAAGATCTAAGCAAACAAACCTGAATGTAATGTAAAATTATTTTCTTTCTTTCCTATCTCATATATCTAATCCATCTGCAAGTCTTGTCATTTCCTCCTTCAAAATATATACATCCCTACCACCTCCTCTGCCTAGCTCTTAAACCACACTTAATCCATCATTTTATTGTCTTCTCTGGCCCTCCTGTTTCCACCTGTGTCACCTAAGTCCCTTCTCTGTATGACATCAGAGCAATCTTTGAAATCAGACCCCATCATTCCTTTCCTGGCGTGCCTCTGCTGCCTTCAGAGTAAAACCCAATGGCTATATTTCACCTACCTGACCCTTGACCATGGCCCCGTACACCTTCTTTCAGACCTTCCTACACAGTCAGATCGTTCCTGTCTCAGGGCCTTTGTACTTGTTGTCCATGTCCAAAATGCTCACTTCCCCAAAGAGACATTCACTCACGCCATTAATCTCTATTTTCTGATCCCGCTTATTTTTCTGCATAGCAGTTGTGAAAATAGGACATTAGAGCCTATTTATTATCTGTCTTTCTCACAGGAATGGAAGCTCTATTGCTCCCTTCTTGATAGTCAGAGCAATGTCTGGCACTATAGCAGGTGATCAATAAATATGTTTCAAGTGAATGAATCAAACTCCTGCCCAGTCCGTAGCTGGTAGGAGAGCCCATGCACCAAGTTCTGCTGCTTCGACCAGGGGTGGGGTTAGGGAAGGGATGTAGTGCTTGTGGGTGGGTGGGGGACTAAGCTTTAACTCTTGATCGCCGTTGTCCTGGTCCTGTCCCTGGTTCACATCGTGGCAATCCTCACGTGTCCTGTGACTATTCCTCAGTTTCCTCAAAAACTAGTCCAAGTTGCCAACAATAAGCATTTTTGGGTTTAGCTGACATTAGTGAGGATTCCCTGGAGAATGTGGAGAGGAAAAGCAAATAACTTCAGGACAAGCATTAATCATCCTTGTTCTTAAAATGCTGTGTTCTCATCACTGTCATGGAATTTCATCCATATACCCGCTGTTTATCTTCCCTTCTTCTGTCTGCCACAGAAAATTCCCTCCCTTTGCTTTACAAAGAGCTGTTTCCCTCCTGTCAGAGCAGGGGCACCTGCCTGCACTCAGGACTTGGGATGGGGGTGGGGAGCACCTTCGGTCACACACATTTCTCAGAACGCCTTCCAAAGATGGTTCTCTCCCTGAGCATCCAGTGTCACTTGTTCACGTTTTTCTCTACCTCATTACCTCTACTTTTCTGGATTTTCTATTAGAGAGAGAAATTAAGGTCAAAGAAATTATTCTGTCAGGTACCCAAGTACAAAAGAAAGTCAGGCAGGCTTCAGATCTTTCTTCCGTAAAAATTGCAGCACATGGAAATGTTCTTTTCTTTTTCTGCATCAAATTAAATATAAATTTTTAAATTTTCTTAGTTTTTGCTAATTTGATAGAGGGAAAATGGTATCTTTCTTTAAACTGTCTTTTATCATTTATTTATCTTTGTTTCAACATCTTTATACAATTAATTGAAACTCGTCCCAAAAAAAGCCAATGGAAAAAATTTGACTCTGTCCCTGTTCCTCGGCCCCTCCGTTTCTCTTGTAGTCATGTCATCAACACCCTGTGTCATCAATACCGAGACACAGTTTTCACGTTTGACATCTTACAATCAAGGGTGTGCATGTGATACACATGTTGAGTGTATCATTGCAAATGTATTTAAAGATTATACTATAATTTGAGATTGAAATAGGAATTTGTGTACAGAGAGATGAATGGAAATAAAACTGTAAGGCATAAATTTAACACTGATGAAGCAAATATTCACTGTTAGAGAAATAATCACATTTCCATTTATTTACAAATCAATGATCAAGTGCTTTATGGGACTTAAGGAAGCACCCACAAGCGGCTGAAGCTGAGTTAGGCTTTTTTCACCCCCCGAACTTCCCCCCTCCCACCCCACCCCCACCCACCCCCACCCCCACCCCCCCCCCGCTCCCCGCCCACCAAGGTACATACATATTTTGTTTATTACATGCCAACCACGGCAACTGAAGGAGATATTGTCAAATCCATTGGAACACATGAAAAAAAAAAAGCCAAAGCCAAAAGATGCACGTTGCACAATGTCAAGGCATAGTTTAATTAGCTGCGTTTTTCTTTCTTAATAGTTTGCCTTGTAATTGATGGAATCTTAGAATTAAAGAAACACTTCATTAACAATATTAATAATTAAAAGTCATAAGTGCTTTGGGTTTGTATAGTTTTTCATATATATATTATCTTATTTGATCCTCTTAAACCTGTTAGGCCTTTATAACCCCACTTATAATTAAATAATAAATAAATAATATATAAATAATATGTAATTATAACATTAAGAAATAATAAATAACTGGGACTCCTGGGTGGCTCAGTTGGTTAAGCCACTGCCTTTGGCTCAGGTCATGATCCCAGGGTCCTGGGATCGAGTCCCACATCGGGTTCCTTGCTCGGCAGGGAGCCTGCTTCTCTCGCTGCCTCTGCCTGCCTCTCTGCCTGCTTGTGTGTACTCTCTCTCTCTCTCTCTCTCTCTCTCTGGCAAATAAATAAAATCTTAAAAAAAAAATTTAAAAAAAAGAAATAATAAATAACTAACAAAATTATTATTATTGTTATATTATTATCTTATAATAATGTTTATAATGATTATTATACCATGTTGCAATTGAGAGATAATCATAACACATGTAACATATGTAATATGTTACATAAAATAAAGATAAAGATATTTATTTTGAATTCTATGTCTATGTTGCAGTTGAAAAAATTGAAGCTTTGAGACTGAAAGTGATTTGCGAAGGGCCGCAAAGCCTTGAAGTTATAGAATGTGAATCCTGTGGTCTTATCATAAAAAAGTCTGAAGACTCTATCCTCCTCAAGCCTTGTAATATGTCAGTTTCACTATGTGGTCTCTCTAGACCATAAAAGATATCTCTCCAAATTCATCCTACATCTCTCTGCCCCAGTGTGGAAAGGAGCCGATTTGCTTAGGTTCTTTGGGTGTAAGAAACAGGAATCCCAGCTCAACCAGGCTCCCTCAAGAAGAAAATGGATTATCTCACAGGAAATTCAGAGGTAGGGCAGCTTTCAAGTTCAATTAATTGATTCAGTGACTCAGTGATGGCATTGGAGACTCGGAATCTTTCCACATCCTCCCTCTGCTCTTCTCAGTACCCACTTCAACTCAAATTGGGAGTAAGCCAGCTCCGGCCATTTCAGGCAAAATATCCAGACATGACAGCACACAGAGAAGAAGAGAGAAAGTACCTTCCTGGGGTTGTCTCTCAGGGAAAAGGAAATTTCTCCCAGAAGTTCCTCAGCATGACTTCTCTTTTGTCTCATTAGAGTTAGAAAACAAGCTCATTCTTGAGGTAATAACAGGAAAGAAGCGGAAATTACCCTTGCACCAATAACGCGATGCTTGGAGTTGGAAATGGGGGCATCCTTCCTTGAGCCATAGTCAACCTTCTTAGGCCAGGAAAAGGAATTATTCACAGATCTGTTTATCAGAGAATGCTTTACCTAGGAGGTGTGCTATTCGGATGTACTTAGTTTTTAAAATGGCACCTGAACCATTACCCAATCTAGTGTTTTGATGTAACCTCTAGTGAGGAAATCAGTTTCATCTTAGAATATTTGTACAGTTACACACACACAGTTTATAAAATCCTATGCTGACTTCTTGTGTTTTTATCTTTTGTAATCTTAGTGCAATGAGTGCGATTCACTTGAAACTCCAGGTACTTAATGCTTTACTACGACAATGGAAATGGCAGATGAGAACAGAAAGTCAGGTTTGTAGAACGAGGGATAAAACCAAGAAGACCTTGCTTGGTTGCTTGATAACTGAATGACAAGATCACATGTGGCAGTTGCACTATTAGATCTGAAGTGAAATCATGAGCAGGTTATAGAAAAGTCCTTGTATTCTTTCAGAAGCCATTTAACAAGTAGCAAATAGGAGTGGAGTTGGACTATGACAGGATAATAGATTTTTCTGCCAGGAAAAAAAAAGGATGTGCAATCATTACCTCAAGGAACAAAGAATGTAAAGAGGAGCTTAAAACTGGGACTTTGTTCTGGGAAGCATTTGTAAGTGAATGCATTCATAGTTAAATAAAAATCACATCTGTTATTACATATGAAATATGATGTGTTTTATTCTAGGATGGAAAAAATGTAGTAGTGACTTTACTAATACAAAGAATGTGTATGTGATTTAGTGCTGTTATCAGTGCATATTAACTGCTGGAAATTGGGCAAATGGGAAGCAGTGTATTTGTATTTTAGATTTTAAGGGAGAGGACTTACCAATCTCCATGAAAATGAGCTTCATAAAGTAATCTTCTTGGTTTAAAAAAAAGAAGCCTTGGATTACCTGGGTGGCTCAGTCCTTTAAGCATTTGCCTTCCACTCAGGTCATGATCCCAGGGTCCTGGATTGAGCCCCACATTGGGATCTCTGCTCAGTGGGGAGCCTGCTTCTCTCTCTGCCTCTGCTGGTCTCCCTGCTTGTGCTCTTCAATCAAATAAATAAAATATTTAGAAAGAAAGACAGAAAGAAAGAAAGCCTAGAAAAACAACCCAAGAGAAAAAAGGCAAAGAATATTATAGATCATTCACAGAAGACAAAATACAAAGACTAATGAACATATGCATAGATATTCAACCTCAAATATACAGAAATGCAAAATAGAAGGAATTAATACCAATGTCTATCCAGCAGCAAGAATAATTGACAAGATCCACTTTTGTTAGAGGGATGGACACTTCTACATGATTGGTGGAAGTGTAAATGTGTACGATTTGGTGTGACAGTTTGGTGGTAGATCTGAAACCTTTTATGTACACTTCAAGTCTTCTTAACTTCCTCTGTACCTTATTCAAATGCCAGCTGTGGTGACTCGGTGTGGGCTCAGATGGGCTTCATACAGGTGCAAGTTGACCTATCTCTTACCCCACCCCAGGACTTCTCAGATGACCCACAACTAGGGACTCCTGAGGAAAGTACACAAGGGTCAACACACAGCAAACCAGAGGTGCTGGGGAGGGCACATCCCATCAGGCAAATCTCTGACCAGTGGGGGATGGGACCATCAATAAATGTTTCTCCCTTTCCCACTCTCCTTACCCCCTGCCCAAATGGATGGTCCTGAAATACATTTCCTGTGGCTACTCAGAAATTTCTGGATTTAAGCTACAGCCATCTGACACAGTGGCTAACTCAATAAGACAACGTAGCATGGGCTCTCCCTCCTTCCCCTCTTCACCCCCATTCTTTCATTCCTGGGATCACGATTCTGAGATGGTATTAACATCTAAGCATTGTCTCCAGCTCTGTGGGAACCCAACTAAGGCAGGTAATAGCTAGCATGCTTTAGAGTGTCTGTGCCTAGACTTCACCTTCCTGAATCTCTCCTGTGGGCAAGCTCACTAAAATGTGTCAGAGATATATGAACACCAAATCTCCTTGCATATTGTGTAGGCATGGAAAAAAAGCTGTAAGAAGAAACTCCAAACTGTTAACAATGATTATCTTGTAGAGAGTGCAATAATCAGAATGGGAGCACATGGTTCCTTTTTTATTTTTATAATAATACTAATAAAATCCAACCCAATAAAGATCTTTTTAAAAAAGGAAAACAATCAGATTTCAATGTTTTTAATGTTATCAGAAAGGAAAAACACCTAAAAATATATCTAATGACTCAAAGCGCAGAAGCAAGGGAAGTTTGTTTTCTTCCCCAATTTTAATTTTTTCACTGTTTATGTCTCTTCCCTAACAAATCTCTACTCACTTCTGGTCCAAGAATGACTCACCTTTGGTTTCTCTCTCTCATCCCCAAATCCATCAAAATTCAACTCCTCCGATTCCTGTTCCTTCAGGGTGCTAAGTTACAAGGGTGATGATGATCTATTCTCAAAGTCAGGATTTCCAAACTGTAAGAGATCTTCATGGTCATGGCATCATCTTCAAGATGAAGAAACTAAGACCCAAAGAAGATAAGTGATTAGCTCAGAGGTGCATTGCCACAGCACTGGGACTAGACTTCAGATCTCCCGATCCCCCGTTTGGAGCTCTTTCCCTTAAATGGTAATCAGAAAAAGTCTTTAGGTTATGGAATGGGCTGATACTGTGTGGCTAGTTGATTTTATCCCTTCAGGTAACAGAAGTCCTTAATCTACTTCAAAAGCACACATCTTCAAAGGGAACCGAAGAAGCAAATTGAGTGAAATAAGGCCCTTAGGAAATACGTGGGGGGTGAGTTCTTATGCTATTGCACAAGCCACACAGTGCATGAAACAGAGGGTTCCCTGTGCACCCCATATCCAGCTTCACTAAGAAAACCCTACTGGCATTTAGTAGCCATTGCATAAGGACCGAATGGTGGCAGGGGCTTTGATACAACTCTGCCAAATTTCCCTTCTGCTATTAGGTTTGAAGTAGCCATTACAATCACCAAACAGACCAAGATTCATGTGAGCCTATATGTCCAAGGTGTACCATTCAGGAGGATTGCCATCAGGATCTCTCTGATAATTTTTCTTTGATTTGCTAACCTTCTTGGTGCCATTTCTCTTATTTTTTTCCCTTTTTAGTAATGTCTTTCTAAATATCCATGTTATAATTGGTGCTAGAACTCACTGATTGTGCAGGACAGAAGGAACTTAAAGAAAATTATGCATTGCTCTGATCTAGCCTAGGGCACACAAATCAAAGCCTCCACTGCAGACAAGACATAGTAAAATTGAAAGTAGCTACACTTTATATGGAAATTAGCTGCTCCTAGAATGTGATACAGTTAAGCATATATCAAAAGCAAAGACAAGGAACATACAAAATATATTTCTGCACTTGGAATATTCCTTTCCTCTTTTTTTCATATAGAGGACAAGTCTCAGTTTATGACATTACATCAAAAATGTGAAAGTTTATTTTCTTAACACAAAGATATGCATAGTCGGCATCTGTGAGAAAAAATCAGGAATTTTCCTTCTTTGTTTTTTTCTTTAACTAATATTTCAGGGAAGCTTAAAAAAATAATCAGGACCTGAAGCAGTAATTCGAAAACACTGTGTCCTGATGCCTTTTGCTGATGTAAAATGAAAAAAGAGTCTGTTTTTCCTCCAGAGCAGACATATGCAAATTAAGATTCTACTTTCTTTTTCTCTTGATTACTTTTTCTTTTTGAATTACAAAAGACAAATCTAAAATAAGGCAGTCCATATTTTTTATATTTCTTAAAGCTCAAGGAGAGAAATGGTGTTGTTCAAAATAGCTGTCCTGATCATAGATCAGTCTTCACCTAGGGTCTGACCATCAACAGCTGCCAAATGCAGACTCTTTATGTGGAAAAGAGAAGTACAAATCACACGGATTTGGTCACTTTCTTGCAGATGGCCAT
The DNA here is from genome assembly GCF_963455335.1 of Martes martes. Lineage (NCBI taxonomy): Eukaryota > Metazoa > Chordata > Mammalia > Carnivora > Mustelidae > Martes > Martes martes. The sequence continues at coordinate 42,052,639 of NC_137893.1, forward strand.
AGATCACAAAGTTTGCTGGCTCTCAAAACCCTTGATGTAGAGGAGATGAGAATCTGGCTTTTAATTCTCGTAAAATACCTCTGTTTCTGCTTGCAAAAACAAGCTGCAATAGGTTAATTACATAGCAAGGGAATTTATTGAAGCTTATCGTGTACGACATGGAAAAATCTCAGAGAACCAAAGAGTGAAGTTGGGAGAATCTGCAGCCAGAAACATGTCCAAACCCCATGGAGGAAGGTTCCCGTGGGGGGACCTCGATGGCTGGACCCTGAGTGCAGCTCTCACCCCCATGCCACAAGCCCAGCACCTCTGCTGAGACAGGTTAAAAAAGAATATGGCACACCAGGCTGCCTACCTACTTCCCACAGCACCTATTCCAATTAGTCTGTGCCTGCCCCATCATGCTGATTTAAAAATATTTTTCATATCACTCATGCCTATACATACTACATTTTTTAGTGGAGAGATTCCCTTTCTTAAAAAATTATGCACATATCTATAAAGGTTTGTGTGTGCCTAGAAAATATGGGTTACCTGGGGAGTGAGGGAAGGGTGGGATATAGGAGGAAGTGAGAACTTAATTTTTACTTTAAGTATTTCTGTGTTGCTTAAATTTACAAAGAGTGTGTGTTCCTTTCACAATAAGCATCTTCACATAGAGAAGTAAATTGCTGTTTTAGTTCTTAACATATTTTTTAAAGATTTTATTTATTTATTTATTTACTTATTTGACAGAGAGAGATCACAAGTAGGCAGAGGCAGGTGGGGGTGGGGGGAGCAGGCTCCTGGCTGAGCAGAGAGCCTGACGCAGGGCTCGATCCCAGGATCCTGAGGTCATGACCTGAGCTGAAGGCAGAAGCTTTAACTCACTGAGCCACCCAGGTGCCCCAGTTCTTAACATATTTAAGGTCGCTTTTGTAGTTGTGAACATAATTTATGAGCTATCATCATTCTCTATTAGAATTGGAAGAGACTTAAGAGGTCAAGTGCAACTTCCCCAGCCCAATCTTATGATGGACAGTCCACATTTATTGTCTCCAATGCTTTACTTCATGGTCACACTCACAATAATTCTGACTTTATTTTTGTTTCAAGTATCTTTATTTTATCTAACCTCATTAAGTTTTATTTAGTCTGTTACTTTTTTCCTTATGTCATTACAGGAAAGTTTGAGGCCTGGATTTTGTTCTTTGGGTCAGGGAAGCCAACTTCAGTCCGGGAGTTGGCCCGAGTGGCACCCCATTTATACATGACTCCCTGAACTGGGAGGTAACAGACTCCTGCCACTACCACAACACAAACACTACTCTGGAAAAGGCCACTATTATCTTACTGTTGGAAGATCAACAGAACCTTTTCTCCTGTTAACACACTCAATGGCTTTGCAGTCAACAAAATTGGCTACCCATTTTCTCTTTCTTGGTTTCCATAATGGTGTTCTTTCTTGGTTCTTCTTCCTCTCCAAGCTATTCCCTTTCAGTCTCTTTTGCTAGCTTCTCTCTCTTTACACAATCCTTAAAAGACAACTGTCTCTTCTTCTCTACATTTATAACCATGATCTTCCTCACTTCTAGAGGACTTCGATAATCTTCTATAACCTGTTGATCCCCAAATCTGTATGTTTTCCTTAGATCATCAGCAAAATCCTGACAGGTAATCTTGCCCCAGCCATGTTTGTGCACTTTTTTGGTTTTACTTTGGCTCTTTTGAGAAGAGGAACAGAGAACTACTCACAGCTCAGGAAAGAGAAGTTACAACAAAGTTAAACCTCAAGGAGACAGGAGCTAGAGGGTGGTTCTACAATTAAGAAACCTTCGTAGGCTAGAAGTAAGAGTTAGAAAATTTGCAGATCTTCATTCCGATGGCCCATTTTAAGTGTGACTTACCACGCCCCTTTCCTAACTCATTAAAAATGCAAATTCTTGCCTTATTTCTTGTTTTTTTTTAAATTTTTATTTTATTTTATTTTATTTTATTTTTTATTTCTTTTCAACATAACAGAATTCATTGTTTTTTCACCACACCCAGTGCTCCATGCAATACGTGCCCTCCTTAATACCCTCTGCCTGGCTCCCCCCACCTCCCACCCCCCGCCCCTTCAAAACCCTCAGATTGTTTTTCAGAGTCCATAGTCTCTCATGGTTCACCTCCCCTTCCAATTTCCCTCAACTCCCATCTCCTCTCCATCTCCCTATGTCCTCCATGTTAAACTCATATTTCACCCTTTTTCCCCCCTGACCTCAAGTGTATGGAATTGAGTTAATTATACTCAGAACACGCTATACTTTGCCTACACAAGCCACATTAATTGTTTTAATTTGTTTTCTTATTTCTCATTCTTACTCTTCCCATCATTTGATGGCATTTCCTCAAAGATATTGACTTTAGTATGTGTAATATATGTCCTCGGATGGCATGTGTCTCCGATAGAAATATAAATGATGCTTTATTATTGCTTTCTATTTCTTTTTTTCACTCAACACAGTTTTTAAATTTATGTTTCTGTATATACATCTAGTTCTGACTCCTGCAGGCTTTTCCAGTGTATGTGTCTATCATATTGACTCATCCACTTCACAATGATAGACCTCTGATTGCCTCCAACTTCCCTGCTTCCAGAACAATGTTATAACAAACAACTTCACATATTCCATTTCTCTATCAATGACGCTGCTCTCCTGCTTTGCGTACAGAGAAGTTGGGTTGCTAGGTATGTGCATAATTAAGTTGATTAAATATTGCCAACTTAGTCTTTAGAATGGCTTACCAATTTACATTACTGCAGTGTTTGAGGATTCCCCTTTTCTCTACATCCTCACGAATAATTATAATAGTACATTCAGAGTTTTGTCAAGGTGGGTTTGCAATGTAGCTCATCATTTCAAACCAGCTCAACCAGATCTACGACTGGCCACTCTTGGATCAGGTGTCTGTACCTTTTCCAATCATGTGTACCTAGTGAAAGGATCACATGGTATGTAATATTGCTGATTTGCGTTCAGAGGTAAGGTGGAAAGTGGGGAGTGGGTTGGGCAGCTTCTCCTTAGAATTTTTTTGGATGAGGCAAGACCATGTGCTTTTCATTCTTCACGTCTCCTCAATTTGTTGCTAGAGTTATCACTCCAAATGTGAATCTGCTCTGCTTGACTGTGTTGAAATGTTATGCCCATAGGCTACAACCTAAACTTCTCAGTATGCTTTGCCATCTGGCTCCTAACTTCCTCTGTGGCCACAGTGGAACCCCTATGGTTTTCCTAGCAGGCCATAGTGTTTCATACCTCTTTGCTTTTTCTGTTACTGCTTCTAGTGCTTGCAAAGTCCTTTGGTATCCCCCAACTCATTTTTCTATTACACTCCTCCTGACAAGTCTTAGCTGTTTTTAAGCCTTGGCTCTGGACTTACTAGCCCCAGAAATCACTCTCTGTCCTCTCCAACCCACGTGTCTTCTTGGTTGACCTGGCTCCCTACCAACTTTTCCATGAGAATGTCTATTCCTTTCCTGTACTTTATGGTGCTGCTGTTACCTCCTGCTTGGCTGCATATTCTCTGAAAGCCAAGAAAGCATCTTATTTGGCTTTTTCTTTCCAGAGCCTAGCACAGTGTCCCAATCTAGTGAATGCCTAACAAATGTTTTCAAATGAATTAAAAATGAGCCACTTATTTTTACAGGGTAATAAACTAGGGTCTGGAGATGTTATATGGCTTTCTCAATGGGTAAAGAGAACAGATGAGAATGCTGGAAGCAAAATCCAGTTCTCTTGGTTTCTACTGCTTTCCACTATACTGTAAAGAATCCCCCTCATTTGTCCTAATTACTTCCATTCTACAGGATAAGAAACCGAAGAATTGAGAAAGTCATCTTCCTCATATCAGGAAACATTGAACTATGGTTCTATGTAGACTTTTAAAATTTTCCTTTGGATTTTTCCTTCTCTACTGAAAAATACTGAACTGTATGGAAACAGACATTGTAATAATATTTTAGATTTTAAATTATATGAGGAAATTCGCCATGGAGCTTCAAACTAAAGGAAGAAATTCCTCAAATCAAAAAGTATAGATACTAATATTTAAAAAGCTGACATGGATGACTAAATCATATTTTTCTCTTGTATTTTACATTTTCCTACCATCTTTTGACTGTATATCAGAGGAATAGCAATCAAAGTCACCATTTCTGTCAAGAAACTTCGCAGAGAAGTTTACAATACTGAAGGTACTATTATAAAAATACGTCCTTTTCCGTTTTCAAAGGGCCTTGAAGTGTTTTGCAGAAATTCTCCACCCACTTCAGTACTCTCTGCTCTCGACCTTGAGAGAGTGTTACAGAGTTCCCGCTAGAGCTGGGGAGGAGAGAAACCATTCTGTCTTTATTTTTCCATCCATTCCAAGAGTCGTTCAGCTGGAGCTGGCGGTGAGTGTGGCCATTAACTCCAGGCATTTTCCCTGCCACTTTAGAATAGGATAGACAGGTGTCGGAGGGAGTAGATAGGGGGTGTGGGAGGTTTCAGCATAAGACTGCTTTGTAGCTTGCTGCTAATGTTTTTTCAATTTACACATGTCTGAGGAAGGGCCATCGCTCTCCACAGTCCTGAGAATGGAGTTCATTATTCCTGTGCTGTGAATTAGGGGCAGAAATCACAATTCCCCATGTAAATGGAGGGAACTCAGATGCATGGTAAAGCTTTGTACCCAACCTTGCAAATCCTGCTATAAGACTGGGGACTTCTGATTCCTTGCTTGTTTCCAGTCACTGAGAAAAGAATTTCCCATCGATCAAGAGTGCCACACAGGCTGATAGCATTAATGTTTATAACCATCCGAGAATCATAATGTTTATCACATTAGAGGCAAACTAGAAAATTATTTATGATATAATTCATGTGTATCGTTTAGACACCCAGCAATGTTCTTTCTAACAATGCTCACGGATGGTTTCAGTGGAAGGTGCTGATGGCAAAGGAGGTAGGAGGTAGGAGGTGGCAGTAATAGTAAGATTTGTGGCCCTTTGTTTTGTTTTTAACCTTTGATAAAACAATTCACAAACAAAAACATTTGGAAACTGCTGCATTAAAAGCATGTCATTTCCAGAAGTGAACTAATGTACGACCTCATCATGAAATGACACACGTAGGTATTGGAAGCCTGAAAGATAAACTCTGGAACCACAGTTTTTAGACATATATTAATGTACTATTAATTGTATTATTTATGGTAATTATATGATATATATTTATATAAAATATTTATATTAATTAACTAGATGCTTGACACTATATATATCATTATTAAGAAAAATCTTGTCCCTTGCCCAAAGTGTAGAATAGTTTAAGAAATATGGTGAAGTCCATTTGTGGAAAAGAATGATTTGTAGACTCATCGACCTGTTTAAGTAAGTGATCCAGTTAGCTTTATCTGCACAAAACATTAAGAACTATGCAAAACTAACACAAATATTTCCTTGATTTTGTAAAAATCTGTTTTTGATTATGGAAATATATGATGGGCACAAAAGCAAAATCTTAAATTAAATTATACTTTATTTTATGCTATCCAGAAATTGATGACTCACAGAGGCTGGGAAAAGTAGATAAAGTAGTTCCCACTTGACTAGGATTTGGTTTGTTCTGTTTACTTACAGACTTAACCAATAAATCTAAAGTCAACCCTTCATTTTTATCTGAATATGAGCAGTTTACCATGGAAGGGTAAACTGATATAAATATAAATACATATCAAGAAGTGTTTCACGAAAATTTAAAGAGAAAGAGTTCTTTCTTTTTTAAAAAAATATTTTATATATTTATTTGAGAGTGAGAGGGAGCATGAGCTGGGGGAGAGGCAGATGGAAAGAGAGAAGCAGACTCCGTGCTAAGCAGGGAGCCCTACCCAGGGCTCCATCCCAGGACCCTGGGATCATAACTTGAGCCCAAGGCAAATGCTTAACTGATTAAGCCACCCAGGCACCCCAAAAATGAATTCTTTCAATTTACATTTATTCATTTACTTCTTGGATTACATAAAAGTAAAAAATATATGTGAGGTCATCTAGGCATTTACTTGGAGCCATTAGAGGACAGTAAAGCGTCTATTCTACATTGGAACACAATCAAAAGAGGAAGTTCATTTTCTTTTCCTTGGCTGAACCTATGAACCTTGACAAGATTCTCAGTATAAATCTCCAGTTTCTTAATCAGAGATTAATTATGGGATGAGACAGGCTTTTACAAAGGTATTTCATGCAATACCATCCATATGTTTTGGTCAGTACTTCACTGAAACTAGCGCCAAATCAAGATGCTCTTCTCTTCATTTAAAAACAAAAAATTGTCAGAGAAGGAAACATCTTACATTCCATCGATAGTCTACCCCTCCCCAGAAAAGATGTCTTATAGATGAGGTGGCAAATCTTCTGATGTCCAAAATGCTGATGTCTTGGCTTCAGTGACAGCCTGTGTGAGTCCTTTCAAAGGCTCAGAGGTATCTGTTAGGTTCATGACATCCTCAATGAGTAGAACATGAGCAGGTTTGGGTCCTGGGCTCTCCCTGTTGAGAAGGAAGGGAGCAACCCTTCAGCCTCCATTTTTCCCATGAGCTGTTTTGAATCTTTTAGTCTGTAGTCCGCCAGAATGTTCTACTTTTTATTTCTCCTCCTCCTTGGATGATGACTGTGGGCCCCAGGTGCCAAACTGTGGAACATAATTGTCTACTGATGGTGACATCTGGTTTGTTGGCAAGCTTCTTCCTGAGTTTTTTTTCTCAGTGAATAAATGATAGCTTAGAGCTGCGTAATAATGGAGCTTTGTCTCCTAACATCTTTGGGCCAGGTTTATTTCAAATTCATTAGCTTATGCTAAGAAGAGACTATGAACCATCGATAACCCTAGCTGCAAGTTAGTCTTCAGAAAGTCTTGCAGCCATAATTAGTCTGGAATAAATTCCACAGCTGATTTTTTAATAAAACATTTTTCTATCTCCAGGGATGTGAAAGTAAGGAAGATTTTTGAGTCATTTACAGGGGAAAAGTCAACTTTTACAATTGTTAAGTGCTAATCCAAAGTACGAAGAGGGTGCTTTTGTGAAATTGTCCCCAGAGACAACATTTGCAGAAGACTTTTGAATTTACATAATATGGGTACAGTCTTTCCATTCTTTGTCCTTTTTGACATACCATATTCATTACCAGTAGCATCATTTTACTATCTCAAGGTTGTTTATGTCTAACCATCCTTACCTATGTCTTGGCCTAAAATCTACTGAAAACTGAAAAATCATGAGTACTTAGAAAAGACAAAATAGTAAATGAAAGTGTTATTTAAAAGCAGAATTCAAAATTTTTTTTAAGGAAGAGGAAGTTCAAAGTATTAACTCCAATAGTTACAGACATTTGACCCCAAACTTTCTGGTCCTATAATACATAATTCATGCTTTTTTTCTGTTCTTTTCTTTCTTTCTTTTTTTCTTTCTTTCTTTCTTTTTTTGCCTTTGTCTTTAAAGAAGGAAAACTCCATGCTACAAAGTTCAACAATGACAGACTGATAAATTTCTATTTGCTCAAATAGTAAGTCTACTAGTTTATTTTTTTGCTAAAGAATAGATAAAAAGTTACACTAAAAAGTAGGTGATACTACCAAGTAGCTTCTTTTTCTGTAAATAATTCTTAAGGAGATAAAGTCAGATGATTCAGAAAATACGAATGTCACTGGTGCATTTGTGAGGTTGTGTTTGCCTAAATTTTATTCCTAGTAAGTAGTATGGTGGTTCTTTCTGCAAGGTCTAGAAAGCACATACAATTATTACAAAGGTCAGTAATCAAGTTTACCATTTTCTTGAGCTTCTAGGCTAAACTACTAATATCAGGAATTGATTTTAATATACAAACCAAGCCCAGAGGGAAGTTGGGGTATAGTTGTGAGTGGAATCTGTCCCTGAAGAGATGGGCAGATTTTCACACGAAATAATCTGGAGCAGGAGAAAATCATGGATTGGGGGTGTGGGGGGAGTACAATATTCAATGGGGGGAATAACAGGGGCAGAAGAATGTCTTGACTGTAAGGCTGAAGAGGACAAAAGGAACTTTCGAATACAACAGGGAAGAAATGGGAAACGTGGCCAGTGTCTGGAAATGGAATGGAAAAGAGGGAAAATTATAGGGATTTTAAGAGGAGACTTTTAAAAAATTAAGAAGAGGAAGTAGTAAAAGTTGTAGCAGAACTTTAGAGACACAAACCTTGAAAATGATGGATGTGACTGAAGTTTCTGGGATAGTACTTTTGAGACAGCCTTGATCTTGTTCTCTGACTCTCTGACTTACTTGAGAGCAAAGTCACCATGTTCCCCTCGCACTTCCTCACCCTGGATTCCAAGTCTTCTGCCTTGGCTTCCATGATCTCTAGAGACGGCTCTGCAGAAGGCTGCTGGGGCTTCTTTCCTAGTCGATTTTTCTCACTCATGTCCTCGTTGGCCACTGGTGACTAGCAACAGCCAGGGTTGTCTCCCCTGGTTTCTGTGGTCCTCAGCTCTGCTGTTTCTGCCCCCCTCTGGCAGTGTGCTCCTTCCCTGGGCCTCCCTCCTCCTTCTGCTCCCTCAGCTTGGGCGTCTCCATCTCTCCCCAAAACTCTTTCACATGGTATCTCACAAGATGTCGGGATGTCCGACACCTAGGTGAAGACAGGCCTGAATCTGGGCCTTACTCTGACTTCTTTCCCAGGCTCCACCCTCACACTGGCCTGCTAGACTCTGCCAGGATTTCCCACTGGTACCTCAGACTTAAGGGGTTTGAAACATAATTACCTCTCCATCACAAAATCTGCTTCTTATCTTATGTTCCCTAGCTCTGCAATTAGCATCACTGTCTTCTCAGTCACCCAGGCTCAAAAAGATTGATTATCTTGGCTTTCTCCCTCTTTGCCCCTAGATTCAATTGCCAAGTCATTCTGCCTTTGCAATGTCTCTCACATTCATTGACTGTCATTGTCACCACTCCAGAGAAGCTTCTGGAACAATAAGTTTCTTATTGTTCTTTTGACTCCAGTATCATCCATGGGATGTATTGTCAGTATAATATGGATAAATACTTACTGAATTAATAAATACTGTTAACATTCATTCAGTCAACAATTATGGAGGGCCTGCTGTATGCTAGACAAAGGTCAGTGGAGACAGAGAGAGGAGAACAAAAGATTCTTACATTAAAAAGGGATATCAAGGGGCGCCTGGATGGCTCAGTCCTTAGCATCTGCCTCTGGCTCAGGTCATGATCCCGGGGTCCTGGGATCTAGCCCCACATCAGGCTCCCTGCTAAGGGGGACTCCTGCTTCTCCCTCTCCCACTCCTCCTGCTTGTGTTCCCTCTCTCGCTGTGTCTCTGTCAAATAAATAAATAAAATCTAAAAATAAACCCCCAAACCAAAAGAATATCAAGTCTTTCTTTAAAAGGATTCTGAGTTTCTGATCTGCTAACTTCACATAAAAAGAATGAGAAATATGGTTTTATTTGTAGAGAAGTGTAGTGAAGAAGAGTTTGTTGATGTCAACATCTATGAAGTAATGACAGGATATTACAATTGCTTAGAGTCTCCTTTCTTGAGGTTTTTTTTTTTTTTTTTTTTTTTTAGAGAGAGATCACAAGTAGGCAGAGAGGCAGGCAGAGAGAGAGAGAGAGGAGGAAGCAGGCTCTCCGCTGAGCAGAGAGCCTGATGAGGGACTCGATCCCAGAACCCAGAGATCATGACCTGAGCCGAAGGCAGAGGCTTAACTCACTGAGGCACCCAGGTGCCCCTTTCTGGAGTATTTTTAAGAACAAGATAGGTTGGTTATTCATGAAATAAGCACTAGGTTCAGGACCAAAACAAAATCATGCTAATGAGACTCAGTGTACCTACTGATCCATTTACTTTAGTCTGTCATGTTTCAGCTGGTTTTCACACTGGGATCTGTGAGTGACCTCTGAGTACATTTGCTGGAGGCAAAGCCTTCCATTTTCTTTGCCTAGTGGTAACCAGGGAAGGATGTGGATATTGCTCAAAGAGAAATAAGTGGCTTTAAGCCTCTGTTTAAAAATCCTAAGTTTTTGGTTTAAATGCCGTTTTGAGTAGTTCATTATTGAAAATATACTTCTGCTTTCAGAAAATGCCTGAGCTCTTCATCAAAGGCAAGCTGCTGATTGCTAAGGGAAGGATGTGGTACAAGAGCAAACCAAGCATTGATTATAAGAAAAGGGGAAGAATTCCAGCTAGTTAATGAAGCAACCTGCTAACAGTTTTCGGGTTGGAAAAAGTGATCAAGGACTTTCCTTTAGACAAACAGCATCATTTGATTGCTCTCACTCCCTCATCATCAGAAGGTTTGTGCAATGCCGTGAGATGTTGTATAAAGAGCCTGCATGGGATTTGCCCTCAGACCTGGGGTTGGGTTCATTCTATTCACTTAATACTTATAAGTCCCTCAGCAAGCCAAGCCGATGGAGCCTCAGTTTCCTCACTTACAAAACAGAGTTAACAATAATCACCCAGTTCACCTGGTTATTGTATAAACTTCCCATCTGTCAAAGAGTACCATGAGCTAAAAATATCTTAAATTATCTATGCAAATATTCAGTAATAATTAGAAGGGAGGTGCTGAGAACCAAAAGTTTGCATTTTTAATTAAACTTAAGTCTTAAAACAAGTTTGACAGACATGAAGAAATAGCAAATAAGTTCATAATCGTACTCAAGGGTTTATTTAATTCTATCCTGAATGCGGATTATTTTTGAAAGTAAATTTCAGTTTGCTCAAGCACTATGTTCTAAAATCCACTTGTAAATTAGTTTTTGAAATGCATGGCTTATTTTCCCACAGAACAATGCTATAAATGATACTTAAGTCTCCAGCACTCCCTGTAAAGACTACCTAAAAGTAACTAAAATGTCAGGCTTTTGCAGTTTGGTCCAGGACCCTAGCCATTTTCCTAACACCTCCATGTAGCATAAACTACAGGTTGGAGATCATTTATGCTTTTGCGGCTCCTTGGAACATGGGAAGAAGGACCTGTGGAACCTCGGATAGTGGCTGTGTCCTCTCCACGTCCCCAGGGTATGATCAGAAGGAAATATGGCTGCCTGGAATGTCCGCAAACCTGTCTGCCCCCCAACCAGCGGGCGTCATACTGAGGCCTTATCTCCTCTCTATTCAACCTATACTTCTGTCTGGATTGTGGTGAGTCCTTGAAAATAAATTCTTGAAAAAAGTAAGACTCGTGGTAAAATCCCATCCACTCCTGCTGCTTCTCTGGGGACTCTCTTCTTCCATAAGGAGATTAAAGTCATTAGGGATGTCTGTCACAGATCCAAGAAACTCTAGGTAATGTGGGGAGGGGCCAGAGGAAATAAAGGGCTTAGGATGTTTGCTCCCTCTCTGAAACTTCCAGGGTGGGAAACCCCTTTCCCTAGCACAGGCCAAACAGACACATGGAAGTTTGTAAATTAGAATTCTCCTTGTAATATTCCTTCACTACAAATTCTTGTGTTATTTTAATAGAGGAGATATTTTTGCTTTTGAAAGAACACTAAAGTGAAGAGCAGACTTATTAATCCCTGATCTAAGACAGATACCATTTTGATGTCTGTAATAATCTAAATGGTGAGAAATATCTTTTTTTTCCTTTACTTTTTTTTTTTTTTTGGTGAGAAATATCTTAAAAGACAGAGTTCCATGGTGGGACAAACAAGCTTGTCATGTGTATATATGACATACATATATATATATATATATATGATATATATATAATATATATATGCTAAATGTGTATATATATATATTTATGGTTTCATGGTTTTAAATCAATAGACATAGAAAAGTCTGAAAAATGTGTATGATTAGAAATAGCTAAGCCAATATTTTCAGTTTGAATGATATTATAGTGATGTCTAAATGGTAGAAGCTTCCAATCTCTCAGCCCCAAGGTTGTAACAGGGCTGCCACCTGTGGTTGTGCAGTTTGTGGACTGAACAAAGGAAGCTCGCCCGGGTGTTAGTGATGCTGAAATCCAGTGACGCGCTCTGGCACAGAGATAAGCTGGAATGAAGAGACACCTTCATAATATTTACACTCAAGTACCCGGTATGCTAGCAACTATCCTGTTGGGCTATCATCAAACACTATATTTATCCACCCACCTGCCAGGAGAAAAAAAATTGCAGCCAGGGGATATCTTAAGGGAATTAGTACAACCAACTCCATTAATCCATGTTTATTATAAAGTTGACACTTTAAATGTTTATTAGTGAAGGAGAAGGGAAGCTCATCCTTATTGAGAACCTACGATGTGGTAGGCACTGTGTTCCCGTTAGAGTCTCCTGCAGTTCCTCAATCAAAATGGGGAAAGATAGTGGAATGGGATACAAGCAGATAATAATTACATTTTAAATACCACTGCCTTAAATTAGCATACTTTTTTCATAGAATTTGAAAATTCTTTATCTTATTTGTCACAACAGCTCAATGAAAGAACTGATGCTATCTACATGTGACAGGTAAATTATAAAAATGTTAAATGCACTAGTAAAGATTTAGTAATACATTGAACTGTAGTGTCCAGACCCTTAATCCTGTGCTCTTCCCATTGTGCCTGTAAAAGGCGGATTTAAGTGATGGAACTCTGTAGGCTGAGTTCTGGAATAGAAAGCAGTGTATGGGGTTGGGATTGGTGGAGGAGGGGTTGACATTTGAAAGAAATTAAACTTTGAACTGTAAATTTGAAGTTAACAGGTATAATGTTAACTACACCTGAAAACCATACAAACAAAAATGGAAAACAGCAAGGAATGTTCTTAAAACCCAGGGAGAGAACAGAGGACTCTCAGAACATTTTATGTAGCAAGTATCTTAAGAAGGAGGCCCTGCCAAGGTGAGGCGGGAAAAGTCAGAAAAAGATAGTCACGGATTCAGTCTCACTGGGAAAAGGAGGGCCAGACGTTAAATTGCAATACATGCATTTAACAATGTGAATTATTCTTCCAGGTTATTATAAGGAACAATCATATTGAACCTGACTTAGCGGATGGTAACGTATTTGTTTTCATAGGCCAAAAAAACCTTAAGATAGCTTCATGGTTATGAATACAATATGCCCTTAAACATCCTGGAGTGTGAAAGGCACCACAGTAATACATAACTCCCTCGGAAACAGAAGCGGTTTAGCCTTTCAGCTGGTATAAACATTTAGTTCAGCGCAAAGACAGACTTAGTTAAATACAACTTTTGATTAATTGTGAGTTGAATATCTTAACCAGATTTATCAGAGACCTGTGCCTTTATTCAATTTCAATATGCCCTTTCTTCACAGCATTTATCATATTGTCCGTCCGTCTGTTCACCCTCTCCTCTGTCCATCTTCCATCCTTCCACTCGCCCATTTGAGCCTCCACCTATCCTTCAGGTTATCCATCCTTCAATCCATACCTTCATCCAGCCAGGCATCCTTCTATCCATCCATCTACCCCTCCAATAATCCCTTTATTCTTTCTCCTTAGCTAAGTTAATCGCTTGTGGATAAGGAGGTACGAATGCACAGCACCGGAAATCAAGATGCATTTAGTTGTGCGATTTCAGGAGAGTTGGGAGATGCATAATTACATCATTTATTATAGTCCTGGTAGCCCCCCAGTTAGTTTATCATGTTGCGGCTCGGAACTAAAGCTAATCGGCTGTAATGATCAAGCTTAATTTAATAACATTTTCTGTTGGCCATTTGCATTACTTGTATACAGTTAAGGAAACGGCCATTTCAGTTTCTGAAAGCACATTAAACCCATCCTACCTGTTCCGATGAAAGCCTTCTATTATTCATTTTAGAGAACTTCTACTCACTCCTGCGCTATTTGAGGGACATAGTTGTTTTCATTATTAAGCTTCATGGACAGAAATACTTTCTCCTTTTGTATAGTGCTTTACTGTTCAGAACACTCTTTTTTAGATCCATCATCCTTAATTCTCAATTAAAAGCCAAGCTCAATATTTTGCATATGTTTTGCTGCAGATTTCATTTCATCTCAGGTGAGCCCGCCAACCCTCCCCACCCCCCCCCCGCCCCCGCCCCCGGGACATGCCCCTGTGCTGTTTTCATTAACTTTCCCCTGGTGTTTGTTTGGATATTCAGATGATGATGAAGTGGTTGTTGTTCTCATTATTCCTGCCTCAGGATGCGGTGGACCACCATCTGCAGATGCCGTGTAAGTGATCATCTTGGCACTGACCCATATGCCACCTTTGTAGTCATGAGTATTTCATCCGAGAGATGCCATCTGGTTTTCACGGAAGCCGGTGGAAAAGTGGGGGTCTATGTTTTACCGCTGAGATGTGTGTTCAGAGAAAAAAAATGGAACGTTTTCTGCTCCCATCAGGGACAGAGCATCAGCTGTTGTGTTCTTTGTATCAAATTTTCTCATGGCGTAGACCTTCATTGTTAGAGTTGTTTTATCAGAGATGTTAGATGTTAGGACACCCCCTGCACTCTGCGGAGTTGGGCTGGGGTGCGGGTTGGGTAGGAGAAAGAGGGAAGAGCAAGTGTTCCAACCACAGAATCTGCAGACCTTGCATGATTTAGCCCAATACACCGATCCTGACTTTTTAGTTTTTTCAACACCAAATACTTTTGGAGGTTATCATTTCTATGTGTTAAAGATTTATTCAGAAATCATTTCAAGTTACAGAATAATGACAAGAACTGTGTAAAGAACTTTCACATATCCTTCACTCGGGTTCGTCCCTGGCTTACATTTTGGCACATGTGTTTTAAATATATTTATCCTATATATACGATATATATGTCCTTTATAAATATTTATATATTCATATATATTTATATGAATTTATTTATTTATATATACATATAAATGTATACTTATATACATATTTACCAAGTATATATATAAATATTTGGCACATATGCTATATATATATATATAGAGAGAGAGAGAGAGTTACTTTTAAAAACAGTCTCCGTTTTGCCCTGAAATACTTTAGTGTAGATTTCCTAAGAGCAAGACTTCTTTTGTACCATGGTACAATGATCAAGTTCAGGAGATGAAAATTGGCATAAAACTACTGTCTAAGACACAGTTCATAATTTTAAGACTTGAAATCAGGGCCGAAGTTACAAAAATTCTCCACCATGCTTCTTCCCTTAATCAGGTTGGTAAGATTTTTTACAGCCCTTCTTATCTTCTGGCCTCTTCTACTATGGAACCTTAACAACTTTTGAATGTCCCGTGCCCGTGTCACAACTTGGAACATAAAATAAATACTATGGGGGAACAAATAGACACACGACACACACTTGACTCTTCCTGAACTTGTAGTAAGAAATTCATCCTTTGTCTTACAAAGTGTTTCTGAGATTTGGACATATGTTGGTTTCTTACTTCTCTCCTTCTCTTTTTGACCCCATGTATTTAGTGCAACGTTGCAGCTAGAGCAGGAATCCTAAATGCTTTAGTTTAGGTTTTTCTGGTTTTGGTTTTTTTGGTTTTTTTCTGCCTTACTCTCTGGATTCTCTTCCCAGCCCTTGTTCAAGCAAGGCAGTCTTGTCTGTCACATTGTTTCTTCTTATTCAGAAACTCACCTCTCCTTCAATGATCAAGCTCCCTTCCCTATGACAAGCTTTTAGGTGAACAACACGTACTCTTCAGACTCTTTGGGAGAGCATCATTGATTTTTCAGAAGTCTTCAAAAGGAAATGCATAGAAATAAGCATTATTTATAAAGGTATCTTTTTCATAATCAGTAACTATTCATCTCTTCTATTAGCAGGTTTATCCATCACAGAGAGGAAAACAGGCGTCTGAAAGTAGCTGGCGATCAAGAATAGCACAGGAAGCTTGCTTTTGGAGGTATATACATTCTCACCTAGTTCCTATTTCCTTATGAATTTTCTGGGCTTAGTTTTATAATTTCTGTCCTGTTTCCACCACTAATTTATTCCCTTGCTTACTAATTTATCCAGATAAAGGTCTTGAAACTACAAAACATAATGATGATTCATTCCAAACACTATTTCTTGTGTTTACTTTACACTGACAATAACTAGTCTCATAGCAAAAAGAATGTTTTCTTATAAAATACCTTTTAAAAAAAAATGGTGAGACGTCAAGATAAAAGACCTCAGTTTGGCAGAGTAATTAGTTGGTCAACTGCTTTTTTTTATCCCATAAATTACTTCTCTGTCAAGTGACAACAAATGTAATTTGAACTGAGATTAATTACATAATAATTATGCTTAACA
Source organism: Martes martes (assembly GCF_963455335.1). Lineage (NCBI taxonomy): Eukaryota > Metazoa > Chordata > Mammalia > Carnivora > Mustelidae > Martes > Martes martes. The sequence goes on from NC_137893.1 coordinate 42,068,901, forward strand.
TAATTGGTTAAATAGAGGAATTTCTTATGAAATGGTAGATTCTTAAATTTATACAAATAAGACCAGATGGTGAACAGCTAGTTTTAATTAAATTAGGTTTGGTAATTATAGATGATTAATTTTAAATTTGACTCAGGTTAGAAAGACTATATTAAAGAAATTATTTTTAGTTTTTTCAGTAGGATGATAATGTATTAGGATAACTATAAACCCCGATACCTGGGATCAAATTAATAATCCCTTAATTTCACTTTGATACATGAGACTTTGGAAGAGGTTGCTAAGAAAAACGATAGCATCTCCTTCTTTGGAGGTCTTGAGATTCAGTCAGACCTCATGAGTATAGGAGGTTAGGTGTTTTCTTCACAGAGAAGGAGGCAGGGAGGGCAGCAGTTTTAAGGATGAAGTAAATGATTTCCGGAAGATATTTCTAATTCCTGAATGTGATGACTAAACCAGTATTACGACAGAATTCATGTTAATCTATCAGACCATAAAAAATGGCTTCTGAAAAGGATGTAAAAATCCCACAAAAGCACGTATGTGAGAGAAAGGGTTTTTTCTTTTTCATTCAGAAGGTATTTTCACGTGGCTTATCATATGAACTCTGGTAAAAAGAGTCTGTGAATTGCTTCTAACCGCAGGAGCCATGTGTCACTCATCTGTGAAAAAGTCTGAATCGAAAAGTGCAAAAAAAGATAAGCCTGGCCCACTGAGGGGCCTGCCCCACACTAGGTAAGATTCATTTTTATTCTACACGGATGGCTTTTGATTATGTTTGTTTGTTCATTCATTCATTTATTCATTCATCAAATATTTATTGCATGCAAAGCTCTTTGTTGGCGTTATGGTTTTATTAGGCACTTGCTTTCAAAAGAAAAGACTGTTGATGCAGAAGCTCACTTTCTGATCTCGAGTGTGTCTGTATGCTTCCAGCAACACAGGACTTCAGCCATTTTTACTACTTCTTTTAACAGGAAAGCAAAGCTGGACTCTAACTCAAAATCAGCCTCATGCAGAAGTGGCCTGACTCCTCAGATGGTCTAAGGAGGAGCACAGCTGCTGAGGTGAGGTCTCTAAATGAAAGCACACGCAAAACCACCTGGTAGGGTCCTGCATGTGGGGAGACAGGGTAAGGCTCCCTGGCTGGCTGAGGGCCGCATCCCAGGGAGGCCCCACTGGGCAGGCTGGGGATTACACCCTGGTTCACTGACTTGTGAAGGACTGATACCAGCTGTAGCAGAAATTCAGTTTAAGAAACTATAGGAGTTTTAACTGGCCTGAGGCTAGAGGCCTGAAGCCAGCCAGGATAGCCTTTTTGTTTGGGGTTAGAGGCCCTACACCTGCCCTACACCGGAAGGAGGCTTTCATGAACAGGAGATTAGAACAGGACTGTTAGATTTTTATTTTTAATTATATTTTTCATGACACAAGTCATGCGTAAGTATTCTAGAAAGTTTATAAAGACCTCAAGAGGCAAAAAAGAAGTAAAAAGGATTTTTAATTCCACCATTTAGCAGTTACCACTCAATGTTTTGGGGTACATCCTTCCCGCTATTTTTTCTCTGGATATCTATTTTTATCTTAGAAAGAATACAGGCGTTTGTGAATACACTCTTTTTTAAACCAATTTTGTCACTGGGTAACATATTGTGAGCATTTTCCTGTGTCAGTATATTTATTTCACCTTGAACAATCACTGTGAGGGAAGCATGGTGTTGCATAATATGACCTGTAGTTATTTGGCCAATCCCTTATTTTTAGACATTAAAGACTTTGTTTTAATTTCTTTTTCTTTTTCTTTTCTTTTTTTCTTTTTTTTAGCCTGGTAAACTCTTAGTCCAATGTTGCTGAGTTTCTGCCCAGAGAACAAGGGCTAGTCATCTAGAATTGGATAAGTCTCTGGGTGGCATTCATGAAAATAGCAAATCTGAACTCCAAGTCTTCCCTTATGCATTCATTACCTTCTGCACACTTGAAATTGTCAGTGATTGTAGCTTATTCTTACCAAGTAAATTTTAGGTTAATTACCTTGTGCAGACATAAGTTAACACCCCAATTTAATCCAGTAAACTATAATACTTAATTAATAAACGATGAACAAAAGTTTATTGCAGGAAGGATGTCTTAGCTCAGTGGTTTCAAACCTTGGCTGCACATTAGAACCACGTGGGGGGCTTTGAAAAAATCCTAAAACACAGGCCTCACCCCAGTCCGATTAAACCAGAATCTCTGAGTGGCCTCGGCACCGGTTGCTACTGTCGAGTTCTGTGGGTAATAACCATGAGAAGCCGAACTGGTTCTATATCAGTTTCTGAATGTGAAGTTTCTTTTGACTTCTCTGAATCTTTGACTCAGATAATGACAAGATGGCAGCGCTGACCTGAAGTGGGCATTAGCAGCTGGAGAGGGGAAGTCCAACAGGATTGCTGCCTCCTCTGTCCCTTGAGGCGCAGGCTGGGGGGTGCGGCTGGGCAGTTAGGTGCGTCTGAATCTATGGGAGAAAGCCTGGCCTTGCAGAACGGATGAGTGGTGCCCTTGAGGGTGACAACAGCAACACCAATGCCAGTAGCCTGTAGTCTTTGAGTCACTGAGTGTCCCCAACAGCTCAGCGAGGCTGGCGTTGTGACAGACAGTAGGTAATAGAAAGTAGAGGTGAAGCATACACAGTTGGAGCCAAACACCTGCTTGCTGTCCAGGCTCAGCCTCTAAAGCTGTGTAACTTCCAGAAACGTACTAAATTTCTCTGTGCTTCCATTTCTGCCCCGGGAAATGCAGATAATGCAGTTCCTACCTCTCTGTTGGGACCAATAAATTAACACTGGAAGAGCTTTTAGGTAAGTGCCTGACTTTCACTCATCAAAATAGCAAACAACATAATTGTTCTCCACCAAAGGTGATGTTGTTCACTGCCCACCCCCCAGGGGACACTTGGCAATGTCAGAGATATATTTTCATTGTCACAATGAGGTAGGCGATGGGGGTTGGGGAGTTGGGGGGAGTGGGGGGAGGGATGTTACTGGCATCAAGTGAATGGAAGGCACAGATATTGCTAAACACCCCATGATGACCAAGATAGCTCCCACCACAGAAAATCAGCTGTCCCCCAAGTCAGTAGTGCTGAGGTTGAGAAACCCTGAAGTGGATGTTGGTTATTTTGCCTTTTGGGGAGGAGGATAAGCCAGGCTTAGGGAGACTGGGCAATTTATCTAAGGGCATACACCTGGTGCGTGCTGGGGCTGGGACTTGAACCCAAGTCAGAAAAACGCAGAGCTATCTTTATCATGCTATGAGGATGTGGTCTATGGATGTGGGGCTTGGCGTCATTTCGAAAGTGTGGGCACTTCTTCTCCTCATCCCAAGGTTTTATGAAGCAGTTAGAGGTGGTCGCTTTGGGTCGACCAATGGCAGTGTATGTGACAGAGAGAGGGATGCTGTGTTGGAAGTGGCGGTCTTCACCAACTCTGATTGCCATTACCTCTTACCCTTTCCCCCTTATCAAGGAGACAAGGAAAATGTAACTAAAACATAGTGGTAAAAGGGTATTATAAATGTCATCATATGCTCCTTGGGATTGTTGGAAATGTAGGGATGCATGTGTGACGTCAAAAAATGCAGAGGATCTGTTCAGCTTTACCTTTCCCTGGAATTGCAAGCACGCCGCATGTATGTCCCTGTCCTAATGGGTAATTTAACAATTGTACATATTTCAATTTCGAGGCTATTTCATTCATTCTCTGGAAACTGTGAATAGACAAGAACTGTAATAAACAGGCTGATACATTATAGCGGGCATCCACAGTTCAGACAATTTAAAAGCCAGTGAAATTAATAAAAAGTACATCAAAGTGCGCTTTTTCAATCTGCCGGAGGAATGGGAAATTGCGTAACACCTAGTGTAGAGACTGTGATAAGCCAGCACTAAATGACAGACTTTCTTTACAAGTTCATGATCACCTCTGGGTGCCCGCTACAAAACTTATCAAATCCCGCTTAAAACATCGTTTTCGGGGGAGGTTTCTTGGAGCCGCTCTCAGGCTAGGACTCGGGCAGGGCTGCCCTTGCCCTCACTCCAGACCCATGTCCCTTTCGTGGGCACGCTCACTCAGATGGGCTCTTTCTCCTGTTACGCATCTCCTGGTACAAATTGAATTTCTCACCTGCCTTTTTGTGTGTTGAAAGCTATGTTCTCCCTGTGCCCATTTTTCAGTCATATCAGTTATGTAAATCAACACATCTTCTTGGATTGATTTTCTTTGTGAGCCAGGAGCCATTCGTTCTGTTTCTGCTGGGAATGTAATTGGAGCTGTTTCACTGCTGAGTTTTTGAGAGGCTGTTTTAATTTCCATACAGTAGGTCTTCGTTCTTTCTCTTGTCCCAAATCTCAATCTTTTTCTATAGAGAATTGATTCTGCATTTGATATTAGCTTCATTTACAGTATAGTCTGGAGTTTCCAAATGCCAGACTTAGTAAGAATGAAAGGCAGGTACAACATGATAGTTTTTCAACACTCCTGGAAGAGACATAATGCTTGAATGCAGGAGTAAAATTACCTGTCTGGTAATGAAAAATTGAGAACACAGTGATCATTCCCTTTTTATCATAAAAATGTGTAAGAAAATGAAATATAACAATGCCACTCCATCGCAAATGGTCTATGTCTTGTTAATGTGAAAAGAAAATAATATGCACACTAAAATGGAGGTATTTCATGGTGTAGCATTTCCTTTATCATGTTTGTGGTTATAGATCAGTTACAAAGTATTAATCTAATACTTTACAAAAATTCAAAATAAATTTATTCAAATCTTTAGAGCATTACAAACTTTCTCCCCATTCTAGATCAAAACTAGAATTTAAGCATACTAGTTTAGTAGAGCAATACAAGTAGCTTTATTTGTCTTTACCTAATTTTTGCAAGGTAGTGAAAACATTATTATAAGGATGTTTCTAGGCATGAGGCTACTTGTTTTTATTCAATTTATGATAATTCAAAAATAATTGCCTTACAGATTTTTAAGCTGATTTTAATAGATACACAGTAAGTGTTAATTTTATACTTAATAAATCAATTAGCAATTTGAGTGTCTTATATTAAGCCAGTTTGCTCCATGTTTGAATACAGAAAGATTAAAAATGTCATCTATTGGAAAGTAAACTTACTTGAGCATTAAAGCTATTTTCAAATTTTTAATAGATTTATCAAGTTAATTGAAAATAATTTAACCTTAAAATGTCTCATAAAAACAATGGAGTGTTCAAGACTAGAAATTTAAATTAAATTAAGTTAAAAATAATTCTGTTAGTTTTGAACAAATGTGTTAAATTTTTGCATAATGTTGGGAATGTTAATTTTAAATGGAGAAATTCTAGCCTTAAAAATATTATTATATAGTTGCATGCATTAAATACTAAAATCACCCAATGCACAAAGCTAAAAATTATTTTCTTTATGTAAAACATAGAAAAAACAATTTTTAATAAAATTTAAAACTTTTTAGTCTTAAATTATAACAAAATTATAATAAAAATGATTAGCCATAAAGCAAACTTTAGATAATGGGGCTATATTTTAACTAATAATGCAAGTCAGATTTTTAAATAATGTCCATGTTTGTTTGCGTGTCTGGATCAAGAGAATATGTGTGAAACAAACAAAATTCTTAAATTTGATCAATTGTAATTTTATTTAAATTCAGCCCTCTAGGTATGGGATGATGAAATATGTTTTACATTTAAACAAGATTCCCTGTAGAACTACCCTTTACCTCCCTACACTTTGTTACTTTCTTCCTATTCTCTCTCTCTCTCTTTTTTTTTTTTTAAAGATTTTACTTATTTACTTGAGAGAGAGAGAGAGAGTGAGAGAGAGAGAGAAAGATAGATAGCGACAGAGAGCATGAGTGAGACAAGTGAGCACTGAACAGAAACTAGGACAAGAGGGAGAAGCAGGGAGCGGGACCCTGGGATCATGACCTGAGCTGAAAGCAGACCCTTAACCCAGGGAACACTTCTTCCTGTTCTCTTGATTACCTCATTCCAGATAGGTGAGCTTTCCAAATCATTGAGACTTAACCATTCAATTGCTAGAACATCACCACTTTGGCTTTTATTTAATGGAACTCCCCCCCCTTTTTTTTTTAAATCAAAACATAAAGAAAAGTGCAGGAAATAATGCAGCAAGCATTAATCTAGATATAAATCTAGATTTATTAAAGAAAGAAGATCTTACAGATGCAGGCAAAGCCCATTTTGTACCTATCCCTATCCTGTTATTCCCTGCTTCTCAGAGGTAGTCAGTATTCTGAAGTCAGTGAATATGTAGACTGCTCATATTTTTATGCTGATCCACTGACAGGCTAATATTTCCTACTGTATCTACATTTCTATGACCACCCTTTTATTTTTTATGTTGCTTTTTTAAAAAATATTTCATTTATTTATTTGACAGAGAGATAGAGGGCACAAGCAGGTAGGACGGCAGGCACAGGGAGAGGGAGAAGCAGGCTCTCCGGAGCAGGGAGCCCAATGTCGGGCTCGATCCCCGGACACTGGGATGATGACCTGAGTGGAAGGCAGCCGCTTAGCCCACTGAACCACCCAGAAGCCCCTTGCTTCTTTTTATTTTCAAAATATGAACAATTCTCGTGGTACCTGGGTGACTCAATCTGCTGAGCGTCCAGCTCTTGGTTTCGGTTCCCATCATGATCTCATGGGTCATGGGATCAAACCTTGTGTAGGGCTCCTTGCTCAGTAGAGAGTCTGCTTAAAAGACTCTGTCCATCTCCCTCTGCCCCTCCCTCCAGTCAAATAAATAAATAAATCTTTAAAAAAAAATAAAATGTGGACAATTTTAAATGCAGACATTCTAAAGTACATGTATGCATATTTGCATATTTGTGTATATATTTGCATAATAGCACATATGTATATTTGAATAATAATAGAACACCCTTTCTTTCCATGCAGTTTGTGGGTTGCCTTGTGTGCCCCTCCCAGCTCTTAATGACTCCTTCCCTATGCTGTTCTCCCCAGAGTTAGGCACTATCCCAGTTACTCCTTGACCTAAGTTTTACTGTTTTTTGCACGTGTCTCTAAAGAGTTATTATTTGGTTTTCACTGATTTCGATTTTATATAAATGGAATGAATGTATAGATTCTTCTATGACTTTCTGTTTCATTCAATGATACATTGTTGAAACTCATGCATACAGTTACAGTTGATTCATTTTCACTGTCATATGAGAACTTCCACTGTATAAGTATATAATACCATGAGTTATTTATCCATTTTAATATCAAGGGGTATTTGAATTGTTTCTATTTTTCTCTTACAATCAATGCTTTAAAGGACAGTTTTGTACATGTGCCCTGGTACACACGAGCAAAAATTTTTCCAGGGTTTTTAACGGAGCAGAAATACTGTGCATATCCCAGTATGCTAGGTAATGTCAAGTTGTGTGTGTGTGTGTGTGTGTGTGTGTGTGTGTGTGTGTGTATTTAGGTAGTGTGGCTGTTTATCCTTCGTAATATATAGTGATATTGGCTGGAGTACACTGATGCTGTTGTAACAGCAGTTTATGGTTGACACGCATTTTGATTTGTGATGCCTACATTATACTTGTTAACTATTTTGAACAACATCTTTACTTATACGTGTTGTAAATACCTTCTTTTGGTTGGTGGCTTATCTTTCCACCCCCCTTTCTTGATGTCTTTCAAGGAACAGAAATTCTTAACTTTGGTGAAACCAAACATCTATCTTTTCTGTAAGTGGTCCACACTTTTTATAACGTGTTTAAGAAATCCTTCCCTGCCCTGGAGTCATAAAAATTTTATCCCACATTTTTCTCCAAAGTTTCAAGTTTTGTCTTTCACATTAAAGTCCCTAATCCATGTGGAATTTATTTTTTCTATGCTGTGAAGTAGAGATATATTTTCAGGCCTTCCACAGGAGTAACAGATTGTCCAGGCTCTCTTCTCAAAGACTTCAAGATTGAGCCCAAGTAGCCCCTCGCGCTCCCTCCCCACCCATTTGCTCTGGTTCTCCCACTGGCCCGAAGGGCCCTTCTCACTGCCTCTATCACCTCTTCTTACCATGTCACTACTCCTTTTACTGCTCATTTCCATTGATTTTTTTGCCCATTTTGTCCCCCTGCCTGCTTCTCTCCTATCTCTCCTATCTCTATTTCTGGGCTCACATCAAAGGATTCACTTTTTAGAGACACTGGCCTTGGTCAAGAGGTTTCTCTTTTTCTGTGCAGTGTTATTTTTAAAAATATAATATTTAGGTCTGTGGTTTTCAAATTCATCATTTATTTTTGGGTATTTGGGGCTCTTTATTTACATTCTTTCCTCTCCTCCTGCCTGCTTCTGGAAGACTGATCTCCAGAGCATGGTGATTTTATTATAGTCACACCCAAGTCCTGAAGGACAGAACTAACACATAATCCAACACCCCTGCAATACTGACTGGATGGGCCCAAAGGGGCCTGAAGAGGTGGACACACTTTTCACTGTGGAGCTCCTAGAGTGTTATGATCAAGAGATGGCAGGCCCAGCAGGCGATGGCATCCAGTGAGGTGGTCTGGTGTAGCAGAGTGGATGGCGCGCTGAGATTTGTGAAAGACAAGTAAGAATGACATCCCAAGTAGGGTAGACTGGGACAGTGTAGCTTCTTCCTGAGATGGTCATTATCTCCCATGCTGGCCAATCTGTCATCTGGAAAGTGGAGAGCTGACCAGGACCTAAAGGTCTGGTGTGAACTGTGACAGATGGTTGGAATGGCTCTCAGCAAAACCAAGAGGCAGCCAGACTGGGAGAGATCCAGTGGAAAGAGTTTCTCCCAGAAGTAAAAGATCGAGCTATGGGAGTTTGCAGACTAAAGGAAGTCAGCTGTCTTCACGTGACAAAACAGCAAGTGTCTTGGACCGTGTTTGGGGGACAGGAGTCTCCTCTCTGGAAAATATGTGAGAAACAAAGTCACAAAGCTAGCTGCTGTGTCTGTAATCAACTCCTTCACCAACAAAAATTCTCACACCCACCCTCTCCTGTTAGGTCACATGTTGCTGCGTGTTTTCTGAAAGCATGTTGTGCCCATATAAGATTCACACATGTGAAGTGGTTCCTTATAAGAGCAAAAGAACTCAGTTATAGAGACCACTCCCTTAGGTCGCTCTACTTATATGTCCTACCCCACCATCACAGAAAACTGTCATTAGAAGGATGAAATAGTTTCAGCTGCTCAAGAAATGAATAAGATGGCCAAATCCAGTCTCACCGCCCAAGCTTCAAGATTTGCCCCAATCACATGTCCTTATCGACACGCTACAACAATTTGTTTTCTCACATATCCATTCAACAACCATTTCATAGCAGCTAAAAGCTGCTAGGATCTGAAAAGAAAGAGGAGCCTTCGGTATGAGAAATGGGTCAAGAACGCCGAGGCACTGCAGTCCTCTAAAGGATCTGTAGGTTTCTGAAGGAACGAAGAGAATTCTGAGTGATAGGGACTCTCTCGGAGTCACAGGAAGACTCATAAAATAGAAAAATCCTTTTCTCTGCAGGATACCATATATAAAAGGTTGTCAGGTCAACAGTACAAAACTCAAGACTCCACAAAAAACTGCATCACAGAGTCACAAATTCATTTTTGAAAATGCTAAGGCGAGCAGATAAACTAATGAATTTTACGAGTCACCTGTTGTCAGACATAACATTACAGAGTAAAGTTCCTTTTCTGAAACCTTGAAAGACTTGCAAAGTATAATCACAAGCTCTTGGCACATAAAATTGCACTGCACCTTTAGGCCATTTGTTGAAATAGAGGCAGGACAAAATGTGAGCTAATGTGTTGCAATGACACACTCTTCCTTTCCTATCACATTATTTGCTTCTTCCCTCACCACCCATTTTTTCCCAGCTTGAGCCTTTAATATTGTTCAAGAAAAAAGCACTCTCTCATTTGTAGGACATAATGTACTACTTACTGAATGGTCTTGCTTTTTCATGACAAAGTACTTGTCTATTTGAACGTACTTAGTTTGGGATACACGCCATTCAACATTCAGCCTGGAGTTAATAAGTATTGGGGCACAGTGTCCATGACTGAACATTTACATAATGGATATTATGTCCTTTTGGCTCAGCAATCATCTAATAAATTAATATTAAACAATAATTTCCAGGCTGCTCAGCACTTGGTGAATGTCCATCCTTCATATTCTGGGCTTAATATTCTTCTAGTACTTTCCCACCCTTGAGACACAGTAATATGTCTCATGGGACAATAAAACAACATCAGGGACTGACACAGTGCATTGAAGAGACTAATATTCACTGAGTAATTGTGCAGCTCATGTAGATTGGCAGAATCAGTCTTGCCTCGTTATGGCTTCTTCCAGATTATTGAAACAAATACTAAGAAAAAAACAAACAAAACAAAAAAGAAAACTCAACCCTCTTTATGAAATTATGTCTTGTATTATTATTAGTCTCATCAGATGTGATATTCTGGTGGGACTAATTATAATAACTACTTTTAATAGGTAACAGCTTATTCCACATCTGTAGAATAGATTGTTTTTAGAGAACATTGTCGAAGGTGGATAAAACTGTTGCTCTAACAGCCAATGTTTGTAAGACATCTTGAGAATGGAGGCCACTGAACAGACAACAAATGCAAAAGGTTTTTCATAGTCTTTTTCCAATTTGTGTAGGTTGTATATAGGAGTTTAGAGCCAGGAATCTTCCAGTATACCTTTCTTCCTCAATTGTCATCTTCTGTCTAGAATCACAATATACCTAGGAAGTAAGGAGGGACATAAGATGTGTTGGGGAAGAAGAAAAAGAGGAGCCAAAGAGGTGGAAGTTCGGGAAGTATATGTTGTGGATAAACCTTCCCTGACGCTTTTGCAAGGATTACTTTATATCTTGGTATTCCTTAAAAATAACTTTTATTCTTAATATAAAAATAGTTGGAATAATCTTCCAGATAAATTAAAGATTGGAAGGATGAATAGATAATTTTACAATGGAAATGTCTGGGGGTCACCCTCTTAACCCAGTGATCAGTCTTTGCATTGTTAATGGTGAGACATCAGATGGGTGATGTCTGCCTCCTGGGGTGATGCAATGTGAAAGTCATTGCCTCTCCATGAAGTGTTCTTGATCTAACTCTGAGTTTACAAGACATACATGGGGTAGAAAAGCAAAGTTAATCGGACTGTGAGAACACGAGGAGGTAAATCGAGAACTTGGATATCCTACAGGACAGTTGGCCTTGTTCACTCAACAAGTCCATGTCATTAAAAAAGAGGAATGGAGCATGAGTTCAGAAACCTAACAACCAAATGGAATGCTGGTTGTTGTGTAAAGCTTGATTTAAATAAGCCAATTGTCAAAAATATTTTTTGGAAAAATAAGGAAAGTTTGAATAGAGGTTATATAATAGATGTTATAAGGGAATTATAAATTTTGTTAGATGTCATAATATTATTGTGGTTCTATAGGAAAATATTCCTCCTTTTTAGAGATGCATACTAAAATGTTTAGATTGAAATGTCTTGACATCTGTAATTTACTTTAACACTTGAGCAAACAAAAAAAAGTTTTGTGGAGCATTGTGGAAGAATATTAACTATTATTTTTTATTTTTTTAAAGATTTTATTTATTTATTTGACAGAGAGAGATCACAAGTAGGCAGAGAGGCAGGCAGAGAGAGAGGGGGAAGCAGGCTCCCTGCTGAGCAGAGAGCCCAATACAGGGCTTGATCCCAGGACCCTGGGATCATGACCTGAGCCGAAAGCAGAGGCTTTAACCCACTGAGCCACCCAGGCGCCCCAATATTGACTATTATTTTTTTAATTTTTATTTAATTATTTTGACAGGCAGAGATAACAAGTAGGAAGAGAGGCAGGCAGAGAGAGAGAGGGAGAAGCATGCTCCCCGCTGAGGAGAGAGCCCGACATGGGGCTCGATCCCAGAACCCTGGTCTCACGACCTGAGCCAAATGCAGAGGCCTTAACCCACTGAGCCATCCAGGTGCCCCTTGACTATTTTTAAGCATAAGTGATTTTCTCTAATTTTGTGTATGTAAAAACATACTCATAATAAAAAAAATTAAAAATTTAAATAAAATAATTGGAGTCTTGTGTATGATTTTTTTTTAAAGATTTTATTTATTTATTTGACAGAGAGAGATCACAAGTAGGCAGAGAGGCAGGCAGAGAGAGAGGGGGAAGCAGGCTCCCTGCTGAGCAGAGAGCCTGATGCGGGGCTCGATCCCAGGACCCTGAGATCATGACCTGCGCGGAAAGCAGAGGCTTTAACCCACTGAGCCACCCAGGCGCCCCTTGTGTATGATTTTTTACGGATTTTTTTTCTCATAATGGTCTAGACTTCATATTTTTTCCTCTGAATTAAGATAATTTTGTAATTACTAAAAAAGTAATACATGAACACTATCTAGTCCTGGTGAGGTTGGGAACAACCGGAACTCTCATACATGATTGACAGTAGCATGATTTGAAGCAACCGCTTTAGAAAACTGTTAATATATATTAAAGCTACTCTATAATACCACTTACATAAAGTTCAGAAAGAAACAAAAGCAAAGGCCAGAGTAAGTTGTTATCCTTGGGGCAAAGAGTTAGTGACCGGAAGGAGGGGTAAGCTTCTGGGAGGCTGATAACGTCCTATAGTTCCATCTGAGTATTGGTTACACTGGTGGATTGGCTTTGCAAAATTCACTGAATTGCACATTTATGATTTGTGTGCTCTCTAAGTGTGTGTGTTATATGTTAATAAAAATCCACACCACAAAAATGTAACACACGTTTATTATAACAAAGTCAAACAATAGCATATTACTTCCCTTTGGGGAATTGATTGTTATGTCAAGGAATGGTAAATAATGGCCTCTTATGGCCTCATTGCAGAGTCCTTTTGTTATGCTTTGTTATTTTAAGTGAAAAGCCTTGATTTGTCCAAAATAATCTTTCCATTTATCTAGTTAATGCACTTAAGACATGTGTTCAAAAAAGCTACGGTCTAATAACACTGAACATGCAGTGATGGTATTTTTAGACAATGATGGCCACTCTATATTATGTTTCCAATGTAACACATTGAAAAAAGAATGGACAATTTAACACTTATGTTTCATTTTGTGTGAATTTAGGTTCGAGATCTAAACACAACCAAACCTCAAAGAGGTACTTCAGGTTTTTAACAAAAATGTCATACCAAAGTGAAAAGAAGCTATGAATTTTGACATTTGCACAATTATTACTTTATGTACTATTTTGTATGTTGGAGCATTATACTGAGACATGATTTAAGTGACAGCCAAAACAACAGTTTTCTGTCACTAATATAAAATTATTCTCAAGTGTTTGGAGTCCTTGCTTTCAGTTAAGCTCCTTGCCTCACCATGGCACCATAGCTAATCTGGCTTCTCTACAATCTGTTGCAGAAGTTACCAGATCACAACTTAATGACAAGGGAATGAGGGGCATAAGGGAGGCATTCATTATTACTTTCATCAGCACAGTGAAAAAGCAATTATTAAGATTTTACTACACACAGGGCACCATGAAGGGGCTGGATATTACCCCTAACTATACTTATTTTTACTTATTTTCCTGCAGGAATAATGGATTCTGAAACATTTGTGGAAGACAGCAAAGCAGAATCCCACATGACTGCATGTCCCTGTTTCCTATATTATGGTATGTTACAATCTCATAGAGGCTTATATATATAAGGTAGATAAAATAATGTTTTTCAATTTTTATGTAATAGTAATAGTTTTAATTTACCAAACATCTGTGTACCAGGCGCCAGGTGAACCATTCACTAGTTCCATCTGAGTGTGGTCTACTGTATGGGTTAAACTTATAATGGCTGTGATACCAGTAAATCTTGACATCTCAGTGGCTTACCACAATAGACAATTATTTCTTGCTTACATGGAATCTGATGTGCAACAGAAAAATCCTGCTCCCTACAGTCATTCAGAGACTCAGGTTGACAAATTCTCTGCCTTTTCAACACATGGATTCCTAGATGGACCTGGGATTAAGAGACAGTGAAGCCGTGAAGGAAAAAGAGAGATTGGAAGGTATTCATGGGTCCTGTCTGGTAGCCACAGCTTCTCCCCACATTCCTCTGGCCAGAATTGAGTCACATAATCTTATGTAGCTGTAGGGAAGGCTGAGAAACACAGTCAGCCCAAGAAGATAGGGAAATGGATTTGGTGGGCAGCTAGTCTACCTTTGCCATATGGGTCCTTTAAGGAAAGAATGATGTGCATGGACATGATTGGGGGAAATTCAAAGAGGGTAGGGAAAGAAATAATTTGTTGTTCTCAACAATTAAGCAATAATCACATTATAATACCCCAAACATTTGTGATCCCCAATTATTAAAAAGATCAAAGAACCATCTCTAAGTCATGAACCATAGGTATTATGAAATTTGTGTATGTAGGGGAGGGCCTTGAATAAAATCTGTTCATTACTCAGTTCATCACAGGAAAAATCACTACATTGGTGCTCTGGTATTTACAACCACCTTCCCTTACCAAGAGTTTTAGTGTGTTTATCATCAGATTTTTATTTTGAAGGCAAATTGAGAAGCAGTAATGTTGAGGAGTAACAGGGGAAGGAGAGGGGGAAGATACACTCCTAGATTGCCTGATATGAACAAAATATAAACTTAGGGTTTTTTTCCCCCACCCAGTGACTACATTCTTTATCTATGCTAACCAGGCATGACTAAGGAACATTTTTTTCTTTTGAATATTCTGTCCTGTTGATAGGACTTGCTAATGCTTTTGCCGTTCACCAGCCAGGATGCCAGCTTTAGTGTACACACCATGGGTTGTCAAGCCCTTTTGTGTTGTCCCAACTTTTAATCCATTAATTAAATAAGGGAACAAAAATGTGCTCATTGAGTTTATATAAGGTTATCAATATGGTTATGAAAAGATATAGAAAATATTTTTGTTTTGAAAAATAAGTTTGGGGGTGCCTGGGTGTCTCCATCAGTTAAGCATCCAACTCTTGATTTCAGTGAGGTCATGATCTCAGGGTTGTAGGACCAAGTCCCATTTGGGCTCCACACTAGGCATGGGGCCTGCTTGGGATTCTCTGTCTCCCTCTCTCTCTGCCCCTCCCCCTATGCGTACACACTTTCTCTCACTGTCTCTCAGAAAAAAAAAAAAAAAAAAAAAGGAAAAGAAAAAAGAAAACTAAGTTTGGACCTCAAGTTATCTTTGGTAGTAAAAATAGAACCATGGTAAAGAATAAAAGTGAAAAAATACAACAAAACACAGATGCATGCATACACACACACATGCATGTGTGCATGCACATGCACATACTCACACACACACCTGATTAGCTGGCAATCAGCAATGCAATAGGATGAAGGAATATGACTTTTTGGCCTTTCCTCTTGACAACTCCATAGAGAAAATATCTGATTTCCTAATGAACATGTATTAACGTGTATATATAAATATATATTGCAATAACTGAAAGGAAATCCTAGGATAGGAGTATTTTCACTGGCCTATTTTGAGAATGTCTTCTGACCACGATTGAGGCTGTGAGGATTCTGGAAATATTACATCGGCCACTAGGACTGTAGCACCAAAGTGTGTAAGATCTTATACGCTGAAATACAGTGAGAGTAAAGCCTCCCATCTGGGCAATGGCCATGTCAGCAAAATAGCTGCATTTAGTTTGCTTAATGTTTCAAACAAATATACAGTCCAAGACAGATTTTCAATCAAATACTTTCTATGGTGTCGTTTAAAATCTTTAATAAGAACTAAACTCTGTGCATGTCCTTTCTATCTCAATTTGGTGCTTACTGGTGCATGAAAGCTGAATACGATGCCGCTTGAGATCAGACCAACGTAATTTTCATAAATGCAACTTTTAAAATAATGGGGGTGGGGTACTTGGCTGGCTCAGTTGAAAGAGCGTGTGACTCTTGATCTTGGGGTTGTGAGTTTGAGCTCCATGCTCAGTGTAGAGATTACTTAAATAAATAAAACTTAAAAAAAAAATAAAATAGGAGCTCTTCGGTGGCTCAGTTAGTTGAGCATCTGCCTTTGGTTCAAGTCATGATCCCAGGGTTCTGGAATAGAGTTCCATGTTGGGCTCCCTGCTTGGAGGGGAGTCTGCTTCTTCCTCTCCCTCTGCCCCTTTCCCCCTGCTCATGCTCTCTCTCTCTCTCTCTCAAGTGAATAAATAAAATCTTCCCAAAACAAATAAGAATAAAAAATAGGATAAAAGTTGTAATCATTACTATCAAAAAACAACTTTAATCTCTTTATTTCATGCTGGAAAGGTTAAGTATATCATTTTACTACTTTGTGCTATGAGATTATCAATCAATAGCTATTTTTTTCCAGGAAATAAATCAGAGAAGAGTAATTTAAAAAGAAATGATCCTCTAGAAAAAGTAGAGCTATAAATCATTTTAATGTTTATTTGGTAGACATTTTAAAAATACATATTTTAAAACAAATGTTTGCTGAATTCTCTCAATTGTTTTTCACCTTATAGGAACTAATTAAATATTTTAAGCCTCTTACAGTTTAAAGGTGATGAAAGTTTAGGATATCTTCCAGGAGCACTTGGGAATAATATGTAAATGTACACAAAATCAGCATTGCTTCTTTGAAAAGATTTTAGTCCCACAATCTTAGTATTTAGCTCATATATGTCCTTTATGGAATGGGAGAGGAAAGGTCAAACCTTTACTTTTAATTTTTTTTTTTAAATTCTTTTTTTTTTTTTTTTTTTTTTTTTTTTTATAGAGGGAGAGGAGGGGGAAGTGGCAGAGAAAGAGAGAGAATATTAAGGAGGCTCTACTCCCGGTGTGGAGCCCGACAGAAGCTCCACATGGGCCTCAGTCTCACAATCCTGAGCTCATGACCCAACCCAAAATCAAGAGTCAGAGGCTTAGCCAGCTGAGCTATCCAGGTGCCCCTTCACGTTTAATTTAGAGTTTGCCTGTTGACTGTTGTTGAGCCAAGGCAACTTTAGGCACAAGGACGTGGGAAGTCAGTGGAATTCAAGTTGTGAAACCTGGAGAAAAAAATGATGTGGACTCATGGAAATTCTGTTCCCAGAGAACACTTGCGTTAACTGAAACGTCAATTCCAGAGCCTTGTATCAGACATATTCACACACAATATCACATACCCATAGGCAGACCTCCCCACACACATACACAGACAGGCAGACATATCCGCATGCCACCAGTCCCAGTCACACATACACCATATACACATACACATATCACAGTCACACAAACACTACATCACATGCACAGAAAATATGCATATATACATACACCACACACTTACGCACACCTGACCACACACATACTCTATACTTACTACACATTCACACATCCGACACACACACACACACACACACACACACACACACTTTTATATGCATTCATTTGTCAGCCTAAGATAAATATTTGGGAGGGATTCAGCAGAATATTCTATTCTATTCTATTCTATTATTCTATTACTTTTCCTCCACTGTATACATTAACAAAAATAGTGGAGATTTGGTCCTGACATTTCCAAATTCTCAACCAAACTGCATACTGCATGTGAGCCACAGTAAAACATGGAGGACTTAGATTTGCACTGCATTTTATAATGGACCAAAAAATTTGAAGAAATACTGTCCTATTTGTATCTTAACCTTTCTGCTCATCTCACAGACATATACTCTCTCTCATAATATTTCTAGGGTGATTTAGAATTTACGCAGTGCTTTCACATAAACAGTTTTATGTAACCCTCACAGTGATGTATTGAGGGAGGTATATCAGGGCCTGCTACTGGGGCCTCAGGGAGTTTAAGTGCCTTGTCCAAGGGCCATAAACTAAGCCAAAGGCATTTGCTCTTTTTGCATGGCTTTCCTGTCCATATATGACTCACCACACCTGTGTCATGGATCAGTGAACAACATTTCTATACTTTGAACTTCTTGAACATTGGATCTTTTTACATTTCTATTCTCAGCTATTGCCTCCAGACCACACTGGCTCTAATTGCAGGAAGACCCAAGTGCACAGAGAGCCATGACACCGTAGCCTAACCCCACAGCCAATTCATGGTCAGATGACCCCTCTAGGTTACAGGACAATAGAAGACCCTCTGAGAAGCTGATCACATGCAAGGGCATCACCAGCCTAACAAATGGTCAGGAGTTCACTCTATCAAAGCAATTAATACATGAAACAGGTTATAAGGCTGAAAAAATACACAATTTTTACACCAATCTGAACAGTACCTGGCACATGTAGGTACTTAAAGTCACTTGTTGTATACATAAAACACATGAAATTAAGTGACATTGTAAAATTAGGAAATTCGTTTCACTAATTTTGCTACTAAGCTTTATCAAAACAAGGTCTGTCCTTCCTTCTTTCCTTCCTTCCCTCCCTCCCACCTTCCTTCCCTCCCTCCCTTCCTTTTTTCCTTCCTTCCTCCTTTCTTTTGCATTGACTAGGTTATTTATCTGATAGCAAGGATTTTATACACGTGTACTTTCATTTAGGTGATTGATTCTAAAATTGATAAATGGTTTTTGTTCTATGTACAAACCATACCATAGCCAATTACAATGGTCAGACCATAACATAGGTTGTTCAGAAAAGTATTCCTTCCAGAAATGAATGACCATGCAGTAACTGATGGAGGTTCCTGCTTGGCATTCACAGGCTTTCTCTCCACTAATTCTTACCATTTATCAAAATGCCAGCATGAAATTCTGCTCCTCCACTTATAAATAATGAAGAATTCCCCCACCACTGCTAATTCAAAATGAAGAAAACAGATAATCTTGCATTTATTTCCTGAGTTTCTTTGTAACCACCATTTCTGCTTTAGGAGGCTAGACACCCTTTTTGAAGTGTTTATTTAACAATCTCACTGTACTGAAGTTACCTAAATTACAATCCTGTCAGCCAGTGAGATGATGCTGAGAACATTCATATTTACAGAGTATACTTAGGTTCAGAGAATTTCCTTGGCATCTGATTTTTACATAAGAAAATACACACTTAAAAGTTAATATTTTGATAATTCATTTAAGGCAACCAAGATCAATAAAAAGGAATAATGTCCTAATGAAAAAATAGCAAAATGTCTATAGAATGTATAAATTTTACCATCTGACTCACTTTTAAAAACCCAGAAGATGTTCTGTTTGGGATGTTAAATTCGCCAATCTTATGCACTTTTGCTGCTCGCTAATTGAGCTTGTAAAGGTGATAAATGTCTGGACAATGAATTATAGGGAAAATTTTAAATTATTGTCATTTCTCATAGTAGCCGTATGATACTTAAAATGCAGATGAACAGAAGATAGTGTGCAATATTTTACTGTAGAACCTTTTTAAAGGGTCTGGATGGAGAGAGCAGCTATCCATGGTGCTGATAACCAGGAACTGACAGGTGTGGAGCTAAGTGGGCAATGAGTTCCAGATCAGAGATCAAAGTAACACCTGTTCTCAATATGTCTATTTTCCAGACATGTAAGAATTAGTAAGGGATTGACCTCAGATATCATAATGCAGCTTCCCAGTGAACTTTTAACGCACGTTAACTCTAGTCTTTCAAATCAAAGAAAGAAGAATGAGTAGAATTGGTGGGGGTGAAAGATGCCCATTTTGGATGTCAAAAGCCAACTACAGAGTTGTATTTAGTCCATTATTTCACAATACGTAGCTATGGTTGAAGACAGAAAAGTCTGAGCTTTATTTTACTACTCAATAACTGTATAACCTTGGTAAATTTGCTTACCTCCCTGAATGATTCTCTTGCCTGTAAAATGGGATGATAGTAAGCATTTCCTGTGGTTTGCTTTTATTGTCCCTTTCTACTTATCTCAATGAAAGCTCTCTCAGGGAAGGAATTTTTATCTGTTTTGTTCACTGATCTATCCAAGAATTTGGACTATTTTCTCAGAACATAGTAAGTGTTCAGTAAATATTTGTCAAATAAATGAATCAGGGAGGAGAAATTTCTTTAGTTTGGAGCTAAAAATTGGATAAAATGAATTGGTATCTGAGGTGCCACTAGAATATACAAGTCTCCACCCGACCGCTAATTTTGAGAGGGGGGCACCGCTTCTAAAAACTGCAACATTTAACAGTTATACTCTGTGTTACAGTAAGTGCTTTGAATTATTTAGAGTGTCTCTATGGCTTTGTCAGAGAGTCATATTTAGGCACTTGGGTAAGTGCTTGTTAAGGATTGGTGTTTCAGAGAAAGAAATATCAATCCGGCATTGAAGGCCTTCCTTTAACTTCCTACCCACCTTATCTTCTGAGACTTCTCATTATGACCTTTCCTCTACTTTTCATATTACCCAGGAGAGCCCTGATTTATTCCTGCTTCTGCACTTGACCCATGATGTTATTTCCTCCCAAAAGGAGCAGGTTTTTTCCCTTTTACCTAATCAAACGCTACATATTTTTAAGGTACACTCAAATAAGCAACTCTTATGACACTACTTGTAATTATTCCTTACTCCATTAATCTCTCCAATTAATTAGCTTTCATTATTTAATACTCTACTATAATCACTTGTCATTTAAACATAAACTGTTTGATATTATTTTTTTCCTCTGCATAGTGTGTTATTACCATTTGAAGGTGAAGATACTTCTTATATTTCTGTTATACACTTCAAAATACCAAGTACATTTCCTTAATACATACTGGGTACAAAATAAATGTAGATTTGATATAATCTGATTGCTTGAATCACTCTTCATGTACACTCACAATGAAGAATTATGAACAATTAAAACAATTAAATTATGAACAAGAATTATGTCTATACAAGGGTTATTGAATGTTCTTCTGGTTAGTTGGGAGTTCATTGTAATTTAATTATTTGTTAATGACATATTTGACAAGATGAATTTTCCTGAAGTATGTGAATGATGCTAAGATGGAACCATTCATAGTAACCTGAAGATAGATGAGAATTTAGAAGGCTCTAACTTGGAGGTGGTCATTGCAAGTGACCTTAATAAATCAAACAATCAAAAGTACATATAGGGGCGCCTGGGTGGCTCAGTGGGTTATCATCACCTTCGGCTCAGGTCATGATCTCGGGGTCCTGGGATCGAGCCCCGCGTCGGGCTCTATGCTCAGCGGGGAGGCTGCTTCCCTTCCTCTCTCTCTCTGCCTCCCTTTCTGCCTACTTGTGATCTCTGTCAAATAAATAAATGAAATCTTAAAAAAAAGTACACTATAGAATATATTATAAAAAATAAATCCTAAAGAAAACTACTCAGAAACATATTGAGGGAACTAAAATGTCCTCCTTTGTCTGGTTTTCATCTGGATTTTAACTCTGAACCTGCTGGTTTGCCTAATTTCATTTTCATTCATCTATCCTGTTCCCTACTCCAGAGCTTCTCACCCTTACTCTTCAGATCCCTCCACATGCACTGCTGTCTCCTACCTTGGCTCAACACTTTCCTCACATGGCTCTGATTTCTCAGTCATTTATGTTTTGATTTTTTTTTCTATTCCTTTATTTCTTTTGCTCTCCCTCTTTTCTCCCTCCTCCCTCCCTCTCTCTTTCTCTCTCTCTTTCTTTCTTCTCTTTCTGATATTCCTATTACGCATTGTTGTACCTGTTGTAGTTGTCCCATAGTCCTTGGATATTCTATTCTGGGTTTTCTATCTTCTGTCTTTGTTCTCTTTGCTATTAATTTTGGAGGTTTCTATTGAGATAACCTTGAGCTCAGAGATCTTTTTTCTCGACCATGTGCAATCTACCAATAAGCCCATCAAAGACATCCTTCATTACTGTTACAGTGTTTTTTTATCTCTAGCAGTTCTTTAGGTTCTTTCATCTCTCTGCTTACATTGTCCATCTGTTCTTGCAATGTTGTCTGCTTTATCCATTATTATCCATTACAGCCCTTAGCATATTAATCATAGCAGTTTTAAATTCCTAATCTGATTAATTCCACTATCACTGCCATGTCTGGTTCTCATGCTTGCTTTGTCTCTTCAAAATGTTTTTTTTTTTAACCTTTTGGTATGCCTTGGAATATTTTCTTGATAGTCAGATATGACATATTGGATAAAAGGAATTGCTGTAAATAGACCTTCAAGTAATGTGATAGTGAGGTGTTGGGAGAGGGGAAGCGTTTTATAGTTCTATTATTAGTTCTCAGTCTTTTAGTGAGCTTTTGCCTGTGGATTGTGAACTTCACAAGTGCTTCTCGGCATTTTTTTTCTGTTAGGTGGGAGAGGATGGCTACAGTTAGGTATTTTCCTTTCCCAGGTCAGTGAAGTTCTGATAATACCCGGGCCAGTTTAGGCTTTGGTTAACTAGTTTCCCCTGAGGGCAGGCCTTGTTATGAAGAACAGAATGCTCTTTTGTATTTCAAAATGGTTCCTTTTCCCCTCAAGTCAGAAGCATAGAAGATCTGTCCTCAATAGTTACTGTGGGAATCTGGTCAACCTCCTAGAGGTAAATCTCTCACAGTGCTGTGGGGCTCCTCTGTCACTGGATCCCCCCTGGAGTTTTCATTTTCAGAGTTGTCTGCATTGAGCCTCCAACAATTAATCAATGATAGTTCCGGTTTTCCTACCACTAGTCATTCCAGTAAATTGTTATTCTCTGTATTTACCTGTCAGTCTTTTCAGTCTTAGGGGCAGTGGTTTGCCCAGTGTCCTCACCTCTCTTATGAATCCTAGAAGAGATGATTTTTCAGTCTGTTCAGCTTTTTACTTGTTGTTAGGTAAAGAACCTTGTTGGAGTGGTGACTTCCAAACTACTTACATGTGGAATCAGAAACCGGAAGTCGACATTTCTTTTAAAGGACCTTATAGAATATATTGTCTGTCTAATATAACTTAGTATTTGATTATGCCTATGAATCTCTGTTTTCTCTGCTTAAGTCTTGTCTCCCTTTATAGAAGATAAATTGATCACTTGATCAATTTAGGGTGTGCCTAGCAGAACTTGAGTGTGAAATAGATGCATGATAGAGTCTCCATGGCAAATAAGTGTTCCTCTACCTGAGATCACTACAAAAAGTCCGGCAGACAAGGCCTATAGCCATCTTGTGAAGAGTTAAGCTTTTCCTGAGGAATAACCGCTCCTACCTATTGAGCTGTGTTCAAAGCATCATTTCCTTAGGTCAATTTATTTAATCTTAACAACTTTATGAGATGAGTAATGTTCTCAAACTCCATCTTAGATTGTTTTGTACTCTTTCATGAGATGGTCAGTTAGATGTGTGGTCACAAGAGGGGACACAGGGGAGGGTCAGGGAAACAAAGTTTATTAAACTCACAGGTCCTTGAGAGATAGTCACTGCACGCCATGAAAAGGTCACATGGCAAGAGCATCCAGGAGTCAGGCTCACCTCACCCCAAGCAGGTGGGGATGAGATGAGAGTAAGGACCCCCGGGAATGTGCTTTTATTGGAGGGTCAGGATGGGGTGCATGCATGAAAGGTCTGAGGGGATTTCAACAGGGCATTTGACTGTCACTAGTTTATAGTCATATCAGGGCAGGCATGGGAACTTGGGGCAGGAGCCAGCCTTATCACATTGGTGCACCTGGTCCCCTGGGCAGGTGCTCACAGTCTGCTTGTGAGGATGTCAAGGCAGCAAGAAAATACAAAGTTTTAAGCTCACAATAGACACACAAAGAAACTGATGTTAAGACATTTGATAGAGGCCAACCAGCTAATAGGTGATGAGACCATTCTTTGAACTCAGGCAGGCTGACTTAATTATTAGGTTAACCCACCTCCCAAGAGATGATACTAGAGTCAAAAAGAGGAATAATAGGAAGCAAATTTCCTGTGATTGCTACATTTGCCTGACAGATGAGGCGGCCCCATCTTAATCAGTGTTCCAGCAACAGACACTCTTACTCTGAATGGGACTCCAGCAAAAATGTCAAGAGTGGCCAAAGACATGAAGATTAATGGCATTTACTGATTAGAAGAAAGGTGGTTTCTCACTCTTTGGCAACACTTTTCACAGCAGAATGCACCATTCCAACAAAGAAAAGATGGATGAAGATGAAGCCAAAGGAAAGGATGGGTGAGGAGAGGGGAGAAGGCTGGAAATTAAAAGGCAAGAGGGGGGAATGAAGAGAAAATGTGATGGAGAAGTAGGCAGTGACCAAATCACTGGTAGTGAGGGACTGAGATGACTGTGATGAAGAGACAAGAACCTAGCAGCTAGAACTGTGTTGTTGTTCTCAACTCCTGCCGGACAGCACTCACTTCAGGGTGTCCCAAGGCCAAGAGGGATGGGTTCTTGCTGACAGGATGATAGCAACAGTCCTTCAGTGCAGTCTGGTAGAATTCTGTGATAATGGAGATGGAGATATTCCTTATTTTCACTGCCCAATATGGTGGCACTAACCACAGGGGGCTACTGAGCACTTGCACTGTGGCTAGTGCAAATGAAAAACTGAATTTTTCAATTTATTTAAGCTTAATTAATTTAAATATAAATAATCACATGTGGTCAGTGACTACTGTATCAAATAACAAAAATCTAGGACTTTCAGGTGGCAAAGTGATTCTAGGCAGTTTTCTAAAAAAAAGTACATTTCATCGTAACCCCCTAATTCTTTAGGGATGCTGATTGTACAGAAAAATAGGTGAGTGTCCAAAACTCAGATCCTGAATGATCAGGAAAAGGCTATATTATATTCTACTTCCTAAGTGTTATGGGCAAATTGTGCCCCCCAACTTACATTTTAGATACCCCCAGTAGTTCAGAATGTGACTGTATTTGGAGAGAGGGCCTTTCTAGAGATGATTAAGTTAAAATGAGAATGTTAGCTTGGTGCCTATTCCAAGCTGACTGGTGTCTTCATAGAAAAAGATTAGGACATAGAGAGATACCAGGGGGTTGTGTGCATGGAGGAAAGACCATGTGAGGGTACAGCAAGAAGTTCAGGAGAGAGGCCTCTGAAGAAACCAAACTGCTAACACCTTGATTTTGGATTTCCAGCCCCCCAAACTGTCAGAAAATAAATTTCTGTTGCTTAAGCCATCCAGTTTATGATATTTCAGCCATAGGAAACTATTCAAGGCACTTAAAAACAAGTGCAATACATTTTTTAAAAATTCGATGTGATTTAGGTAAAAAATTTCAGGATCTAAAGGTTTAACCTTTATAAAACCTTATTTCTTGACCAATCCCTCAAAACTGAAATCACAGTCAAAACCAGTATGTAAGGCTCAGAATCTTGTAATGGAGCGTTCAAAGGAGGATACAAATTATAAGTTACAATTATCTGCTGCTAAAAAGTATTTTATATGCTATTCAATTTAAATTCTAAAAGTCATATTAATGACAGTTAAATGGTAGTTCCCTATGCAGAATGACAGGCTTTAAAATGTGACTCCTCCATGCAAGATTGAAGGGAAATTTCTGGTTGCTGGGTCCTGGTTTGGTGCTGTCAAGGTCAGCATTCTTAAGTAGGGAATTTGCATTAGTGTCTGGGTGTTGCAAGAGCTGCATAAATTACCCACCGCAATGGCCAGCTCTTTCAAAGATCACTGCTGGCAGATATGGTAAGCGTGGGGAGGAGAGAGGGAGGCTCTCCCTCTATTTTTCTTGCTAATAAAATATGTTGTCATGTTTTATTTCTTGTTGTTTCTTGAGATGAATATTATCTTTATATATATATTTTGTTTTTTGTGATATACTCCAATTAATCACGTGATTGCTAGTCGATGACCTGACCTATAATAGTACCTCGAATCTTGCAGATATTAAGGCATTATGATAAGACTCAGTGTTTTGCTGAAATGTGAGGAGGCTACATAGGCAATCCTAAAGCTACATATTTTAATAAAAATTTTCTGTAAATTGGAATCAATAGTACATATTTGGAAGCAATTGGTAAATGGGCAAATTTTTACCTATTCAAAGAAAAAGGGTATAAATTCAGTTGCAGAGACTCCAAGATCTTAATAGCAAAACATTTCTCCTCGTATTATATTACTGATTTATCTCTCCAATTACCATGATTTTTCTCAAGAAAAACTTCATTTAGAATCAGTGTTAACTGGCTTTTCTCCAAGATGAAATTATGAAGAATTATGAAATTATGAAGTTGGCAAAGTCAGTTTTTTTCTGCTCCGCCACATCCCTGTTGTTATTGTTTGTAATGTGGTATTGGTTCATTTGGGCTAACCCTGGTGTTTTGGACTTTTGGTGGCTCTTTCTTGCATTGAGATTTATCTGTAAGAGGGGCACCTGGCTAGCTCATTCAGAAGAGCCTGGGACTCTTGATCTTGGGAATTTGATTTGAGTCCCACATTGGGTGTAGAGATTTCTTTCTTTTTTTTTCTTTCTTTTTTTTTTTAAAGATTTTATTTATTTATTTGACAGACGGATCACAAGTAGGCAGAGAGGCAGGCAGAGAGAGAAGGGAGGAAGCAGGCTCCCCGCTGAGCAGAGAGCCCGATGCAGGGCTCTATCCCAGGACCCTGGGATCATGACCTGAGCTGAAGGCAGAGGCTTTAACCCACTGAGCCACCCAGGCGCCGCCTGTTTTTGTTTTTTTTTTTTAAAGATTTTATTTATTTATTTGACAGAGAGAGAGAGATCACAAGCAGGCAGAGAGGCAGGCAGAGAGAGAGGGGGGAGCAGGCTCCCCGCTGAGCAGAGTGCTCAATGCGGGGCTCGATCCCAGGACCCTGAGATCATGACCTGAGCCGAAGGCAGCGGCTTAACCTACTGATCCACCCAGGTGCCCCAGGTGTAGAGATTTCTTAAATAAATAACTAAACTTAGAAAAAAAAATTATCTGTAAGATAACCTATTTTCTCTATGCTCTGTGGATTTCTAGTTAATAAATAATTCTTGCTATTAGATGAATGGGTCATGATGGACTTGGAAACTTTTCTAGGCATCATCTTTGTTATCACCCTCTTTTGGTTAAGTAAGAGACATGAATGGAATTAATCTGATTCCATGGTAGATGGGAGATGGAACAATATTCCTTCCCAGATGGAGCTTCTGTTTCTTATTAAAATTTATTTCTTATGAAGCTATAGGGTCTTCCTATGTTTGTGAAGGTTTTGCTTCTGTCAGTGGGCACTTCATTTGGGGGAACTGGTCTTTGAATATTAATGATCTTTCTTTGGTATAGAAATGAGAGCTACACCCATCTTGAATAAAAGCCCTTTTCAAGTACCATTTTGTGAGTCAGGTACCTGGTTGGTCCATGAAAACCAGCAGAAATAGCTGAACCAGATAGACCCAACCCTTATTTTCAGAATGGGGATTAAAATGTAATTGGGCCATTCAAAACACTTGTACCAATCAGGATGGGCTAAGATATGAGTCCATAAAAAGCAACCCTCAAATTTTAGTGACTTATTTATAATAAAGTTTCTTTCTTGTATATATGGAGCTATATATTCCAAATCTCCCCCTCCCAAGATCTAGGCTGAAAAAGTAATCCTTGTATCAAATACTGTCAATCACCATGCCAGAGGAAAGAACGCTTTGGAAGGTCTCACACCAGCAATTCAGCACTCAGCCCAGAAGTGATACATGTTACTTCTGCTCACAAGTCACTGCCCAGAACAAATCATAGGCCTCACCCAGCCACAAGGGGCCTCAGAAATGCCATCCCCATTTTTTTTTTTTTTTATTGTCTGAGAGAAAAATTTGACGTATTTGGCCAATAGCATAAATAACTGTGCAGTGCCTGAAGCATTCTCTTTTACTTTGGAATTTATGAGGACAAAACATCAACTACAATTAAGTAAATGTACATAACAAAAGAACTATGTCCACGTTGCTGAATAGTTAAGTTAGGCAGAAACAAATACATAGCAGACAATGAAAAACTCCAGCCAGTAGTGGCCAGAAAACAACCCTCTCCTTGGCCTGGTTTAGATCATCTTATTCTATGGTCCTGCTTTGGTATTCAGGGCAAGTCCATGTCAAACCATCAGCTTTTATCACAGCTGACGTATTTATTGCAAAGAATTCCCAGTTTTGGCTTCCGAATGGTAAAACTTCAATTTTTAATGCATAGAAACGTTCCGCCTCAATTATACAGATTTAATTAAGTGGACTTTATTTGATATGGTTATTTTCCTTTTTACTTTACGCCACAGAAGTCTGTGAGTCATAGGAAATGAGGGGCGGAAGGGGGGTTCTCAATATGAATATGTCATTCAGTGTGCTCCCCAATCTGTGACTCTCTTCTGTAGAAGAAGTTATAAATAGATATGACTGAACCGTATGAAATTGCCATTTTTGTAGGATAAACAGTTGACTACTGTCAATTTCATATATTTTAACCTACTAATTCCTCCATAGTTTTAGGTTAAGAAAAATCTTTTCGAGAATGAGTGTTGCTTATAGGATCCCTTTCATATAGTTATAATCTCTAGTAGGAGTCAAGAGGGCAGATTTTGAATTCAAATAATTCTGTACTTTTGTCTCTTAGTTATGAGGCCATAAGTAGATTCTCTGTTTCTTCCGTTTCCAATGGCCATAAAAATAAATACCAACTTCATGGGCAGTTGTGTGAACACAATGTGATCGTGTGTTTAATACTTAAAATATTGTCCCTGGTATCCGTCAAATGCCCCCATATGGTGTTTTATACATTATTTCTTCTCACTTGCAAATGTTTCTGACTGCCACACAACCACACTAAAATCACCGTTTGTAACCAAATTCTGCCTAGTTAGAGTTTGCCTAATCAACTCTTACATGTCTTCCATGTGCAGCTTGCAGAGGCATTTGCTCCTAGAATGGTCCACTCCATTCAAGGAGAGTCAACGCACAGACGTGCCTTGGGCCCCTTCAGAGCTTCCTCACCATGGCAAGTAACTTTGAGATCACCCCAGAGGAAGGAAGAAGCCAGAAAAGGGGACAGGGAGGAACATAGGGACTCTGCATTTCACAGTAACTTTGAGGCTACCCAGGAAAGACGTAGGACAAGGGCAAGTAGAGGTGCCAGCCCCATCAGAACAAAGTATAGCCTAATTTCTCATCTTTATGCTTGCATGCTGTTTTGAAAGGGCTGACTCAGGAGGGAGCTAGAGGAATTCTCAAGTTGTCTATTTCTCTTCCTTAAGGAACATGCACAGAATGAGTCCATTAATAAGGAGAGAGAGGGCCAGTGTGGAGATTGCCAATCACCAGGAATACTGAATATCTGGATATTCCCACTTTTTCCTCCCTTCCATCACCAAACACATGTTTGGTAAGAATTCAGTGTTCTTGCAAATCAAGTTCATTCCTATACAGATTGACATCCACCAAACTGAGAAAGAACACTAAGAGAATTTTTAATTAGTATTAATAGAAAGAAAACATTACAATGATTCAATTTACTCTTCTCTAATAGCTAACTTGAGGCAGAACACAGAGTTGGTGGAACATCCATTTTAATTTCATCTATCCTAATCATGCTTGCTCAAAATAAAAGCTTAGAGCCACATAATGTGAGATGAACGGGAAGTACCCTCAATGCCTATTTAAGCCATTGCATTTTCATAGAGTTAGAAATTTACGGCACACAGAGGGAGAGTTATTTTCAAATTCCCCAGTTTATCAAGAATATTTAGAAATCCTTCTATCAGTTTACTTTTCATTTACTTAACCCCTTTATTAAAGAAGTTATATGTTCTGAAACACCCCTCTAAGATAGGAAAGCATGGATCTATAATTTTATATGGTATCAAAGGCATTTTAGAAAGAGAATAAAGTTACCTAGAAGTCAGTAATCTTAGAGCCTCTGTCATAAATATGTACCAGAATTTTTCAACACTTCACAAACATAGAGTGTCATAAAAATTAGTGTTCAATTTTTAAAATTTTTTTGAATGTTAGCATATTCAACAGAAATTGATCTGTGCTATAGAAATCAATGATGAAATTTGCTTTGTGCATGAGAATTAGCTTTCTCCCTGCACACTCACAGTTACCAAGGTACCTCTCCACTACTGGCCTGAGTTTCTCGGTTCTACACTCCTGCCAGGCTGGGGGCCCCTCCCTGTGTAATCAACACTGCATTGTGTTGTGGTGGAGTGTATCCTCTCACCAAAAACAGGCGAGACTGGATATAAAAAATTGAATGCTAAACCTGAGAAGCCAGTCCTGGGCTAGCAATCTTTCATCACGGTGAGTTTCATGAGGAGAGAAAGGACATCACAAGCTTTTTGAAGATTCCTCTCAGAGTCAAGTGAGTCACTAAATCTTCTTTCCTGTTTGTTCAATAAGAGGCATTGTCTCTCTGCCAGACTCCCTATGGGAGCTTAATCAATATTAATTGAATGAATGAGTGAACTGACATGAAGTATGGGGTGGGTGATGCTGAAAGACTTGCCTTGCAATGGTCATATGGCCCTACTGGCACACAAAGAATAGAATTTCTGGAGGTTATTACTTTCCTTAGCTGGTGGCCAAGACAATGGCTTTGCGATTGACAATGCTCCTCTATGTGAGCAAATGATAGTATGTTTTCTGCCAATTTTGCTCCATTTTGGCATGGAATAGAGCTGAAAAAGTCACATAGCATTTTGGATAGAAAAGGTGAGAGAATGGAAGTCACCCTCTTCCGTTTAGTTATAAACTTTCAAGCTATCGAAGAATCCAGATTATTAAATACTAATTTTTTAAGGACTAGCCTTTATTCTGTCTTTCCAAAGCATTCTATTTATCATCAAAAGAAATAGCAGTGCTTGTTGTAATATTCATATTTCTTTCCATCTTACGTTATTTGTTTAAATACCATCATTACCATAACAAGTATGATTGGCATAAATAAGTTTGAGAAAGGAACACAACTAACTCTTGGTCAGCAACAACACTAACAACCAACCAACAGATGAGAACAGAAGTGCACAGGCATTCTAGAGAGTAGCTGAAAGCATTTCAGAGTACTGAAGGCCTCAGTCTGCACATTTTACAGAGGACATAAGAGAGCTGATTAGTCGAACAGAGGGAGATTAAGACAGCATGCTCCCCCTGTACTGCTGTCCTGGTGCCCACAGCAGCCTCATTCCTCATGTATTCACTTTAATTCCTTTTTGACCCTTTGAAGCCACTTTGTGCTTGTCTGCCTCCTTAACTGCACAGCCTGACTTACAATAGTTGCTGAATATATGTCAACTAATAAATGTTGGATGCCAACCAATCATAAGCTGTCAGTTACCTGACCTTCAGATACCGATTCTTTTTCTATGTTTTTTCTTCCTCGCTATTGTCATACCTGGGGCTCTTTGGATTGTTTGGTGCTCCATTATATTAGGAATTTAATTGAAGTGTACCTATGACATATGGGCACATTGCTTTGGTGCTTCTAACTGTAGTGACAGAAAAAAAAATTTTTTAAAGATTTTATTTATTTGACACAGAGAGAGAGAACACAAGCAGGCAGAGTGGCAGGCAGAGGGAGAGGGAAAGCAGGCTCCCTGTTGAGCAGAGATTTCCCCAAGTGGTACTCCATCCCAGGATCCCGAGATCATGACCTGAGCCAAAGGCAGACATGTAACCGATTGAGCCACCCAGGCATCCCAGTGACAGAAAATTTTTAAGAAATGGTGACATTAGAAGTTTCATTTCTTCCTGTCACATTAGCTGAGTCCTCTAGCATTTCTTCCCGGCCTTAATTTTCTATTCTTTCATCAAGCTTCTAAAGGCAAACTTGTTTTAAATTATAAAGCCCAGGAGTAAATACATGTGCAAGAATGCCTGACTAATTCCGAGAATAATTAAAGTGGCCTTTTTATGCTTATTGACAAGATTGTTCACATATCTCAGGGAGTATTACATTTGTTTGATTTCCTACTTGTTGCTTCTATTGCCATGTTAAACAAATCTAAGTGATGATGCATTCAAAATGCAACTTTATTTTTAAAATGTGTTAAATGGGGTTAATTCTAGCCTGCCTGAGCATAGAAACCTGGTCAAGACCCCTGGCTTTTGTACTCACTCTTAACTAATGGACAGTTCCATAGTCATTTGACGTCCCCCAAATCATCTTAATTCAATAATTACACCATCCAGCCTGAGATATTATTCAAATCACTAAATGTTACTTAGCATTAAAATCTGTTTCTCTTCTTTAGTGTAGAGTTACTTAAGGCTGGAAGCCTGCAGTAGGGAGGAGGGATAGGATAGAGTTTTCCTTATTTTTCCACACTGGACTTCTCTCATCCACACTTACTAGCCAATTCCTGACGCCTCTGGGGGAAAGAGGAGAGAGTTGGAGGAGGATGAGTGGAGGGAGAATAGAAAAGATCTTACTTGCACTGGCACTGTTATAAGCTGGCTTCATGCTTTCTGGTCCTGGCTGAGGAAAGACAACTCTTTCTCTCAAGAGGTGTTTTCATGATCTCTTCAGAAGATCCCTGATTGACCCTCTGATGGCACTTTTCATGACAATGATGGATGCATCTCTATTCCAGGCTGTCATTTGCAACTCTTCTTATAGCTCCTAACAATTCTGAATGCATCTCCAGTTTCTTGCTCCTCTATGTGGCCCTTTGGGACAGGACATAAGATGACCCCATGATAATTGTCTCCCACATGACTCATATCAGGTCCACAGGAAATACTCATGATCTGTTGACCCAGCAAATTCTGGAAGTTCAGGCTGTTTCTGGTACAGCTTCTCTAACCCTGTTGATGTTGGGATACTTCAATGTCAATTGAATGATTCCTTAGATATCAGTCTTTGTGTCTCCCAACTCCCAGCACTTCTAAGATTCTCCAAGTCATCCCATGAAGCTGAGATGGAGCTAAAACCCGTCCTCATCTTCGAGCATTCAGAGTGGCAGCAGCTCTCTCAAGGAAATGTCATCCCCACACTTTCTCCCCGTTTCACGCACTCACTCTATTTATATCTCTGATTTTGTTGGGAGTCCCCAGGTCCTAGAAGTAGGTCTCCATTATTTCTTTTGTAAATTCTGCCAATGACAGTCAGTCTCACACTCTGACTTTCTGTTGACAATTCAGTCAAAACTGAGACAGGAGGACTTCCTTTTTAACATCCTATTAAATAACCATTTCTATACCCTGCTCCTGGTTCAGATCAAAGCTTATCACCACCTATAAACAGATGAAGACCCTAAGGCCAAAAAATTTGTATAAGAAATATACAAGTCAAACACATCTAGAATCTTAACAGTTCTCAAATAGTCAATTTTATTTGATTCATAGAAAGTTCCTCCTATAAAAATTCTGCTAACCTTTCAGTAACCCTTGAAACTGGCAAAGAGTAAGTATTAGTTGTCACAAGTGAAAATTGTAGCTCTACAGAAAACAACACTAAAGGTTAGAGATGACCCTTGGTCAGAGATTCTTGTGCTCTCAAGGGCTGGGATTACCCCTTGGGTAGTTACTATCTTCTTGGCTTGATTCCTCACCTAGAACCTTGAGAATATCTCTTCGATATGAAGCCCAACAGGCTGACACATCAATTCTTTTCTTCTTCTTTGGGATTAAATACACAAAAACTCATATATAAGTATGTTGGTACAAGGTAACACAAAACAGAGTTATTAAGAAAAAGGAAAAGCAAAACAAGTCAGGTATTAGAACACAGAAAGATCACAGCAGTCCCAAATCTTGCACTCCTCAAAACATAATTCCCCAAATGTCATTTTCATTTTCTGGATAAAGGACCTTTTCCTACTGGGACCTACTGTCACCTCTGCTGTGCTCTGTTGGCATGAACTGTAGCCATGTGCTTGGTTATTTACCTCCTGTTGGTAAAATTGTTCCCACATGGTCTACCCCTGCCCCCACACATGTGCTCTGTCCCCAAAAGATGTTCTGGCCTGGCCCACTCACCTCCCTCTTCCGGAACCTGATCTCATGCTGAATTAATTCTTGGCCTGCTTCTCTGGATCCAGTGACCTTTATTATGCACCTGTTCTGAGAAAGTTACTAAACAGGACAGGACTAATCTTGTTGCAAATGATAGAAAGTCAGTTTGAAGTAGTTAGGCAAAAGGGTGAATTTGTTGGCCCAAGATCCAGGATAGGTAGGGGTATAACTAGTGCCCCAGGAGCCGGGGGACCCATTCTACCAGGACTCTCTATAACTCTGCCCCTTATCTCTGGCTTTGTATCTTCATCTGCAAATTTTCTTCTTCCATAGACTGGGGATAAGACCATGACCAGGATCAGATCCTCACAGATTTCCAAGAGAAAGGGTCTCCATATTTCTCAATTCTAGGGGTGAACAGAAAGTTCTGGAGAAAGATTTTAGTCCAAAAAGAATGAGCTCATCTTCTGGGCCAATCACTGAGGCCAGATGGGCAGGATCAGGGCAGCTTCTGCTATGGAAAAGGGAGATATGGGACAGTGCTTCCAGGAAGATGGAGGTGAGCCAGGCAGTCCCCACAACAGATGTCCACCAAAGGCACGATACCAAACGAGACATTAATAAAAGGGAAACCTAACATTCTCCTGAATTAGGTAATAATTCCAAGAAACCTCTTTTAACAAACTTCCACTTTTACACTAAGCTGCCAAGAGAAAGAATTCACTCCTTGAGGCCATCTGTCACCTGGATAATGGGGAGCCATGCCCAAGGGGAAAAAACCCCACATCATTCAGAACCCCTTATGTCTTGATTGGGTAAGAGGGAAGTTAGATAAAGAGTTACAGTGTAAGTCAGAGCATTTCTTGGAATCTCAATATTCTGCTAATACCCAATTTTACTTCGTCTATCAAATTTTCTCTCTATAAAAATCCTGCTAACCTTTGAAGAGTCCCTGAAAATGGCATAGAGAATGAACTAACTGTTGACAGAAATTGGAAATACAGAACTTCAGGAAGCTACATGAAAGGTTAGAGGTGGCTCTGTGCCAGAAATTCTGTCATACATTGGCTCTCATATCTTCACTGTAGGGAGTTTAGATCTTGTTTTGGTCCTGGCCTCTGTCCTCTGGCTTCCCCCTCCTCTGCCTCAGGATAACCAGGGTCTCCTCTAAGAGCCACAGTCTGGTTTACGGGTACCTGGGTGGCTCAGTCTGCTAAGCATCAGACTCTCAATTTTGGCTGAGGTCAGGATCTCAGGGTCTAGAGATCAAGTCCTGCATTGGGTTTCCCCACTGAGCAGGATGTCTGCTTGGGATTCTCTCCCTCTCTCTCTCTACCCCCCCACCCCACCTCTCTCTCTCTCTCTCTCAAATAAATAAATAAATAAATCTTTAAAAAAATAGCCACAATCTGATTTATCAAAGGATTCCAGGATTCTGATATTTCTCAGTTTGTACCTTTATGGGCTGTAACATTGTATACTTGAAACAAATTACAAAATTCTAATTGTATCTAATTTCGTGTTTATTGGGTAAGAAATCAAACTACTTTCCTAGAAATAAAAGCTATTTTATTATCAATTTTAAATCATGAAACTAATGCATCCAGCTTCTTCCTCCTGAAATTTATTTTCTTCTTCTAGAGTATATCCTCTAGTAATTCTTGTGAAAACATCTATAAGCAATAAACTCTCTGAAGACTAGGATGTCTGAAAATGTTTTAGTCTACTCTCATATTTGAGTGACAATTTCATTGTATATAAATTAGAGACTCAAGTCTATTTCTTCTCAGCTTTTTGAAGAGGACGTTCTAATATTTTTTTGTGCACAATGATCCTTCTGAGAAGTATGCTATCATTTTTAATCCAATTTTTTGTAGGTAGTCTGTTATTTTTCTGTCTCTTAGTTTTTTGGGTTTTCCATTTAGGTTTGACTTAGCAATGAAATGTCTAAAACTGGGTTTTGTCACCATTATTGCCATTGCTGTGTTTGTTCCTTGGCAGTCCTTTCAATGATAGGACTCAAGTCTTCCTTCAAGTCTAGAAATTTTTTGGTTTTTATGTCACTAAGCATTGTTTTCTCTGCATTTTCCATATTCTCTCAATTTGGACCTTTAATGGATTGAAGCTGATTTTCAACTCTATTCTCTTTTTTGCTTGTTTTTTAAACTTTTCTTTTATACTGTTTCTTTACTTTTTCCATTTATGCTGTATTCTGGAATAATTTCTTGGTGAAGCCTTTCAGATCACCAAGTTACTCTTTAATTGTGTTTATTCTGCCCATTTTTAAGAATTTCTTATTTCAAAGTTTTATTTATTTCACTTTTTAGTAACTAATCAGTTTTATTTCATTTCATAATCATTCTTCTTAGCATTTTGAATGCAATATGTTTCTTTAACTCCCTGATGACATAAAAGAAGCTTAAGTTGTAGTCCCGTACTACTTCTGCTAGTGTAAATCCTTTCATTTGCCTAGCTTCTGTTTTTTTCTGAGAAAAGTCACCCTTTTACAGTGTTAGTATTCCTCAAATTTTGAGAATATTTTCATTTTTCTTATGAGTTTTTTAATTCAAATATAATTAACATTCAATGTTATATTAGTTTCAGGTGTACAATATCATGACTCAACAATTCTATACATTACTCAGTGCTCTTTGTGATAAGTGTGCTCCTAATCCCCTTTATATGTTTTTCCTATCCCCCAACACACCTCCCCTCTGGCAACCACCAGTTTGTTCTCCAAATTTAACAGTCTGGGTTTTTTGTTTGTTTGTCTCTTTTTTTCTTTGTTTATTCATTTGTTTTATTTTTAAATTCCACATGGGTAAAATCAGTGATATTTGTCTTTCTCTGACTGATTTATTTCACTTAGCATAATACCCTCTAGGTCCAGCCATGTTATGACAAATGGCAAAATTTTATTCTTTTCTAGGGCTGAGTAATATTTCATAATATATATTTCATTTTATATATATATATTCCACAATATATAATATATATTTCATTATATATAATATATATTATATAATATATATATACTATGTATTTCATAATATATATTGCACTATATATATCATAATATATATATTCCACCATAATATATATGTATATTTCACTATCTATACCTATCTATATATACATATCACATCTTCTTTATTCATTCATCTGTCAATGAACACTTGGGTTGCTTCTATAGTCTTCTAAATAATGCTGCAATAAACAAAGGGCTGCATATATCTTTTCAAATTTGTGTTTTTGTTTTCTTTGGGTAAATACACAGTGGTGGAATCACTGGATCACACGGTAATCCTATTTTTAATTTCATGAGAAACCTCCCTACTATTTTCCATAGTGGTTGGACCAATTCACATTCCCAAAAGTGCAAAAGGATTCCCTTTTCTCCATATCCTCCCCAGGACTTGTTATTTCTTATGTTTTTGATTTTAGCCATTCTGCTAAGTGTGTACTCATATCTCATTGTGGTGTTAATTTGCATTTCCCTAATGATTAGTGATAGTCATCTTTTCATTTGTTTGTTGGCCATCTGTATGTCCTTTTTCTTCTTCAGATTTTATTTATTTATTTGAGAAAGAGAGAAAGCAAAAGAGACAGAGAGAGAGAGAGAGAAAGAGACAAGATGGGGGAGGAGCAGAGGGAGAGGGAGAAGCAGACTACCCACAGAGCAGGGAACCCATCTGTATGTCTTCTTTGGAAAAGTGTCTGTTCAGTTTCTCTGCCCACTTTTAATTGATTATCTTTTGGTGTTGAGTTGTAGAAGTGTTTTATATATTTTGGATATTAATCCCTTATGAGTTTGTTTAGGTAGCTGAACTTCTCTATTAGATTTTCTTTTCTTTTTTAAAGATTTTATTTATTTGAGAGAGACACGCAGAAAGAGATAGAGTGCGGGTGGGGAGGTCTGGTGAGGAGGGGCAGAGGGAGAGGCAGGCTCCCTGCTGAGCAGAGAGCCCAATTCAGAACTCGAACCCAGGACCCTGAGATCATGACCAGAGCTGAAGGCAGATGCTAAACAGACTGAGCCACCCAGGTATCCCTCTATTAGATTTTCTGTTAACTCTCTTTGTACAGCATGGTGGGGGATAGGAAGCTGCTGTTTCCAAGGAGAGTGATGGAGGAATGAGCCATGACACTAGGTAAGGTAACAATGCTCCTGATTCTTCTGGGGATTGAGGACACCTGGAGGACTGCCTTTTTACTCTATCCCAAGCTTCAACTGCTCAGGGTGGAGATGGGTATGCCTGGTGGGTGTGTGTGTGTGTGTGTGTGTGTGTGTGTGTAAATCAATCTGTTCGGCTGCTGCCACTTGGGGACATTTGTTAATTACCTCTGTCTCCTTTCTAAGCCCTTCTGGCAACTGAGTTCTTTTGGTGCTACTCCTATGCATGTTCTGAGAAGTGATTTTCCAACTTCATCTTAAACCTGTGCTTTCCATTTTTCCAAGCTTTCATTGGTTTCTTGCTAAGCAAAAGTTCCCCTCAATTTTTATTATATATAAATAAATTATACAATTTTATATAATTTTTACATGTATTTTTAATCATTTGTATGGATTTTGGGTGGGAGTAGTGTTTTCTAGTTCTTCATTATACCGTTTTGAAACCAGAACTTTCTTCTTTTTTTTTTTTTTTTAAGCAAACACTTATTGAATTGACCATTTGTTAAGTGCAGCTGGGAGTTAGGATAGTCTCCTCCTAGAGCTTTTTCCTGCCGCTTTAATGTAAAATTCAAGTCAGAAAGGAAAAAAAGAAAAACTGTTGAATCTAAGGAAACTCAGTAATCAGCTCAGAAGGTTAGAACAATTATATCAAGCCAAGTAAGGCATCAAGAAAATAGTAAGACATTAGCTATAGGCAGGAAAAATATTCTCTGGCCCTCTAGTCTCTTTGTAATCCTCTATATACAGAGTGATCATATGTCCCAATTCTTCTGTGATGGTCCCAGTTTGTGCCTATTGTCCTGGTGTAATTGCTAACAGTAACACTTTCATTCTCAAAAGTATCCTAGTTTGGACCATAAATTATACGATCACCTTATAAAGACACTATATGAAGAAAATCAATGAAGGAACATCTCTTGCTGGTGATAATACATGGAACAGTTGGGGGCGTGAAGAGGAGGAAAAGCAAGTTACCATTCATTTATCCATTTATGATTCATTTCTTTGTTCATTCAACAAAGGTTTACTGAGGTTCTACAATGTACCAATCAGTGTGGTAAGTGCTGGATATACAGTGAGGAACAGCACAGACACACCCATGGACCTTTCCCTGAAAAACAATTACCAATCTAACAAATCTATTTCTTAGATACAGACCACAGATGAATTACATGATCTCTCCATATTTTTCCCTAGTTCAAGGACTTGGTAAAATATTGTAGCTCTGTCTACTCAATCATACACTGACAGGGAAGTATTAAGTTAGCATATGAAAAGCACACCATTTGTTTAAAAAGAGAGATGGAATACTTATCTACCAAAAAAGGACAAAGCAGGGGCTTGTGCAGTTAATAATGGATTTAAAGTCACTGGATGGCCAGTTTGGATAATTAAGTAAACAAAACATACCACTAGAAAAATTATCTAGATTGATGATTAGCATGGTTTTGAATTCAAAGGACAATTTCACCACCTTCTTCTTCACTTAGGCACGGAGATAATGTATATAACAGATCGATCACTTGCAATTTTCTGCTCATTATGCTCAACCCCTCTTCATCAAATTCCCCGCTCACCATGCACATTGCCACAAAATCAAAAGCAAAAAAGCAAGTTGCAAAGGGCACCACTGCTATTCTTTTATTTTTTAAGAAAATGCAATTCCTTTAAAGACTTTGCATATCAAGTGTTCCTTTTGTTATTTTATTTAGATAAAATTTTGCAAGGAATTTTCCTCTCATTTCCTAGAGATCAGTATTCCTAGAAAGACTCTGACTGCAAACCCCAGGGGAACTTCGAAAATGTCAGGAGCTTCTTAAATGGTGTGAAACCCACTTACAGCTTATTCCTTACAAGCTTTGATGTGGAAATAGCAGAAGGAGTATTTTTTAAAAATCCAGTGGCAATAGGAATGCATTGTTTGTGATACTATCCATAGTCAGTTAACCCCTATTGAGAGATACTGCTAAAAAGCTTTGGAAGGTAGAGATTCCGTCCTGTATGATGATTTTCTCCTCTGTGGATTGTAACCCACCTTTTGGCCCCAGATTTTGCACAGATGTGATTACAGAAGGACAAGAACAGGTGACTATAGAGGAGTCAATGCAAATCTGTCTTTATTATTAGAAAAAGAACTCAAAGTCAATGGTAGCCAGAGGATTATCAAGGTAAAGGTAATTGTCTTGATAACATCTATATGTGGGTAGTAAATAAAACACCTAGGCTCTTGTGTTTGCACATTTCATTATTAAATCCTAAGCTTGTTCCCTCTGCCTTTAACCCAGCTCCTCTACCCTAATCAGCTTCCTTAGTGGCATTCTGATCTACCAGAGCAGAAAACTGGAGTCAGACTCAATTCTTCACCCTCTATAGCCAGTCTTCCCCAGACCTTTTAGTTCTAACCCCTACAGGTCTCCGACCTATCTGTCCTTTGCCTGTCACCCACCTTTGCCTTCCCTACCCTCTTCATGTCTCCTTCAGGCTGCTGTGACAGTGTTCCTTAAAACCTCCCAGCTTCACTTGATGCTTCTTCTGCAACAGAGAGATTCCTAAAATTCTAGTCTGACCATGCTTCTGTCTTTGTTGAGAAATTTTCAGTGGTCCTCTTAGCATAAAAAACGATCGAGATCCATGCTCCTTTCCTATCTGCATGTGCACCTGTCTCTGGGCCTACCCCACGCCCAGGGCATACTGAAGTAGATCTCCATGGTGTTATATACTTTCTCACAAACCCAGAAAACCCTTCTGCCACTCTTCTACTTAGCAAACTCCTATGCATCCTTCTTGCAACTTTCTCCTATGAAGCCATTACTGGGTTTCTTTCTTTTTTTTTTTCTTAAGATTTTATTTATTTATTTGAGATAGAGAGAGAGAGAGTGAGAGAATACAAGTGGAGGGGGGGAGAGGCAGAGGGAGAAGCAGGCTCTCCACTGGGCAGGGAGCCCCAGTGCGGGGTTCGATCCGAGGACATGACCTGAGCTGAAGGCAGATGCTTAACCGAATGAGCCACCCAGGTGCCCCCACCACTGAGTTTCTGCGCCAGAGTCATTCACTTGCTTTTCTGCATCCATAACTTTATAATTAATTCCATTACAGCATGGATTATACACTATCATAATTATTTGTCTCTTCCAG
This sequence comes from Martes martes, assembly GCF_963455335.1. Classification (NCBI taxonomy): domain Eukaryota; kingdom Metazoa; phylum Chordata; class Mammalia; order Carnivora; family Mustelidae; genus Martes; species Martes martes. Next base: position 42,110,074 of record NC_137893.1, read on the forward strand.
AAGACAGTAGAAATCATATTCTTTTTTATTATGTCAGCTGCTTGCAGTGTTTGGCAAATGATATGCTCCTTAAATAGTCACTGAATAAATTATTCAACATTTATTTGCTAAATAATACAATTTATGAGCATTAATAAAATGTTTGCCTATAAACTAGGTGGGGTTTTTTTTTTGTTTGTTTGTTTCTACCATGCTAGAACGTATCTGTGTATGTGCCGATTATTTGTGTAAGTTGCCAGACAATTTCACGGTGTTAAATAGTAAGATACTCTCGTAATGCCTGCTGAGCTAGAACAATGTTCTTTCAGAGAATGAGGGTGAGAAGGGCATTGGAGCAGACCAAGCAGAGTCCTTCACCGGGGCCCACCCAAGCTAATGTCCGGATGTTCTAGGAAGTGACAGCAATACTCCCAATGACCTGCACGTGTGTTTGACTCACTTTTATGGAAGGACTTGAGTAGCAGTGAGTTCAGTAATGTCTAGAAGTGATACCTCTGGAAAGACCCATTTCCTCCTGTAGGAGCTGTCAGAGAGTCAAAAATTTCCTGGAGAAGACAGTAAATCTCTGAAGCGGATTCATCCTCGAGCCTACCCATACCCCTGGCCAAAGATACCAGCAGCTTTTCAGCCTGAGTCCCTCCAGCAAACCCACTGGCTGAAGTCTGATCTCCTGGACCTGTAAGGGTACCTGGTCAAATACTTGAATTTCCACCAGTCCTGGCTACTCTGTAAGTCCTAGATAATGTGATGATTTGGCAGCATACCTTCCTCTAGGTGTGACTTTGAATGTCTTCAAAATTAGATATTTGTCAAGCAAATGACTTTACGGCAAGTAGCATAGTATAGTGCTATGGTTCTCAAAGTTCACTGGACCCAGATCATTTTCTTCAAATGACAGTGTAAGTGTGAGCCCCAAACATAAAACGAATAAGACAAGGACTGCTCTGGTTAAAGCAAGAGTAGGAGGCCTACTTGCTCAGCCTCCCGCTGAATGGGTCTGAGGATCCTAAGGAGTCCTCAGAGAACACTGACAGCCACAGGGAAATCGGATCCCGTAGACTCTGTGGCTGACCCGCTGCATTACTGGGCACCCCCCCCCCCCATTCCAGCTTTCCCCTGCTGGCTCTTGGCATCAGTTCTCTCTTGCCCTCTCCACTGTATTATTCTCACTGAAATCACAAACATATTCTCTTTTTCTAATATCCTTCCCTTGACTCCAGCTTATCATGCAATTTCTCTGCCTCCCTTCTCAGAAAACTCTACATACTGCGTTGGCTTTCTCACCTCCTGTTGTTTCCGAAATGCATTTGACTCTGTCTACTCCTTTCTACCTCCTCTGCTACCACCAAGTCCAAGTCAACATCATCTCTTGCCCAGACAATTGCAGCCAGCTCCTATCCAGTCCTCCTGTTTCTGCTCTTGCCTGCCTAGTGTCCATTCTCCACAGAGCAGCCAGAGAAACGTTTTAAAAGCATAAATTAGGTCATGACACCTGATAATTAAACATGTCAGTGGCATCTTGAAGTATTTAGATTAAAATCCAAGCACCTTCTCATGGTGTAGGCAGAACTACAGCATCTCCCTTCTTCCAAATAAATTAAAAAAATCTTTAAAAAAGAAAGAAAGGGGGGCACCTGGGTGGCTCAGTGGGTTAAAGCCTCTGCCTTCGGCCCAGGTCATAATCCCAGGGTCCTGGGATCAAGCCCCACATCGGGCTCTCTGCTTAGCAGGGAGCCTACTTCCCCCGCTCTCTGCCTGCCTCTCTGCCTACTTGTGATCTCTGTCTGTCAAATAAATAAATAAAATCTTAAAAAAGAAAGAAAGAAAGATAGATCATGAAATCTAAGCTACACAGGAGAGAATAAAAGATGACAGGAACTAATGCACAGAGGGAAAATAGAAGAGAGAATGAATTAGTGGCACTCACTAGCTAGGAAAATTGTTCCAAAGAAATACTTGAGTAAGAGAGCTAGGAAGATAGGAGGATAATGCAGGAAAGCAGGGTCTTTAGATTCACCATGAGGTAGTCTAGTCTTTGGGGGTGATAAAATCCAAGGTGTGTTGTGGGCTCATATAGCTGAGGTAATATGGTGGTCAAGGTAATGGGTAGGGATGAGGTCAAACAACAAAGGGGCTAGGATCCATATGTAAACCTGCAGCAGCCCGTGTGGTGGCTTTATGCAAGTTAGAAAATGTCACCTCTGTCACAAGATGTTTTACCATCACCTGCCAGACTTTGTCAAAATAACTAGGCAGATCAATGGTAGAGACAGTGGTGGAGTCGATCCCCCAGACTTGCACAAGTTTAAGTGGCAGCCTTGTCTGTGTGTGTGTTGAACGCCTCAAGAATAGCAGGAGGTCAGAGTGAAGAGGAAGAAGAAATTCTAGGAATCAAGGTCATCAGTAATGAACAGAAACTGACCAGAGGCTGTTGGTTGACAGAACTTAGGAGGGGGAAGGGATGAGAGTCAAAAGGAGTGAATCCGGAGGAACTCAGCTCTCATGAAGCGGAGGAGTGCTAACAGTATAAAAGCAAGGAAGGGGTGTAAGAACAGGACACCAAGCTCCCCATACCAGGTACTTGAGATCTGGGAAAGCAGCAGGCTCTGCATGAAAAGGTTGTTGGAGATAGTAGGCTTTCTTTCTTTCCCAAGATTTAGCTCCAATATTTTCTCTTTTCATGAATCATTTCCTGATTTGCCCAGCTGGAAATAATTCCTTTCTTCCCTAAAATTCCTAGCAACTAATTTGTACCTCTTTTATCTCCAGATTATTTTCTATTTTAACTCTAAGTCATTTTGGTAGATTCTTATCCACGCTAACAGAATGTTTGCTCCTTGAGAGTAGACCTCTGCCTAATACATCTTTGTATCCATTATAATACTGTCTCTTCATTTACTTAGTTGTGGTAGGGACTTAGTAAATTTTGAATGAATGAGTGAAAGAACATTACTTTCTCTTTTTGTTCTCAAATCTTAGTGAAAAGAATTGGACATGTTTACAAACTTGTTTCATCTATATTGCACCTCTGGTCACTGTAAATGTGAACTTCAAGTTTTACAGTCTGGATACAAAGCGCCATCTGTATTGTACTTAATGGTATTATCAGTCTTTGCCTCTCCTTAGTGTAATGGAGTTATTTCTTTTATTGTAATTTTTGAGTGGCAGCAATAATTCTATGCTATTAATTATAATAATTTTATTGGAATGACTTATCTTTTATAGCTTGCGTTTTTAAACAATAAAATAAAAATCACATGTTATTTGAAACAGTTATTATAAAAATAATTATATTTTGAATTCTGTTTTCCTTAATTTTTTAAAAATATTTTACTGTTTTGAGTTAGAAATCTCATATGTGATTGTTTCTTCATTAAATCAATTATATATTTTGAGTTTACAATAATATGCTCCAGTGTCATATAACAATTGAAAACTGTAAGGTTCATCCTCTTTTGAAGTTAGTAGAATACATAAAGAATTATTTGGGGAAGACTGGGACAGAGAGATTAGTTGCTTTAATGCTTAATATTGGTAATTAGTCCATTTTTTGGATTATAAAAATATATTTTTATCCTGGACCATTAAATAAAAGACTATTTAAAAGCTTCTTTTTTGGCTTTTTAAGAGATATCATTTTGTTTCTAAAATTAAAAAAAAATCCCTCGTAAGTCTTTTCAACAAATGGTGTTGGAACAACTGGACATCTTCTACATGCAAAAAGAGTGAATCTAGACCCAGATATTACACCCTCCACAAAAATTAACTGAAAATGGATCATAGACCTAAATGTAAAATGCAAAACTATAAAACTCATGAAAGATACCAAGAGAAAATCTACATGACCTTAGGTATGGAGACAGCTCTTTAGATAAAAACACCAAAGGCACAATCCATAAGTGAAACAACTTATAAGCTAGACTTCATTAAAATTAAAAATTTCTCTGTGAGGGACAACGTCAAAAGAATGAGAAGACAGGCCACAGATTGGGAAAAAATATTTGCAAGAGTTGCATCTGATAAAGAGGACTGTTACCTAAAATATACAAAGAATTCTTAAAAATCAACAATAAATAACTCAACTAAAAAGTTGGCAAAATGGTGCCCCAGGGTGGCTCGGCTGGTTAAGCATCTGCCTTCAGCTCAGGTTATGATCCCAGGGTCCTGGGACTGAGCCCCATGAGGAGCTACCTGCTCAGCAGGGAGTCTACTTCTCCCTCTCCTTCTGCCCCTCCCCCTACTTATGCTCTCTTTGTCAGATAAAATATTTTTTAAAAATAAAATAAAATAATAAAATGAAATAAAAAGTTGGCAAAAGACCTTAATAGTCACCTCACCAAAGAAGATATATAGATAGCAAATAAGAATACGAAAAGATGGTTAATATCTTTATGAACTGAATATTTAAACAACAAGATACCAGAATAGTAATGGACATTAGGGAGGGTATGTGCTATGGTGAGCTCTGTGAATTGTGTAAGACTAATGAATCACAGACCTGTATCCCTGAAACAAATAATACATTATATGTCAATTAAAAAATAAATAAAAATAAAAATAATATCAATATAGACCTATTAAAAAGGCAAAAATCCAAAACACTGACAACACCAAATGTTGATGAGAATGAAGAGCAACAGGAACTCTCATTATTTACTGATGGGAATGCAAAATGTTACAGCCACTTTAGAAGACAGTTAGGTGGTTTCCTACAAAAGTAAACATACTCTAATCTTACGATCCAGCAATTGCTCTTGTTGATACTTACCAGAATCGGTTGAAAGCTTATGTCCTACGCAAAAACCTGCACATGGATATTTATAACAGTTTTATTCAAAATTGCTAAAAATTGGAAGTAACCAAGACGTCTTTTCATAGGTGAGTGCATAAATAAACTGATAAATAAATAAATAAATAAACAGATAATGAAACATTATTCAGTGTTAAAAAGAGATGAGTTATCAAGCCATGAACAGACATGGAGGAAACTTATATGTGTGTTACTAGGTGAAAGAAGCCACTCTGAAAAGTCTACATATTATACCAGTCCAACTACATGACATTCTGGAAATGGTAAAATTATGGAGACAGTAAACAAATCAGTACTAGGGGTTAGGGGAGGAAGAACTGAATAGACAGAGCACAGAGGATTTTTAGGACAGTGAAGCCATACGCATACCGGTTTCACCATGTGTCACTTTATTAAGCTCCATAGATATAGTGCGTTTTTTTATAAATTAAAATTTCATGACAACCCTGTGTTGAGCAAGTCCACTGGCAGCATTTTTCCAATAGTATTTGCTCATGTTGTGTCTCTGTGTCACATTTTTTTTTATTTTTTTTTATTTATTTATTTGACAGACAGAGATCACAAGCAGGCAGAGAGGCAGGCAGAGAGAAAGGAGAAAGCAGGCTCTCCACGGAGCAGAGAGCCCGACGCGGGGCTCGATCCCAGGACCCTGGAATCATGACCTGAGCCGAAGGCAGAGGCTTTAACCCACTGAGCCACCCAGGCGCCCCTCTGTGTCACATTTTGATAATTCTTGCAATATTTCAAACTTTTTCACTATTATTATATTTATCATGGTTAGCTTTGATCAGCGATCTTTGATGTTATTATTGTAATTGTTTTGGGCTTCCATGGACTGCTCTCATAGAAGACAGTGAAACTAATAAATAAATGTGTGTGTTCTGACTGCTAGACCAGCCAGCTGGTCCTCCATCTCTCTCCCTCTCCTCAGGCCTCCCTATTACCTGAGATGCAATATTGAAATTAGGCGAATTAATAATCCTACAATGGCCTCTAAGTGTTCAAACAGAATAAAGAGTCACATGTTTTTCATCTGAAATCAAAAGCGAAAAATGATTAAGCTTAGTGAGGAAGGCCAAGATACGCCAAAAGCAAGTACTCTTGTGTCAAACATTTAGCCAAGTTGTGGATGCTAGGAAAAGTTCTTTTTGTTTGTTTATTTAAGATTTTTATTTATTTATTTGATAAAGAGCGAGGCAGTGAGAGAAGGAACACAAGCAGAGGGAGTGGTAGAGGGAGAAGCAGGTTTCCTGCTGAGCAGTGAGCACGATGTAGGGCTCTATCTTGACCCTGGGATCATGAACTGAGCTGAAGGTAGACGCTTAACTACTGAGCCACCCAAGCGCCCCTGCTAGGAAAAGTTCTTGAAGGGAATTAAAAGTGCTACTCCAGTGAACACATGACTGATAAGAAAGTGAAATAGCTTTATTGCTAATATGGAATAGTTCTAATGCCCTGAATAGAAGATCAAACCAGCCACAACATTCCCTGACCCAAAACCTAATCCAGAGCAAGGTTCTAACTCTCTTCAAGTCTATGAAGGGTGAGAGAGGTGAGGAAGCTGCATAAGAAAAGTTTGAAGGAAAGTTTGAAGAGGGTGGTTCACTGTCACAAGTTATCCATAAGATATAGTTTAGATGCTTAATGAAGGTGGCTATGCTAAACAACGGATTTTCAGTGCAGATGAAACAGCCTTATATTGGAAGAATATGCCATCTAGGACTTACACAACTAAAGAAGAGAAGTCAATGCCTTGCTTCAAAGCTTCAAAGTACAGGCTGACTCTCTTGTTCAGTGCTAATGCAGCTGGTGACTTAAAGTTGAAGCCAATGCTCATTTACCATTCTGAAAATTCTAGGGCCCTTAAGAATTAAGTCTATTAAATCTATTCTGCTTGTGCTCTATAAATGGAACAAAAAAGCCTGGATGACAACACGTATTTTTACAACATGGTTTACTGAATATTTTAACCCACTGTTAAGACCTACTGCTCAGGAAAAAAGATATCTTTCCAATATTACTGCTTATTAACAATGCACCTGTCACCCAAAGCTCTGATAGAGATGTACAATGAAATTCATGTTATTTTCATGCCTGCTAACACAACATCCATTCTGTAGTCCATGGATCAAGGACTAATTTTGATTTTCAGGTGTTATTATTTAAGATACACATTTTGTAAGGCTATAGATTCCATTGATAATGACTCCTCCGATGGATCTGGCCAAAGCAAATTGAAAACCTTCTGGAGAGGATTCGCCATTCTACATGTCATTAAGAGCATTTGTGACTTATGGGAAGAGGTTCAAATATCAACATTAACAAGAGTTTGGAAGAAATTGATTACAACCCTCATGGATGACTTTGAGAGGCTCAAAATTTCAGTGGAGGAAGTGCGTGCAGGTGCAGTGGAAACAGCAAGACAACTAGAATTAGAAGTGACTGAATTGCTGCAACCTTGTGATCAAACCTGAAGGGCTGAGGAGCTGCTTCTTACGGCTGAATAAGGAGAGTGGTTTCTTGAGATGGAATCTCCTCCTGGTGAAGATGCTGTGAAGACTGTTGAAATGATAACAGAGATTTGGACTATTACACAACCTCAGTTGATAAAGCAGTGGCAGGGTTTGTAAGGATTGACTCCAATTTTGAAAGAAGTTCTACTGTAAGTAAAACGCTATCAAACAGCATCACAGGCCACAAAGAACTTGTTCCTGAAGGGAAGAGTCAATCGATGCAGCAAACTTCATTATTGTTTTATTTAAAGAAATTGCCCAGCCATCCCAACGTTCAGCAACCACCATCCTGATCAGTCAGCAGGCATCAACACTGAGGCAAGATTATCCAGCAGCAAAAAGATTATGACTTGCAGAAACACCAGATGATGTTTAGCATTTTTTAGCAACAAGATATTTTTTTAATTAAGGCAGGTACACTGTTTTAAGCTGTAAAGCTATTGCATTCAGAATAAGCTACAGTATAGTGTAAACATAACCTTATATGCACTGGGAAACCAAAAAATTCATTTGACTCATTTTATTGTGATGTTTGCTTATTGTGGTGGTTTGGAACTGAACCCACAATCTCTTCAATGTATGCCTGACCTCTGTACAATACTATCATGGTAGATACATGCCATCATACATTTATCAAAACTCATAGGTACAATACCAAGAGTAAACTCTAATATAAACTATGAACTTTGGGTAATAAGGACATCGGTCTATCAATTGTGATAAATATACCATTGTGGATATTGATGGGAAGATGCGTGCACAGGTAGAGACAGGGATTATATGGGAAATCCCTGTGCCTTCTACTTAATTCTGTTGTGAATGTAAAACTTCTCTAAAAAATAATGTGTGTTAAAAGCAAACAAATAAGCCCTAGTCTTCAAGATAAAATTATTTCTCTAACAAGGTATTCCTGGCACTTCTTGAGGCTGACCTTCATCTACCTCTTCCACCACATCCCTCTATAATACCATTCATCCACCTATAAAATATTTACTTAGATTCTTTACATGCCACATATTGCTAGGTGCTAAGGCAAAATGGTGAAAAAAGCAGACACCATTATAATATGTATAACAGTAAATCAAAATCATCGATTTCTTTTTCATTTTAAGACTTTGAATTCCTTGAGGATAGAGATTTTATCTTGTTTACCAAAAGATAGGGATGCAAAGAAAGTTTGTGGTTAGATATATGAATAAATAAATACATAAAATTTTCCTTTACAACATTTTGAAATTTTGAGTTTGGCTTGCATATTTATTTACACTTCCTTCTGAAAATTTTCTTCTGAAGCCTTTTAAGTAAATGGACATTTATTAAGTATACATATATTATTAAATTATTTTCCTTACTATCCAGAACCTCCTGAGAGACTACCCAAGACTAAAAGAGTTATGATTCATGTCTCAGCAATATTGCAACTGAGCTTACCTCCCTTTGGAGAAGGGCAGAAATGCATACCTGTTCTAACTGCTTGGGTTGACAATGACTGACAGAAGTCTTGGCAGAGGAAGAAGATTTTCAGAAATAGAGTTCAGCTTTGACATCACTAATTATAAGATACTTCTTATAATTTCTGAGTCATCTCTCTTTGAGATCTTACTTGGTCATGGTTTTTTCACTTTTTACTTCAATCTACATAGGTGAAAAAAGGTATTGGAACAATTTTTAAGAAACTCTTTAAAATACTTGCTCAACTTTTAGGTATGGGAAATTTCAAACATATGCAAGAGTAAAGTAAGTAAAATAGTGATTTTTCATTGACAGGTACCCAGTTTCCACTCTCACCAGCTCATGGTCAAAGCTGTTTCATCTATACCTTCACTCGTGTTTCCAATCTCTGCTGGCCATCTGGATTGTTTTGAAGCCAAGTTGATCTGTAAATATCTGAAACATAAGACCTCTTTTTTAAAGATGTAATATATAATACCATATCACACCTAAACAAATTAACAATAATTCCCTTCTATCACCAAATAACCTGTTAGTGTTCAAATGTTTCTTTTATCCCCCCAATTTAAAATTGTACATTTGAATCAGCATCAAAGACCATGCACTGTCATTTGTTGATGTCTCAATTCTTATTTAATTTATAGATGCCTCTCTCCTTCCATTTTCCTTGCAATTTATTTTTTAAAAAGGGCTTTGGTTTATTTGTTTGTCCTGTAGAGTTTCTGGATTTGCCAATCTCAACCCTGTGAGGTAGTTTGGTACATTGCTCTATTCTATGTATTTCCTATAATTTGGTAGCTATATGTGGATGGTGAATGGAGTCAGGTTCAATTCTTTTCCCCCTTATTTACCAGCTTTCAAAAATAATGAATTGATTCTTCTCCAAATTGACCAATGAAGTTTTTTTCCAATGTCATTATGAACTTGAGATTTTAAATATATTTGATATTCCGGTGATCCCATATTTGCCTGGGTGGGCAGAGGCCTCTTCGAATTGTCTCACTGGCTTGGCAGATATGACTCCAACAGACTTTAACAGCTTCCCAGCTTTCACATATGATATGCCAGACTCATCTTGCCCTGAACCTGAAGTCAGCCATTTCTCCATTAAGTCTTGGTTCATTTTATTGGGAAATGGTTATTTCCCAGACCACAATCTGGGTACTAGAGGTACACTATTGGGTTTGTCACTGTTTTGGGGCCTTGTCAGTAGGTAGAGTTAGTGTACAAATACATTTATTTTAAGAATATAGACAAATATGTTAAATGCTTTTCATCATTTTACTCACACTATCTGACTTTTGGAACAGACTATTTTAATGTATACTTTTAGAGTAACATTATTAAAAACTTTCAAACTTCAGACCATGATAGTGGGAGATAATGTATGAGAAAAGTTTCCACTTGAAAAATTGTTCTTCTGGATATGAGGCCCCTCTTTTAAATAAACTGTTCAGTTGAAAGGAGTGTTCAAATTCTTACAAGTGAATTTATGAAGAGTAGAACTGATCATAATATAAAATTATTTTAAAATCATTTTGAAGGCAAAAACAAATATACAGTTATATTTTGTAAAAATATAGAGAAAGAGGGTGCATATACAAAAGATGATTTTGGAAAAGCATGATGCTACTGAAAATAAATATACTTAATTCAATATTCTTTGTAAAAAATATAAAATTCAGGAAGTATTTTAAGTTTTTTTCTATAGATTCTTACCATGTCAAAGATACGTGTACATAAAATTCTTGTATCGATTTTCATCTTTAAAAGTTTGAAAACTTGTTTTGAATAACAGTGTTTCCGGCGGAGGGGGGAGTCCTCTTTTGTACATTATCTACTGTATCCTTAGCCTAATTAGTTTTGTTTCCAGAATAATAGGCTGATTAATTTCCAGCCCTATCAGATTTCCTGGTTATATCAGATTTGTATTAAGGAAAATATTTTTTAGACATCCCTGTTCATTTCTTTTATATTCTGTTACATCATAGTATATTAGGATTTCTGGGTTCATAATTTTTCAGCGTTTTCATCTGTACAATGCATTTTCATCCATTTTCAAATGGATGAGAGCAGAGAAGAGCAGAAATAGCTTTACCCCAGAGTCAATTTCCCATACATTCTAATTCAGGAGTGTGGAGGAGAGACAAATTATGAAGTCTCTATTTTTGTCACAGTCTTGCTCCCCACCATTACCTTCTCATCTCTGAAAGCTTTTCATCCTATCATTAAAAGGACTGCCAGCAATGTGTGCCTATATTTTGGCATTTAACTCATAACTATTGAGAACACGTACACATTTCCCCTCCAGCTAGATGATGAATAAATCCTTAACTGATCTAAAAGACACCCAGTCACCAAGTTCAGGGCCCGCCATTTCCATTTCTATGTGGGCTCTGATGCTACTTGCCTCCTGAGAAGGTGGTCTGGATTGAACCTTGCACAAAGAGCTGTTGTAGATGCTTGGAGTGCAGGTGCCTGGCACACCCAACCTGACTCGGACAGCAAATGCCACAGTGAGAATGACGTCTTGCCCATGTGTGGTACCCAGGGTTTGTCACTCCACATTAAACAGAACGTGGACAGAGGGAGAAGGGTCTGTATAATATGGAAAATGAATCTTACAAGCAAAGATGAAAGGAATGTGGGTAGTGCGCTTTGGTAGGAAAAGCCTGGCTTCCGCTGGCACCACACCTGGGCTGTGGGGCTGGAGGTGGAAAGAAGAGACAGAGGGGTGCGAGAATCGACTGGAAGCCTAATTTTTAAGCTATGGATTTCCGTTTCTTCTCAGAACACACGGCTTCATTTCATCTTATCCATTAGTTTAACACAGACTCATTTCAAATGCACAATTTCACTGCAGTGTGAAGGAGTTTAGGAATAAACAGCATAGTTTCAGGGGGAGGGGCAGATCACACATATAATCTTGGGTTAACTGAATCTCTTAGCATAAATCTAAAACAGGAAATGCTGTCAGATGGTCCCTGTTGCTATTTCACTTTCACATTGTAAGAACTCCCTACAGAAGTTACATTGTTTCCTTTCTAAGTCAGTGGCTTGTTGTTGTTGTTGTGGTTTGGTTTGTTTTGAGGGAGAGAAGGGAGAAGGGTGGAGAGGAGTCCCTGCTCCCTTTGAGAATCTGATGCCTACTAAGGATCCAATCTTCCCAGGAAAACAAATGCCGAAACACATATTTTTACACACAGTTTCAGAAGGGCATGGACCTCTACTCTGCTTCATTCCAGTTTTACTTCCCAGTCCAAGGACAACTTACTGCCTTTGTGCCCTTTTCTGCTTCTGGAAGAATCAAGTCCTTCTCACACTGAGCCTTGCCCCAGACTGGTCCAGTTTAGTTTCCCCCTGCCTCCATCCCTAATCATAGTCTTTTCATTCCCATCCTTATCTACCTGGCCACTGTCCATGGGCCTATCTACCCAGTCTTATCTGTCTCTCCAGCCTGACCTTCTAGAATGCCTTCCCTTGCTCTTCTTCCTACCCTGCTCTCTCCAGAATCCTCCAGTCCTCCTGGTCTGGGCAGACTCCTTCTGACCAGCTCAACTCTGCAGGAAGCCCCCCTGCCTCTTTGAGGTTCAGTTCACACCCCCATCCCCATCTTTACAGTCACTCCGGTGGGGAGCCACAGTAATGACACCATAATGACAATTCCAGAGTCCTTCCTCGCAAATTTTAAAGCACTCAAGACTGCCCCATTTACATTTTAACGCAAGAATCATTAGTCCCTTGACAGAGAGAGCTCAGCTCGTCAATTCACAGCACTTTTTTCCCCCCTTTTTACCAGTAGGGAACATTTTATCACAAGCCTAGATAAGTAAGATAAAATATGACTTAATGGCTCCCTTCATGCATATGTTTCATTAGAGATTACTCTATTAGAGCTACCAAAAAGGCACACTTTTTTCATAAATTAAAAAGAAGCCAAATCAGCATATTTATTATCCAACCTGTTTATGTTTTCCCACAAAAGTGACAGCATGTGAGAGCTAAGATTCTGTATATTAAACATGGAAACTTATTGTAGTTTTCTTACTTTTTTTTTGACCGGTAATATAACAATAATTAAAATTACATTGTATAAATATGCCTTCATACATGCATAGAGTATTAATTATAAATTTAATTATAAATCTAATAAAAGTCTTGTTTTTCCAGGGGGGGGGAATTATTAGTTACTGGTCTGAATTTCAGGTTATATGGTTTATTACCATAGTTTATTACCAAGTACATTTCTGTGATTATTTGCTTTCTTTGTGCTTTTTTAATTTGTATGTCCCTTAAGGAATTACTAAGAATGTCTACAAAAATGTGTGCCAATACATGATATACTTTTTATGTAGAATTATTTGAAGAACTCTCAATGTTTTTTTCATGCGAATAAATGGTTTAAAACAAAAGATCTTTTGATGAGACATTCTCTCGGAAACTTACTCAAATTTCTGGGAATCTTACTACTAGTTGCTGTACCGCTCTTAAACTGGGATAAATCTCAGCCGGGAAAAGAGAAGAAAAAGTGGAGACAGTAGAGTTAGTATTGTCAGCTTGCTGACACACCTTCAGAAATACGATCCTGATTGGCAAGGATGATATGAAAATGAAATTTACCACTTTATTTAGAGTCCTTCTAAACATGACACCAAGTTTTGAGGGCAAGATGATTTGGGGGCCAAATGCAGCAAACCTCTTGCCAGCTAGTAAGTGAAAAGATGGGGCACCTCCCAGCACCTGCTCTCTCCCATGCTGCCTTCAACACACAACAGCTCTTACCCGAGAACTTCAGTGTTGGGCTTACCACTTCCCTCTGGTATTGCTTCGTCAAACGCGGGGGATTGAATGTATCTTACTCTTTGTTTGTGTCCCCAGTGCCAACTCTTTCATGGGTGATCAGTAAATTCTTAAATACAGATATGACATCAGTGCCTACTGTGGCCTGAATAATGGTTTCTCCCCCACAGTCATATGTTAAAATCTAATGCTCAGTGTGGTGTTAAGTATGTGTGCGGGGGGTGGGGGGTGGTTTGGAGGGGATTAGGGCACGAGGGTGGAATCCTCCTGACTCATATCAGTGCCCTTATAAGAGGTACCCCAGAGATCTAGCTTACCCCTTCTGCCATGTGCAGTTACAGAGAAAAGATGACCATCTGGGGATTGGGTTCCAGCCAGCCACCAAACCTGCTGGTGCCATGACCTTGGAGTTCCCAGCCTCCAGAACTCTGAGAAATAAATGTTTGTTTTTTCTAAATCACCCAGTCTCCGGTATCTTGTTCTAACAATCTGCACAAACTAAATAGTTATCTATGAAAATCTTCTTAGGACTTTTAATTCGACTATTTAAATTAACTCTTGTATCATGGTTGCTTAATACCTACTAAGGGCCAATCTGATGGTATTTTTTTCTGAGCTGCTTTGCTTCATTAACATTTACTCATCCTGCTGTCTCAATGAAGACCTGAAGTCTCAACTAAGATCAGGGATCTCCCTGGTCATCTTAAAATAGGTTGCTCCCCTCCAAGATGTTCCCATAGTGCCCTGTGCTTCTACTTCCAGAGCCAAGTAGGAGACCAACAACCCACCAAACCATTACTGAGATTACTTCAAAGTGAATGCATCTGAGTTACAGAAGATATAGAAGGAATTCTTACCTGGACTTCCCTTATCTGACTGGAACAGAACTTGATGAGAGTCAGTGGCCATAAATCTGCCCCCCACCTCAGGTCTCTACTCAGGGATACACTGAACTTGGGCAAAAAAAGAAAAAAAAAAAAGTGTAAATAATTCTCATCAGAATCTTCTATCCTTTGAAACCCTTAAAAGTTACCCTCCCTTCCAGCCTTTATTAAGCTGGTATAAAAACCTTTACCCCAGGTGCTATTATCTCTATAGGGTACTCCTGTGTGTATAGTATTTTTCCTCCTGTTAATCTTTCTATTTCAGTTAGTTTGGAGGCCCCTGACCAGTCTAACCTAAGTTGGTAGAAAAATTTTCCTCCAAACACATTGTACTGTTCATTACAAACTGATTTTAACATAACTATAAACTCTCTGAAAGCAGAGACTGAGTCTGTCTTATATTCACTGACTCCCCCAGAAGGTTCTCTAAGCAGATGCTTATCCTTGACCATTATTTCATTCCTTTTGCACCAGAACAACAAAGTTACTGGAATTGGAATTCAGTCTTCTTCCCCCAAAGCTAACTGGATATTTCTTAATTGAACCAGCTATTTGATCCTTGCTGAATATACCAATTCTTCTTCTTCTTTTAAACATTTTATTTATTTATTTGACAGACAGAGACCACAAGTAGGTAGAGAAAGAGAGGGGGAAGCAGGCTCCCTGCTGAGCAGAGAGCCCCATGTGGAGCTCCATTAGAGGACCCTAAGATCATGACCTGAGCTGAAGACAGAGGCTTAACCCACTGAGCCACCCAGGCGCCCCCAATTATTCTTCTTATCCACAACCTTCTTCTACCCTCCAGATCCATGCCATGTTTTCCTACCTTTCACTAACCACTAGGAAACTGACAGTTCTTTTTTGCCTACCTTGGTACTCTGGTTGGCTGACTCCTGGTTGAGTTTGGCCAATGGGAAGTACCAGCAGGAGATCAGAGAGCAGGAGGAGGGACAGAGAAGTTAAATTTGCATTTTCTGCATTCCCCTCTCTCAGGGCAGCATGTCTAGTAGTAATGCAATTTTGCAATTTTGGAACCCACACAGAGACCTTCCTTCCAGGTTCTAGCTTATTGGATTCTGCTAACTCCACCTTGTCTCCTCACTCCCTCAGCCCAACAGGTATAAAAAATGTCCCATTGCTACTACTGTAGCAATTACTACTGTAGTTTCTGGGTATCTAACCTTCCTTTTTTGGACTTCGAACCCTCTCTGTAATTGATGCCTTTATTAAAATCTCTTCACTGAATCATAGAAGTGGTTCCTGTTTCCTGCAGGGATCATAACTGACACAGTAAATAACTTGAGGTGTTGTTGATTTTATGTTGTGGGGGAAAGTGGGAAGGAGAGTGGGAGTGTTAAAAATGCTGGGGTTTTTCCATATCCTTAATAACTGAAAATGGCCAAATATTATTGAGTATTGATGTTTTGTTATGGCATTTGCCTAGGAATATTATTCACGCTTTGATGTTTAGAATTCTAGATTGAGTTTCTTTGGATTATCCAATTATTCTTCCATTAACTCTTTGATCTTTGTTTTTGGTCCATCTATTCCACTTTTCCCTTTGGGAATTCTATATTCTTTCATTGGATCTCAGGGATCTTTTTCCCATTTTTAAATTATCTCCCTCATCACTTTAATCTTTTATCCATTTTTTCTGTGTTCTGAGAGAGTTTTGCAAATTCTATTCACTAATTGATTTTCTACAATATTCTCCTTCTATTGGCTATTTCCATCTCTTTTAAACTTGGCAGTCGTGTTTTTCAAATTCAAGCAATCCTTCATTATTTCAGATTTTCATAATTGTTTATTCAAGTTATATAAATGCAGTTCTCTCTTGAATCTTAATGAGAAAACAAATCAGATATTTTTCAAAGCAGTTTACTGAAAATCACAGTTCTCTGAGTTGGATTACTCCCCTATTTTTCTTTGGTTTAAAAATACATTTGTAGGCAATATAATATTTGTCTTTACCCATCATTCAGAGGGTGCTATATACTTCCCAGGTTTTGTTTACAATTCAGTAAAATGTGACTTAGTTTCTGTCAGAGATTGGTTGTGAGTTTCTGTCCAAATCCTTAATTCAGAGGGGCGTCTGACTCAGGGTTAAAGAAGTAAGGGGAAAAGGCTTCAGAAGATATCAGCAGAAGCCTGTGGGAAGTGAGTCAGAAATGACCTGGAGCTTGAGTTGTTGCCAGTAATCATGTTTTATTCTTTGTATTCCTAGCACAATATTTGGCATTACAAAAAAAAAAAAAAAAAAAAGTTCTGATGGATGGATGAATGAATGAATGAGTTCAAAGTTCAAGAGTTTTTAAAGTAGTCACTGTAAGAAATTTCCATATTAAAAATAATCAAACTTCTAAATATTCATCATTTTAACACACTGTCAGCTCAACAAATTGTGAGTTTAAAGAAGAAATTAATTTAATGTTTTTAAGTCCCGAAGTGTCATTTTTATTTAAATGCCATTGTTTTCTAAGTCCTGAATCAATAGTCTTTCTCTCTGTACTTGGAGAGAACAAATATGCAGATGAATCATCCGACTTGCAAATAGGCCATGCAAGGCACAATGGTGTCAAGAAAAGAGCAAACCAATTTGTGAGAGTAGACCAAAGTCCCATTTTCACTATCCCAGCCATATGACTTGGGTGTGCCACTTAAACAAAGTCTTGGATTTCTTTTTTTTTTTTTTTTTTTTTTTTAATTTTTTATTTTAATAAACATATAATGTATTTTTATCCCCAGGGGTACAGGTCTGTGAATCATCTGGTTTACACATTTCACAGCACTCATCATAGCCCATACCCTCCCCAATGTCCATTTCCCCACCACCCTCTCCCGTCCCCCTTCCCCCCCGCAACCCTCAGTCTGTTTCTTGAGATTGAGTCTTTTATGGTTTGTCTCCCTCCCAATCCCATCTTTTCATTTTTTCTTTTCCTACCTCCCCCCAACCCCCCCACCTTGCATCTCCCCTTCCTCATATCAAAGAGATCATATGATAGTTATATTTCTCCGATTGACTTATTTCGCTAAGCATGATACCCTCTAGTTCCATAAAGTCTTGGATTTCTTATCTGAAAAATCTGTTCTATTTATCTCAAAAGGGGACAAAAGTGTTTTTTAACTATGAAATACTATGCAAATCTCAGTTGTACTTATTATTATAATTTCATGTACTATAATGATTGTAAACAAAGCATTGTCTGAGTTAGAAGGTAAAGAATACCCAAAACTTCAAGAATGGGAGAAAAAACCTAACTGATCTGTGGTTGCCAGGGAAGTAGAACCAAAGGAGATTTATTTCAGTGAAAAGCAGAATTGAGAGAGTCATAAAGCCCTTGCCTTTCAGAATGACTGAACACAGCCCAATCTACCAGAGAAGATCAAGGTAGCTCTCTCTTAAAAAAAAAAAAAAAAAAAAAAAATCAAAAAGAATAAATAGGTCATTCTGTGTTAACCAAGGGGTGGCAAAGTGACAACTGCAGGCCAAATCTGTGCTATGGATGAGCTTGATTTGACCAACAAAGATGTTGTTGTTGTTACTTTTTACATTGAATTTGAATAGTCTTTTTGTCTTCACAACCTTCTGTTGTCTCATACCCAACCCCTTACTCATTCAAACTACCTGCAGAGCCCTCAAGGCTTTTGAGGTTTTCAACTCTACTGAAGGCCAAGGTCAAAGCTGAAGACTTTGCTATTGCTCCTTCTAAGCTTTCCCCAAAGCATTCTAACTGGTCTTCATGTCTTCAGCCTATCTCTCCTCCTATTATCTATCCTCAGCCTATCTTCAGCCTATCTCTCCTCTATTATCTTACATATGATGAATCTGGTAAGTCCTTAAGTCCAAATTTCTTAAGATTGACATACAATAGTTTTTAAGAAATGTTCCCCAAATTCCCTTTTTAGATTTCCTTGCTTCCACACTCCTCTCTCCAGGTACTTTAAACCTTCCATTTGGGAGACATGTCATCCTTATTTATACTTCTGAGACTTATGTAAGCTGTTTTCTATGATTAGAATGTCTCTTGCACTGACTTTTATACTTCACGGGCACTCTATATCCAATTCTAGGGCTTCTTTTGCATATAAGTTTATGTATCCATGTCTGTTTTCCCTGCTACACTGTAAGATCTTCAAGGCCAGGGGCTCCATCTAATTAATTTTTGGATCTACCTCAGTTCTTAAAGTGGATGATTATCTCAAGATTATGATTTAAGAAAGGGTTTGGAGAATACACAATTTTCAATGGACATCCCCTTAAGGAGGTTAAATAAATAAAGTAACACAGGAAGAGTGCCTTTTGCTTTCCATTTCTTCTTGAAACAATAAATACTGCTATGCGGACCTTTCTGATTGGTTAAGTTACCAATCATAGGGATGAGGACCAGTCTCTCAAACATGTATCTTAGACAAAGCAGAGTAGCCTGGAACACTGTCTAGCTATCATTCTATTGCTATTTGCCATCTCCTTACATACATACAACTGTAAAAAGCACCAGTTATAATATAGGCTGATGAAGAATTGCCTGACGCACTCTAGGGTAGAGCAAATCTTGAACCCAAGTGACAAAACTGGTGGGCCAAAACCCCAGGGCTGCGATATTATCCATGTCAACAAACAGAAGAAACACTCCATTTTTCACATTGCTTTAGAAGAGACCCAAGAGCAACAGATTTGATATATTTATGTATAAATAATAAATACATATGTAAATTCATAGTGTACATAAATATATGTAAATAAATAAATACATAAAATCAGGATCGAGAATGAAGTGCCATAAGAAGGATTTCATGATTCCTAGACTATACTCACTTAGAAAAACATGCATAACTCTGTGAGATATTCCTATGTAGCAGTGATCCAGCAGAATACTAGTTCTTCGTGACCATTAGATTAGTAGATTAGGGTTAAATAAGAAGAGTTGTACAAAAACATTTCTGACCTTTGAAACTTATGTGTAATTGTACGGTGAAATAAGAGTTATATCTGGCATATCTCTCTATAATCTCAAAATAAGGAATTCACTCTTCATAGAATGTATTAATTCATTAATTCAATATTAAGAATTATATTAAGAATATATTAAGTATTCTAGGTACTGTATGAAAAAGATGAACAAAACATACAGAACCCTGCATTTATAGAACTTGAATTCTGGTGGATGGAGTTGACATGTTGGTGATGAATACAGATTTCTTAATTCCTTTTTTTTTTTTTTAATTTCAAGGTCTTCTGGAAATACTAGAGATAGTCAACATTTTGAAGAAAGGATTTTGACATTATGCAGAATGAAAGTCGGAGAACAGTAATAAATCATCTTAAGAGAACAAGAGACTGAAAACTATTTAAAGCACAACTGAATAAAATTTTAATTGTGTCATTTAACACAAGAGTTAGATTCATTCTGAAATTATGAGAACCTGAGCTATGGTTAGCACATTGTATAGTAAACTAATTATATCTTGCACTTGCACTCTCCTTCCATACCTAAAACTACAAAAATCATCAGTTACACAGCATAGGTTGAAGAAAAACATATGCATGCATATATACATATATATGACATATACATTTATACATGAGGATATACATTTATATCTGAAGACTGAGACATTGACATCCTGTGAGGTGAGAAGGCAGCATCCAAGATTTCCACATGAAGCCAGGACCTTAGAAGAGGATTAAATAGATCTAAATCAGTAGCTTCCCCCAACCACACTGAGGAGGGCCATCTGCTTTACTTAGTTCATGAATTCAAATGGCAATTTCTTCAGGAAACATCCTCACAGATATACTCAGAAATAATGTTTTACCAGTTATCTGGACATACTTTAACCCATTAAGTTGACACATGAAATTAATCATCGCAATATGCTACACTTTCATGACAATGCCTCTAAGTATGGATTTATTTATTTATGAATTATGCCTTCTTTTTTTGTGGAATTATGTCTTTCATCAAATCTGGAAGTTTCTCCAACATTATCGTTTCAAATATTGCCTGTTTTCTATGGCTTCTGTTCTCACTCTCTCTCTGTGAGATTCTTCAGATTAAGTTCTACCAAATATAAGCTCCCCATCAAAATTCCCCAAACCATAGGAAACAAAGTACAATGAGTAAAAGTGAGCAAAAACAATGCATAAAAGATGATCAACCATTGAAAACTTCAGTATTAGAATTATTAAATATCAGATGTAAAATAATTATACTTAATAAGTTTAAGTAATAAAAGTGGAATAAAAAAGGAGCAAAGAACAAGAGACCATCCCAAAATCCAGGTACACTTAAAGAACTAAATATAATTCATAGAAATGAAAATTATAATTAAAAACACAAATTTGAATGGGAAGAACATTCAATTAGACACAGCTAAAGAGAACATGAGTGAACACAAATATAGATCTGTGCCACTTACTCAGAATGGAGCTCAGAGAAACAAGGAGTTAGAAAATAACAAAAGGGAAGTTAAGAGACTTGGAGGATAGAATACAAAGTCTAAGTTGCATCCAATTAGAATCTCACAGAGATAGAGAAAACAGAGGTCATAGGAAACAGGCAATATCCAAAGTGAGAATGTTGGAGAAACTTCCAGATTTGATGAAAGACATGAATCCACAAAAAGAGAAGGCATGATTCATAAATAAATAAATAAATAAATCCATACTTAGAGGCATTGTCATGAAGATGTAGCATATTGTGATGATTAATTTTATGTGTCAACTTAACAGGTTAAAGTATGTCCAGATAACTGGTAAAAACATTATTTCTGAGTATATCTATGAGGATGTTTCCTGAAGAAATTATCATTTGAATTCATGAACTAAGTAAAGCAGATGGCCCTCCTCAGGGTGGTTGGACAGCATCCAATCCACTGAGGACCTGAACAGATCAAAAAGGTGGAAGAAGGACTAATCACTCTCTCTGTTTGAACTGGGACATCTATTTTCTTCTGCCCTCAGACATTTGTGCTCCTGTTTGGTAAGCCTTCAAATTTGGACCAGGACTTACACCATCACCACCCTCCACCCCCTGGTTCTCAGGCTTTGGACTCAGACTGAATTACACCACTAGATTTCCTGGTTCTCCAGCTTGCAGATAGCAGATTGTGGGACTTCTCAGCCTCCATAATCATGTGAGCCAATTCCTATTTTGTATGTATATGGTTCTGCATTCTCTGGAGAACTCTGACTAACACAAATATCAAGGAAAAATAGGCAATCTTAAAAGTAACCTGAGAGAGAGATAAATCTGATAAACCATTTAAAAGAGAATGACAACTAGACAAAGCACCCGGTTTAACAACAATAATGGTAGCCAGTGACAGTATAATTTACCTTTAAAGCAAATTGTGTACTCAACTAAATTATCTCTCAAAAAAACTGTCTTTCAAAAAGGAAAGTAAAATAAATATATTTCCAGAAAAACAAAAACTGAGAAAGTTATCACTAGCAGACTTTCAGTAAAGGAACTTTTAAACTTCAAAAATCTCTTTAACACTTAAATAACACTCACTACATGCCAGGTTCCTTGTATTTATTAGCTAATTATCCTCAAAATAATTCTATGTGGTAGGCACTATCATTATCCACATTTTACTGAGAGGTTAAGGTCCAAGGTCACACAGCTAGTAAATAGCAACTCCAGGGTTTGAACTCAGTCTAAGTAAAAGTCTAAATGAAGTTGCATTTCAGGACAGAAGAAAATATTACCAGAAAGGTCTGAGATTCAAGAACAAATACTGGAAAAAGAAATCAGTAAATATAATGGTATATATAAACAAATGCTGTCTGTATAAAATGGTAATACTAATAATTATGCTAAGCTGTGGAGTTAAAAACCATATAAAATGGATAAAAACTGCACATAAATTCAAAGGGAGTAGTGTTCTAAGTCTATGTTCTAAGTATAAATTGTTCTAACGTCTATGTATTTGTCAAGATGATAGTAAGAAATGAATTAACTTTAGACTTTGTTAATTTAAGAATAGATGTTAGAGTGGTGTGCGTGATTTCTGAAAAAGGCTGCTGCTTATGACTAAAGACGTAGAATGGCTGAGTGGATTTAAAAAAATAAGATCCAACTATATGCTATTTAAAAGAGACTCACTTTAGATTTAAGGACACAAATAGGCTGCAAGTGGAGAGATGGAAAAAATATTCTGTGTAAATGGTAGCCAAAAGAGAGCCACAGTGGCTATACTTACATCAGACAAAATAGACTTTAAGTCAAAAATTGTCACAAGAGATAAAGAAAGATATAATATAATGATAAAAGGGTCAATTGACCAGAAAAATATAACAATTATAATTATAATTGTACCCAACATCAAACACCTAACATATAAAGCAAACATTGGCAGATCTGAAGGGAGAAATAGAGAGCAATATAATAATGAAGTAGGAGACTTTAATACCCCTCTTTTGATAATAGAGAGAACAACCAGACAGAAAATTAACAAATAAACAGTGAACTTGAACAACATTATATCCCAAATAGACCTAACAGACATATACAGAACATTCCACCCAATAGTAGCAGAATATACATTCTACCCAGGTGCATAGGTCACAAAACAAGTGGTAACAAATTTAAGAAGACATAAATCTTAACAAGCAACTTTTCTGACCATAATGAAACTAGAAAGCAATAGCATAAGGAACACTAGAAAGTTGAGAAATATGTGGAAATTGAACAATATGCTTTTGAGTAGCCAATGGATCAAAGAAGAAATTGAAGGAGAAATCAGGAAATATCTTGAGAAAAGTGAAAACAAAAATGTAACATTTCAAAACTTTTGGGATGTAGCATAAACAGTTGTAAAGGAAGTTTAGAGCAATAAATTCTTACATTAAAAAAAAGAAGATCTCAAGTACACAACAAAACTATACACCTCAATGAACTAGATAAAAAAGAATAAACTAAGCCTAAGTGAGCAGAAGGGAGGAAATAATAAAGATTAGAGCAGAAATAAATCAAATACAGAATAGAAATATTTTTTAAATCAACAAAAGTAGGAGTTCGCATTTTGAAAATGTAAATAAAATCGATGTCTCTAACTAGACTAGGAAAAAAAGAGTATTCAAATTAATAGTCAGAAATGAAAGAGGAGACATTATAACAGATGCCACAGGAAAAAAAAAAGACCATAAAAAACCACAATGAACAATTATATGTCAACAAATGAATAACCTAGAGGAAATGGATAAATTCCTAGAAACATGGCTTGCCAAGGCTGAATCAAGAAGAACTGGGAAATCTAAACAGACCAATAACAAGGAGACTGAAGAAGTAATCCCAAGTCTCCCAACAAAGACAAGGCTTAAACTAGATGGCTTACTTTTGAATTCTGCCAAACATTTAAAAAAGAATTAACACCTATCCTTTCAAACTCTTCCAAAAACTGAAGAGGAAGGAATACTCCCAAAATTACTTTATAAGGCCAGAACTACCCTGATACCAAAGCCAGATAAAAATACTACAGGAAAAGAAAACTATAGGCCAATGTTCCCAATGAATATAGATACAAAAATCCTCAACAGAATATTAGCAAACTGAATTCAACAACACAGTGAAAGGATCATACACAATGACCAAACAGGATGTATCCCTGGAAAGCAAGCCTGGTTTATTACGCAAAAAGCAATTAATGTAATAAACTACATTAAGAGATGAAGGAAAAAAAACACATGATCATCTCAGAAAAAATGTTTGATAAAATTCAACACCCTTTTGTGATACGAATTTTCATAAACTGGGAATATAGGAAAATTAGCTCGACACAATAAGGTGCATATATGAAAAGTTCACAGTTAATCTCGTACTAAATGGTGAAATACTGAAAGGTTTTCTTCCAATATCAGAAACAAGGCAAGATTTCCTACTCTCATCACTTCTATTCAACATAGTACAGGAGGTTTTACCCATGGCAATTAGGCAAGAAAACAAAAAAATAAAATGCATCCAAATTGGAAAGGAAGGAGTAAAATTGTCCCTGTTTGCAGATGATAGGGTTTTATATATATGTTCCCTAAGGATTAGACACACACACACACACACACACACACACACACAAATGGTTAGAAGTAATAAACAATCTCAGTAAAAGTGTAGGATTCAAAATCACACAAAAATCAGGTGCATTTCTATATAGTAACAAAGAATTATCTGAAAAGGAAAATAGTGAAATAATTCAATTTATAATAGCATCAAAAAGAATAAAATAGTTAGAAATAAGCTTAACTAAGGAGGTGAAAGACATATATTGAAAACTACAAAACATGATGAAAGGAGTAAAAAAAGATACAAATGGAAAGACGCCTCATGTACACTGACTGGAAGACAATATTGTTCAAATGTCCACACTATCAAAATGATCTACAGATTCAATGTAATCCTATCAAAATTCCAATAGCATTTTTACAGAAATAGAAAAACCACTTCTCCAATTCACTATGGAACCAAAAGGAACCCCAAATAGCCAAAACAATTATAAGAAAAAGAAAGCTGAAGTCAACACACTCCCTGATTACAAAGCTACAGTAATTAAAACAGTATTTACTGGCACAGAGACAGACATAAAGACTGATGGCAACAGAATGGAGAGCCCAGAAATAAATCCACACATACACAGTCAACTAATTTCAATGAGACTGTGAAGAATACACAATGAGAAGGGATAGTTTCTTCAACAAATGGTATTGGGAACTGGATATTGACGTGCAAAAGAATAAAACTGGACCCTTATTTTACACCGTATGCAGAAGTCAGCTCAAAATGGAGTATAAGCTTAAATGTAAGATCTGAAACCATAATACTCCTATAAGAAAATGTAGGGAAAAGCTTCATGACATTGATCTTGGCAATGAATTCATGGATATGGCATCAAAAACACATACAACCAAATAGACAAGTGTGACTACATCAAATAGAAAAGCTTCTTCACAGCAAAGGAAACAACTGACAGAGTGAAAAGGCAACTTACAAAATAAGAGAAAATATTTGCATGCCCTATATCTAATCATGAGCTGATTTGCAAAATAGGTAAGTAACTCCTACAATTCAACAGCAACAAAAAAAGGTATTAAAAAATGAGCTGAGGGGGTGCCTGGGTGGCTCAGTTGTTAAGCATCTGCCTTTGGTTCTGGCATGATCCCTGGGGCCTGGGATCAAGCCCTGTGTTGGGCTCCCTGCTGCATGGGAAGCCTGCTTCTCCCTCTCCCACTCCCCCTGCTTGTGTTCCTTCTCTCGCTGTCTCTCTCTCTGTCAATGAAACAAATAAATAAAATGTTAAAAAAAAAATGAGCTAAGGACCTGAAGACATTTCTCAAGAGAAGACATACAAATGGCCATCAGTTATATGCAAAGATGTTCCATGTCACTAATCATTACGAAAATGCAAAGTGAAACCACAATGAGATATCACCTCATACCTGTTGGTAACTATTACTTAAAAAAAAAAAATAGAAGAAGAAGAAGAAGAAATTAATAAGAGTTGGAAAGAATGTGAAAAATCAGAATCCTTATAAAAACTGGTGGTGGGAATGAAAAATGGAATAGCTACTATGGAAACCTGTACGAGAGAGGTCCTCAAGAAATTAAAAATAGAACTATCACTCGATCCATCAATCCACTTCTGGGTATTTATCCAAAATAATTGATATTAGGATCCCAAAGAGGTAACGGGACTCCCATGTTCACTGTAGCATCATTGACGCAAACTCAATGTCCAGTGATAGATGACTAGACAAAGAAAATATCATATTATTCAGCATTTAAAAAGAAGGAAATCCTGCCATATATGACAACATGAATAAACCTGGAAGATATTACGTGAGTGAAATAAGCTAGTCACAGAAGGACAAATACTGTATGATTCCACTTATATAAGGTATCTAAAATGGTGAAACTAATAGAAGCAGAGAGGAGAAAGGTAGTTGCCAGGAGCCCAGAAAGAATGAGAAAAAGGGAGTTGCTAACCAAGAGGTATAAAGTTTCAGTTATGTAAGATGAATAAGTACTAGAGATCTGCTGTATAACATTGTGCCTATAGTTAGCAATAAATACTGTATTGTGTACTGAAAAAAATCTATTAGCAGGGTACATTTCATGTTAAGTTCTGACTACAGTAAAACAATTTTTTTTTAAATTTAGAGAACTTTAAGGAAAAACTGATATATCTATCATCATAGTGGAAAATTCAACACATCCCTCTCAATTATTAATAAGGCAAGCTGACAAAAAATTAGTAAAGCTATGGAAAATTTGGACAACAAAATTAACAAGCGTGGTCTCTTGGACTTATACAATACAATGCACCTAGCATTTACTACATTTACTACATTTACAAATGACAAGTGTGTCCTCAGCCACAGGAGAAGTTTTAGCAAATTTCAAAGGATTTGCATCACATAATCATATTCTCTGACCACAGTGCAATTAAGTTAGACATCCATAACAAAAAGATCACTGTAAAAAGTCTTCACACAGGTATTTGGTCAGGAAACAATGTTCTAAAAATTCACAGTGCAAAAAAAGAAACAAAAATGTAAATTTATTTTAAAACACACTGAAAAAAAATAAAATTAAGATGTTGAAAAAAGAAAAAGAAAAAGTTAAAAAACACATGAAATAATAAAAAATAAAAATTTAAATACACTGAACATCTATTTCAAAAGACATGTACAGCTTTAAAGGGCTTATATTAGAAACAAAAGACTGAAAATTAAGAAGTTAAGCATCTACTTTAAAGAAGTTGAAAAACAAAGTCAAGTAGATAGGAACAGATAATACAGGTAAAAGCAGACGTTAATGAGATTATTTAAATAGACACAAAAATAGAATTACAATTGCTGATAAGGAAAAATTTCTATGATATGTTATTAAGTAAAAAGCTTGGTGAAGAATCACATTAATAATATGATCAAGATTACATAAAAACTAAGATGTATAATAAGTCTTTAAAGGGAAACAAAAGACAACAAATGATTGTTTCTAGAGATAGTGGGTCCAGGACATGGAGGAAGATTTTGATTTTTCATTTTATACACCAGATTATTTCTATCTTCTATATTTCTTTCACAATTAAAAAATCCAAAAGTGATTTTATCCAATAGCAAAGATTTCTTTTCTATCAAAAGGAGAAGAAGAAAAAGGAAGACAAAGAAGAAAGGGGAAAAAAAAAAAAGGAAGAACAAACAAAAATATAACAGGCTTTCTGTTTGTAGCACAAGCATATTGTGTAATAATAATTTGGTTGACCAGTTGAAAATTCTTGGATAAAAATAACCGCACCAAAGCAAATGTCAATGATTTGGCACATTGATGCTCTTTGTGGAATATCTAAAAATTCCTGGCCTCTGAATAGCTCTCAAATGAACCTCTTGCAGGAATGATCAAGGAAAAAAGAAATCGGGCATAAATAAATAATGATAGGAAATAACAGGCAAACTTTATGCAAATATGCTAGAAATTTAAAGGATCAAGAGCATGTGGAAAGTTTATGCCAATATATTAGGTAATTTGTTTGATATTGACAAATTCCTGCAAGAATACAACTTAACCAACCCACAGGAAGAAGAAAGAGAAAGCTAGGAATATCTGTAACCATTAAAGAAACCGAAGCAGTAGTTTAAAATCTTCCTACATAGGAAACACCAAGCCCAGACAGTTTTGCCTCAAAATGAGATACAACTTTATACCTAGTAAATTAGAAAGAAAGTAGAAAGTCTGACAACATGAAATTTTGATGGTGATGTGAAGCAAGCAGAAGTATTCTTCACTGAAGACAGGAGAATAAAGTGTACAGGCATTTTTGGAAATAATGGCGTTATAAACCTGAGTCACATACGCTCATACAGTGTAACCCAGCATTTCCATTCGTAGACATGTTTATCCATTAGAAACACATGTCTCTGATCTAGAGACAGCCAAGAGAATGTGTATAGGAACAAGCATCCTGCATATATGCACACAAAGATAGACCATTTAGAAGTGAAAATAAATATAGCTAATAAAAAAAATTGAAAGAATCTTATCTATAAAAAGCTAAGTGAAATAAGCAATATACAGTACAACATCATTTTTATAAACACTAAAAACAGTATTTTGGTGATCAATAGGTGATAAAATTTATTTGGAAACAAAAACAAGGCAATGTCATACACATTTCAGGAGGTCAGTTATTCTGATGGGGAGGTAGTATATAGGACAGACGAGTATAAATAGGCATTTTTAAAAATATTAGAAATTTTCTGACTCTTAGGTTGGGCAATTATGTTCATAAGTCTTCATTTTATTAATGTTTCATAATTTACTTTTATATATTCTTTTTCTGTTACCAGCATGCGGGGTGAGTACAGGAGGACTGATTCTGTCACTGTGGTTCAGGGGCGGGGTGCCCAGATCAGCTGTTAGGGCTTCTCCACTCCCTCAGTAGGTCCTTGTGATGGAGATGGCTTAGCTTCATGACAGCTTCATGACAGCTGCTGGTAAGGTCATCAACCTTCCTTCTCATTCCCATGCCTACCAACTACCTTCTAGCAGTAATTTAACTTACTATGCACAGACAGATTGTGCTGATGAGAAGAATCACAAGTGTACAGCACTCACCCTTCATCACCATTTCAGCTTATGTACCTCAGTGTCTTGTGAGTTTGGTTACCATAAGACAGCATCTGTTAGAAGATCTAGATCAAAGGATGCAATGACAAGATGGTGTGTCTTATCATTACAGCCATGGGATCCAAGGTGTTGCCACCTTGAATGTCCACTCTCCTTTCCACATCATGCTTTTTATCTCTCTCTGATGGAATCCTAACCAGTTCCATACAATATGAATTTGTTTAGGGCCCTCCAAAAGCTTTTTCTTATATGAAATAAAAGAAAAAATACTTCCTTATGTTTCTATATAATACATGTAATATCTTATATTTGGGGATATTGATGGATACATGTATTAATCCATTTACTTTTATTGAGCACCAATCCAGCAAGTTCTAGTCTAGGCTTCAAGGTTACAAGATTCCTACCATCATATGAAAACTTCTGTTCTAGTGGAGTGTAACAAATCAAAAGGAATTTTCTCTACAAGAAAAATGTGCTATCAGAGAAATTAGTAGAAAATCATGGTTAAATAATGATTAAATGATAAATGTGAGATGGACTTGAAGCAATAATAAAGGAAAAAACTAACACAGTAGCATTAGAATCACTGACAATTACAATTACATGAATATCCAGGATGTATTTTTAGGTGATATATTCCCTTTAAAGTGAAATCAGATTGTATATTACCCACTCTTGTAAAATACATATATATAATTATATAGAGAGGTAGAACAACCAGTTTGGATAAATATACACCAAATATTAATAATCTTTTCTGGGTAATAAGATTTTAAGTACCTTTAGTTTTATTATCCATGCTTTCCAACACTCTAAATTTTTATAATAAGCACTTGCTACTTTTTTTTTTAAGATTTCTTATTTATTTCACAGAGAGAGAGAGAGATCACAAGTAGGCAGAGAGGCAGGCAGAGAGAGAGGAGGAAGCAGACTCCCCACTGAGCAGAGAGCCCAACATGGGGCTCGATCCCAGGACCCTGAGATCATGACCTGAGCCGAAGGCAGAGGCTTAACCCACTGAGCCACCCAGGTGTCCTGCATTTTCTACTTTTATAATAAGAAGTCTATGGCAGTATTTCCAACTGAAAATAGTAATTGTAGCAACAACAATGTTCTCTGATTATATGTGAAGATCTTACTATGGACCTACTTGCTGTAGTGGTGAGAATTGTTACTCATCATGTAGCTTCTTGTCCCCTAGGTGACCAGTGATGCACACTCACTAGATACTTGGCAGGCCTCAGGAAGTGAGTATCTTCATGTTTTTATTTCTCATCAGTGTGCTCCACTGTCACTGGGTTAACCCATCTGCTTTCTCCTAGGAATAGAGAGAAGAACTTTCATCCACAAATTGCCGGTCCCTTTGCTAAACACCAGACAAAATTGCTCCGACAGAGCTGGTTCTCTAGAACAGCTATGTAAGATTGGAGTAACACTCTACCTGTAAGTTCAGGGACCTGGCAGGTGAAGAAAGTATCCCAGAGCCTGAGAAGCCCAGAGTTATTCGAGAACTGGAAGTCAGGCAAGCCAGCATGACCCATCTCAATCAGGAAGCAGGAATGTTCCCTAGAACGATGGGTTTCAGACACAAATACCTTTTTTTGATAACAAATATTTTGTACTATCACCTAAACTTAAGCAAAATAAAATTTATAAATAATATAATTTACTACACACCTGCTTTTTGAAGAAAACCTAATTTCACACCCTAAAAATATAAAAGAGAACCCCAAAGAAGCAATTTATTAATGTACATATATATCATTCTGTATAAGCTTAGGCATAGTGGTGGCATAGTCAGATAATACATAGAATTATTGTGAATGCACTAGTTATACAGAGAGACCGATAAAGATATGTTGATTTAGGACATAAATGCCATAGTGATGTAATTTTTCAAAATGTTTCACTCTCAGTTTACATGGTGATTGTATTCCCGGAAAGTTTAATGTGTGTTAAAAACATGACAAAGGAAAAAACATCAAAGAACTTTGGATGGACTTATGCACAAAAATGGTAGGCTCTGGGCACAGAATAATAAAGGCTCTCCACCAACATGAATGCCCACCAAAACATCTGTAAATTATATGAGACAAAGGACAGGTTTTTAATTGTGTGAGACTGCCCTGTGAATTGTAGCATGTCTAACATCCCAGCCTCTTATTCCATCCTCCCAGCCACAGTGACAGCAAAGTACCCCTTCTCTAAAAATTTCTAAAGTTCCTGGAGGGTAGTACTGGTTTACTGTCTTTGAGTTAGCCCAGTGCTATCTTAGAGATAAGCTAGACTGGGTTTTCACTTCACTCCAGCCATGTGTATATATGACTTGATCATGTCCATTTAAAGGGCTCAGTTTGGGGTGCCTGGGTGGTGCAGTTGGTTGACCGTCCAACTCTTGGTTTTGGCTCAGGCTGTGATCTCAGGGTCACAATCTCAGCGTAGAGAGACTGTGCCCCATGTCAGGCTCCATACTCGATGTGGAATCTGCTTGAGATTCTCTCTCTCTCTCCCTTCCCTACCTCTCCCTCTATCCCTCCTGCTCATGTTTTCTCTCTCTCTCTAAAATAAATAAAATAAATCTTTAAAAAAATTAAATAAAATAAAGAGTTGGGTATGCAATTGGCATTTTCTGTCAGTGTTTGAAATATACAAAACTTTCACTCCAAAATCCCATTTCTGGGAATTTGTCCTTTAATTCTTTTAACCGATTATACATACAAACAATGTATAATAGGATATACATCACTCTTAATAGCAAATATCTCTTGGTAAAGAGTTGAGAGATAGGGGTAAGAGGAGGAGATTTTGGCTTTTTTTATCATAAAGTTTTTCACTATGATGAGCATGTTTTAGTTTCATTAAGACAGTAGCTTTTAAGTGTTATTTTTATTCGAAGATAATTAAGACTGAGAATGAAATGATCAACTTGGTTTTTGAACCCATGGTTTGCTTCAGTGACTCAAACAGTTGAGCACATTAGCCCCAATGTTTTATTGTGATGTCACTAAAAAAATGTCATCCTGACATTGTATTATCTTTGAAACACTTTTTAATCAAACAAAATAAAGTATCCATACTTTGTCTCAATGTGCTCTTTCAGGGTTATTCCTAAACCAGTCCATTTCTCTGAGGTCTTTTAGAGCAGAATGAATTACTAGGGAGTTACCCTTACAGAATATGCCAAAAATTCTCCAAAGTCAGACCCTGGAGGCTGTTTATGAAAGATGAGCTTCATAGTAGGCAAAGTTTCAGACCACATATTTCATATATTGTCTCAAGCTTCTCTTTTTTAGTATTTAAGGGACACTAGGAGATACAGGTATTCTGGAGAAATCCTCTTTATTTTCTACTTTCCTTCTGTTTCTTTTTCTTTTTCTGTATTTCCCATCCACCCACCCAATGGGTTCCTTATTAACAAAAACATCTATTAAAGGGAAAAAGAACTGGAGAAAGGGAAAAAAAAGGCTTCCTCCAGAAGGTGATGAAGGAGAGAATATTTCAGCCAGTTGGAGTTGTGGTCTTGATGTTAGGATTCTCCTTATAATAGATCACGATAGAAAATTTCAGAACTGAAGTTGTTCAAATTTTCTTAAAGATTTCATTTAATTATTTTAGAGAGAGAGAGAGAGAGCAGGGGGAGGGGCTGAGGAACATGGAGAGGGAATCTCAAGTAGACTCCATGCTGAGCACAGAGCCCAATGTGGGGCTCAATCTCATGACTCTGAGATCATGACCTAAGCTGAAACCAAGAGTCGGACGTCATCCAGGCACCCCGGAGAAAATGATATTTTTAAAGGAATAATAAATAGAATATTTTCCAGATTTTTATGTATAAGGAAACTTTGTCCCCTTGAATTGAAAAAGTAACCCCCAGTGGGCAACAATTTGTAGCATGCAGTAGCAAAAATCACAGGTGGGTCAGCCCTTTTACCATATCAGGTTAGAGAGACATTCCATCAGGCCACAAGCTGAAATTCTTTTCAATATCTGTAATCATCTCTTACAAATATCCAGTGTTCTTGCTTAGGAGACCAGTTTGGTTATTAGCACCCTACATGCTCTTCCCTGGGACTTGGATACAAAGTCAGTGCCTTCAAAGCTCTAAGATTCTTTATTTATTTATTTATTTATTTATCTCTCTTGAAATGAGTAGAATATTTAAAATATTCCACGTAATTTGATACAACCGAGAAATCAGTGGACCATTACACCAAATAAATTATTAATGGTAATAAAATCTTTCACCAAATTTTTCTTGAAGCTTTCCAATGTATTTCTACCTTTGTTATATTTTTAGACAGGCTCAAAGACTGTATTTAAAAAAAAAAGTTAGACAAATTGGTGTTATTCCCATCTCACAGAATAGAAAAGTGAGGTCTAGAAATGGTAAGTTACAGCCTGCGTCATCGGTGCCTTAGCAGGCGTTTTGCTCCCAAATCTCATGACCTGTCTAAACTGATAATTCTTTAAATACAAATTCAAAAACAATGTGATACTCTCAATCCTTCCATGCTGTTGAAACAATAAAGTCTGAGCTGTACTTGTTTCTTTAACATGTTTTGGATACAACAGATAAGACAACAAACCCACAGACTAATCACGTACCCCATTGGCTTTTGCCAATTCTCATTTTTACTGGCAGCTGCATTTCAGGGAAAAGCTGGTGAACTGCAGGGAGTAGATAATGCGGACTTCTCAAGGTATCAGTACATCCAGACCCCTGTGTAAAGCAGATAATCGACGGCATCTGTTTAGAATGGGAGCCACAGCAAAGAAGTCACAGCTGAGCCCCCAAGAAACCAGCAAAACATGCGCACTGTGTTCACAAATCAGCCCCCGCCCTCCCCTTTAAGAATGAAAGATCCTCTCGCCATACTGCCATCCTCTCCAGATATTTCATACAGACACAGCTACAATGTAGCAGTCGTGGCGGGAACAAGAAAAACAACTCTCAATTACAGAGAGCGGAAGTTCCAGGCACCAGGCTGGAAGTTTAAGTATATGATGGCTTTGAATCCTTACAACCAGAGACGGGTAGATATTTTCCTTTTTAAGCTCCCACCTGAAGCTGAGAAAACCAGAAAAGACGCCAGGAAGAGAATTCACTCAGAAGGCAGGCCAAGTGACTATTTAAGAAGTACCTGTCTTTTAGTACTATTTTTTTTCATTATTTGCCATATTTTGACATTCTCATACTGCTGCTTGCCCGATTTTTCAAAGAAGTGAAATATTTAGACATGGAATGTTTGTAGCCTTTTTAATTACAAAGTTTTGATAGTTATTTTGCAAGAGTTTAATCAAGGGAGGAACCAAAGCTTTATTAACCTGTTTCCTCACTCTCTTTATTTGCACTATGTGTTTGTTTATTATCGGTTAGCACATACTCCTCATATGGTTTGATGTGAAAGGATGATCTGTCTCCTCATTACCCATCCTCTGCTTGGTGATGAAAAACAAAACAAAACATATGAACAAAGGAAAAATGCCTTCCTGTCATTTCTCAGCCTTCTTTGCTGCTGCTCAGCTGGGCTGTTAAAGAGTGGGGTTTAATGAAAGAAGGTGAGAAGGTGAAAAAAACCGCCCTAATGAGCATGTGTTTAGTTATATGGGAAGATCACTGAGAAGCAGCAGTGATTTCTTTGTGCCTGACTTAACACCACATCCCCCAAGGTCCAGGAAGCCCATCCTCCTTCCTCACCTATTCATTCCTTACCCTGGCAACCCCCTTCTCCACCTAGACCAGATTTCTTTTTTCTTTCTTTCTTTCATTTTTTGATAGTGGAGTTACAAAGAATGTCATTTTCCATCTCCGGCTTGTCACTCTTGCGAAACACGCAAAAGTGGTGCAGGACGTTCTTTGGGTTACCTGCATCACTGGCAGAGCATGTTGTGAGCAAGCATTTCCCATCTCAAGCCTGGGATGACAGAGCCCCGGCCGCGTCCGTCTGCAGGCTTGCTGACACTTACCCTTTAGACTGGGAGTGAGGAAGCAAATTCCCATCCAGCACAGAAAAACAAAATGCTTTAATGCTTTAAAGGAGAGCCAATAATAGCTGTCGAAACTCTACAGCAATGCTCCGAATTAGAATGAAATCGTGCAGTCATAATATCATTCCCCAAAATGTCTTTAATCAGCAAGCATTCCAGTCCTGCGGTGTGAACGTCACACTGAAAATACCAAAGAGAACACGAGGGTCAAACTTGGATAGAGCTTTCAAAACTCTGAGAGGGAGTGATGTTTTTGCTCATCAGTTCCCAAACCAGGGAATCATTACGCATCAGTCCCAAAAGACCGCTCCCGTGGAGAGTGGGAGAGAGGGGCAAAGCCAACCATAGGTAAAAAAAGAAGAAACCTCGAAGCACAGCTCCCTGAGGATCCACAGCTATCTCAGGGAAGCAGGACATGCTTCTCTAATGTTCTGTGTCCAGTAAAATTATTAACATTTTGGCAGAAATAAATTGAGATCTTTCTTTGAAGTTGAAATACGCAGCCTTAACTGTGCTCTCATCCTCTACATTTCACTGAGTGAATAACCTAAATTACACAGAACGGCAGTAAATTGGCTCATCATAGCCCTGTTCTAATTTTAAAAGGATAAAGAACTAGAAAACGAGACAGCCTCCCATGTAGCAGTGCAGGGACCAGCAAAGCCTGATAAAGGACTGCCATACTCGGTCCCCAGGCAGTCATGGGTTCAAATTCAACCTGGCTGGTGGTGACCAAGAACCATCCAATGTCTTGTGTTGAATGTATGTGTGCCCTCCACATAACGTTCCTAATAGGGATGCTGACAGCTTGCATTTGTCACTCTGGCTGACTTTCTCAGGACTATAGTGGCTGGCCAACCACGAAGGGAGACTAAGTCGTTTCCACCCATTTAGAGGTGATCCTTGCACTGGGTGAACTCTGAGGCACTAAAAAGCATCTTGCTTTCACACCGTTTGCTGTCTGCTCTTCTTCCAGCTCTGAAGGAAAAGTGTATCAGCCTTTTGACTGGGGAGTGGGGTGGGGGGGGGGGCATCTAACATCCTGATGGGTCCAGGACAGACTTTAAATTTTAAACATGTTCAAGCATGCCCACAAGAACTGCATTTTTCAAACAACAAAATAACTCTCTCAGTTTCAACAAAGCTTTCACATGTGGTGATAAAATGCCAGGTCACAAGTCAAATTTTGACTCCATTACTGAGCATTATCCTTGAGCTCTAAATGGAAAGTCAGTACAATTCACCAGCTGTCAGGCTCCAGCCTTCGCCCAGCCTGAACAACAACAGAATCACAGGCGAAATAGTTATAGCTGCTGGAGTCACTATTTGATTAGACTCTTAATGACTGACTCTGTCCACAGGTCACTTCAGCCCGTCACTCAACAAATAGACTTCAAGCTATTTGGATCCCAGGTTTCTGCTTGGAATTTCGTAGAATTCAGTGAAAAAAAATTTTAAAAATCTGCCATCAACCCAAAGAGATTCAGGATGACTCAGAGACCCTTAAGGTAATCAGATTGCTCCTCTTTGTGAAAAAGCAGAAGTTGGTATGAATGGGTTGAGATACGATGTTTCCATGGAGTACCTTTTGTAGGCTGCAAATGGTGTTCACCTTTAGATCTGATATTGAACACCAAGGTGTAGGTTGATGAGTGGGGGAATGTCCTATCAGGGTTACCTGTGGGGTGTGTCAGAATTGTGGACGCGAGGGATCCTAAACCCACGGGCCACACCAAGAGAACAGATGACCAGCCCACAGGGAAGAATGGTTGCACCCATGTGAAATCCTGTTGCTGGAAAGCCTTCCATGAGCTCTCCAGTTTTCCTGTCACCTGAAAGAGGTGCTCATCCCAGCAAGAAGACCTGCCTAGATCCTTTCTTTTGACACAATCACTTGAACCTGGGCTACATGGGAAGTGGCAACACTATGAAGTTGGTGTCAAGTCACAAACTTACTTGGGAAATTAGGGTGGGGGGGGTCACAAGGAGGGCAAAACTGTGCCTATGTCCTCCTGCTAGGGTGTAGGCGAAGGTAGAAATCTAACATCCATGACCCCTAAAAGAAAACTGAAACAACAGATGCTGAAGCCTCCCTACCAACCTTTTACATCATTAGATGACACTGTCTCCCCCGTGGAGGTAGGCCTGAAGATGCTATCCTCTGCTGTGGGTAGAGCGGGTACCAGGCATTGGGTTTAATGCCCAGCACTCATCCCACATCTACCCACCTGTCAGTTATTCCTTCATCTATTGATGGGTCAGTCAGATCTTCGTTTATAACCTATTCCATCTACCTACCTAGTAGAAAACGATCATTTCAGTTGTGGGTTCTTAAATGGCTATTTCTCTGATGGGGTAAATGGGAAACACTTCTTTTAACCTAAAGTAATCTGGGGAGATTTTCGAAGACTGAACTAGCACTCTGCAGGAAACCTGTCTATGACTGGCCTGATGCCAAAAGGCACTTACTGCTTCCAGGGTTCTGGACTCGCCACCCTCCAGCTTCCTCCCCAACAATTTCCCCTCTTCCTTCAGAGGCTGGCTTTTTCGGATTCTCTCCTGTAGTCCAAATATGGGTCCAGATGTTACAAACGCTGCTGGGCTCTGGCCTGGGGCGAGAGGAATGTGGAGGTCACTACCCGAGGGCGTCCAGAATGAGGACTGGGGCGGAATTTGCTAGATCACTGGCGAGGTGTCATAAAATGAACGCTGTGGCAACCACGGAGA
This sequence comes from Martes martes, assembly GCF_963455335.1. Taxonomy (NCBI): domain Eukaryota; kingdom Metazoa; phylum Chordata; class Mammalia; order Carnivora; family Mustelidae; genus Martes; species Martes martes. Next base: position 42,147,875 of record NC_137893.1, read on the forward strand.
GGAGGATTGGGAAGCGAACCAAGTGCCTTCGGCGGGGTTCTTGGGGCCCAGAGTGACGTGGCTCCCTCCATCAGGTGGAAACCGTGCAGTTCTCCCTCGACCCAACTCACGAGAGATAAAGATGTCTAATCAACCACCAGCGCCGCCGCCACAACTCTGCCTGGGCCCCGGAGGGAGGGGGAGCGCCTTTTCTGCTGAACCAGCGACTCGGGCTTGTTTGTAGGTTCGCAATTCACCATGATAAATGTAAAGACCAATTAAGGTTTGATCCGTGCACACGGGAGGCAGACGGCGGCTGATAGTGGAACCAATTAACGAGCATGTACCCTAATTCCTGTCGCGGCCACCGGGCGCACCGCGGTTCCCCAGGCGCCAGCGGCGGCTGTCCCGGAGCCCCCGTGCGCCTCCGGCCCGGCCTTGCAGGGGGGCATCCTCCTCCTGCGGGAGGGACGGGGAACCGGGTCCCCCAGTGGCTGGGGAGGGGGCGCGCCGGACAGGGAGGCGCAGAACCAGCCGCCTACGGAGCCCAACTGTTTGTAGCCCGGGTGTGCGGGTGGGGCGCGCCCCAGTGGTCCGCGCCGGGCGGGGGCGACGGGGGCGGCGGGGGCTGGAGAAGGCTCCCAGCGCGAAGCCAGCCGGTGCCCCGAGGGCGGAGGACAGGTGGTCGCGTGGCCACCGCCAGGTAGCAAACTGCTCGGGGGCTGCGCAGCGCGGTCCCAGTGCTTCGCCCGCCCCCGGGCCTGGCTCACCATTGCCCACCGCGGGGGCGACTTGGGGCGAGCTGAACGGCCGGTGGCCGCACCCCCGGCGGCCCGGGGCTCCTCGGCCTCTCGCCTCCTGCTCCCCTCTCCCTTCCGGCTGCCCCAGACGTGACCCCCGCGCAAGGTGTAGGCGCTGCGCGCAGCCGGGGCGCGCGTGATTAATGGCCCCGAGGTCGGGGGCGGTGCAGGCACGAGCCCCTTCTTGGCTCGGCCGGGGTGTGAGGGTATCCAGAAGGAGAGCCAGGTCCTGGCAGTGGGAGCCCCCGGGACCGCGGCGGCGGCGGCGCAGAAGAAGGAGGAGGAGGAGGAAGAGAAGTAGGTGACGCGGGCCGGAGAGGCTTGTCCCCTCCGGCCCCAGGGCCTGCGCCACGGCAGGTGCCCCGCGCCGGCAAAGTTTGGAGCCACGGGTGCCGCGCTGCGCGGTGCGCGGGTCCCTCCCCGCGCAGTTCCCTCGGTGGGGTCTGTGCCGCCGCCGCTGCCAGGGCAGGACAAAGGCTCATTAACACGTGATGGGACCGCGCTTCATAAATGGGACTGGAGCGAGAGGGAGCCAGAGACAGAGCGCCAGCGGAGGAAGAGGCAGGGACCGCACGAGCTTGGCGAGGCGACGGGCGCCAGTGCCGGCGGAGACCTGCGGCCCCACGCCGAGCCAGGCGGGGCGAGCGGGAGGACCCACTGAAGAGCCCGGGGAAGGGGCGAGGCTCGCGGGCGGTGGGAGAGGAGGGGTCGCCAGTCGCTGTCGCTGTCGCGGGCGGGCGGGCGCTGGAGGCAGGGGACGCCGGCGCGCGGGCAGCGTGGACCGACTGACTTACTGACCGACCGACGGAGGCACACCCCGCTCCACCCCACCCCACCCCGCCTCGCCCGCATCCCCGCGCCGGCGCCGCCTCCCTCCGGCTACTCCCTCGGCTACCCCTTCCTTCTGCACTTCTTTTCCGCCTCCGCCTCTCCTTGGCTCCGGAGGCGCCAGTGCCTTCCCCTGGCCCGGGCGGGGCGCCTCGGCTCCCGCAGAGCTCCGTAGAGTCGGGAGGAACGTTTCGTTCTAGCAGAGCAGCAGCCCCTGCGCTGGGCGAGAGGTGCCGAGGGAGCTTCTCCCCGAGGACCGGGGGATGCGAAGGGTAAGACCTGGCAGGGTTGCGTTTGGAAATACTTTTTCCGCCTCCCGCCCCCTCGGGTACTGACCAGTGTAGTCCCCAAGTGTCCTTCGTGGAGTTCTTATTCCGTGTGAGCGAATCGTGCGTCGATGTTTACTTAGCTGTACAGCCCCAGCTTGTAAACTGTGGTCTGGGCTACTTCTGGAGCTTTCTACCATTTACTACTTATTGAATGTGTGTGCGCCTCTGTGTACACTGATGTGTGTTTGTAGGAAACGTGTAATTGTGCATGTTTGAAAAAATAGGCGCTTGAGTTGGTGCTGAATGTCTATAAACCGTATCAGCAACTAAGTATTCCCAAATACATCGATCTCTGCACCAAACCTAGAAACTGCCTAAAATATTAAATGTCATACAAAGAACTGTATGTCAGATAATAAACTTTTGGTGTAGAAAAATAGCTGCAGGAGCCACTCTTTTTAAGGAAAAGTAAACGTACGTTTAACATCTAAATTTAAATGTTGATGGAACCATTTCACCCAGAACAAGCCATTAGATGAAAAAAGTTGCTGTGTTTTTGAAAGACATTTCTCCGTAAGGCTCACAATCATAAATGGATCGCCTCTCCAGTGGAAATGTTTGCAGTGACAGACAGGAGAAACTGTCATTTGGTCATTTGAAAGTTTGAAAGCAACATGCATGCTTCTAATTTTAGTTTTAAATTGAACAAATGAGGAAAAAAATGGCAATCTGTTCATCATTTTGCCTCCCATCTTCTTTATTTCCCTTCAAATTAAGTGCCATTCTTGCCTTTGTTGTTGCTTCTTGATACATTAAGCATCCTTGGGCATTTAATAAGAGATTAGAACAGATTTACTGGTTTTAAAGGTGTTGAAAGATATCTCTGTGGGTCCCATAACTTCTTCTCATTTTTTATTACCAAGTTAATATTGTTTCAGCAATGGGGGAAATGCAATTTCTTAGCGTAAACTCAGTAAACATTGAGTATCAGTGGGGTGACCACTGCCATCAATCTATTTTGCAGAATATTAAGAAGCTCAGAGCAACTAACCTTTAAGGTTCCCATAGGACTTTGTCTGATTTAAAGTGTTGCTTTTCTAATCCCACCCTACTGACAGTTTGCAAGGGAAGATATACTGATTGATTTTTCTCTGTCTCTTTTCTCCCCCTGGTACTGCTTCTCCCTCCCACCATCTCTAACTCAGTTAAAAGCAATTTTATCAAAATAAAAGGCCACGCATAGTTTCTTAAGTGAGACAAATAATTTTCTGATTATATCCATACATGATCAGAATCCACGAGCCTCCAGATTTTTAAATGTTGCATACTGCAAGCGGTTACTTGTAGGCACGATAGCAGTTGCTGTAGTTGGGCAAGAGGCAAGAGGATGGACGTGGTTTTTAAAAACTAATCCGTTTTAGGTTACCAACAGAACTTACTGTAAACAGATTCTTTTTGTTCCAAAGATGTCTCCCACTCCAGGCAAGGAGCAATCCTGGCTGAGGTACGTATCAAGTGTCTGATGGGGAAAGGTCTCATTGTGTTCCTAAGTCTCTGTGGGGGTAACGTGAGGCCCCAGGGGGGAAATGCTCAGTTCTGACCTTTCAAAAATAAAATTACTATGCTTGCACACTCATTGTTAGGAAGGCAAATTAGATATTCACGCCCCCCAATTTCAATAGATAGCTTCAATATAGATGCCTATGAAAAGAACGTTATGCCTGGTCCCTTAAAAAAACAGACGATATTATTTAGTGTGGCATGTAAAGTTTTACATTTTGGTGCAAATCTGATTTCACGTTGGAGTAGTGCTCGGCTTTGTTTGTTATCCACTGTTTTCTGTCTTTTTCTGTTACCCTTTTCCCAGTGGACTCTGTGCCTCCCTGTCGCCTGTGAGATCGTGCCTCTCTAATAAGCCTAGCTGCAGGATCAGTGTGTTCTTTTTGGCATTTCAAAATGTTAAAATAGTGAAATTGTTAAATGTTAACAAGATGAAACTGCTGGGAATGAAATTCTCTGGAAGAACCACTCTATCTGTGGCATATTACAGTCTATTCCAAAAGAAAACTCCTTGATTCAGTCCTACCTCTTTTCTCAACAAGGAAGCAGCCCCATTGATTGTGGTGATAAGTATTTAGTATGCAGTGTCAGCTTATTAATTACTAAGGCAAAGCCTGAAAGACTCTTTCAAAACAATCTTACGACATTCTTTGCTTTGACTCAGGATTAACATGAACTACCAGGAAATTGAGACAGGCTCCTTGGTTGTCTCGCATGTTAGTGTTTGGAAGTAGAATTGAAATACTTGCATGTTGAAGAATAAAGTATGATGAAATGGAACTTAGAATAGCTGTTGGTAGTTTACCACGCTTACCAAATGTTTCTTCCCAGAAAACAGTTGGCCTAATAAGAAAAGAGATTATTTTCCATAATTAGCTCTCCAGGAATGCTGCAAAAATAAATAAATAAATAATAATAATAATAATAAATTGAATTTGGAGATACCTAACAACACGTGATGAGTAAAACGAGATTTAGTGATAGCGTCTTGAATTTGGTTAGTCAGATGGAGACTGTCCTTGAGGTTGCTGACTGTTTTTCTTGGGGTAATTATGTTAGCTCAGTTGCCTGAAGAACACAGAGATGAGAGCTTTCATTCCTGCAAAAAAAAAAAAAAAAAAAAAAAAAAGGATGCTGTGTCTTTACCAGTGTAATCTGTCTCTTCTGTTTTTGTATTCATCATTTTCTAATTGAACTGACAAATGAGTTAGAGGGAAACCAGCCTTTGGGTTTAAATTATTTATAATTCTGCGTTTGCCTCTGAAAAGACCTGGACCTAACATTGTTTGAAAAACTGCTGGGGCCAAGTTTACATATTGCATATCTTTATTTTGAGGGACTACAAGCTCTGCTGGTTTTTCTTTTCTTGATTGAAGATTTGGTAGAGAACCTAAAGAATAAGAGGAAATCAAAACCAATTAATACACTTTGTATTGGCAAAATTTTAACTTCATACATCCCATCTCCAGCGCTTTCTTAGTTCTCTTCTTATAGCAATGTTCACTTTCTATTATAACTGCGTGAATGCTGTTTCTGAGGTTTTGGGGGATAACTACACTTTACCACTGAATTGTTACTTAATGTTTTTGATAATTATTTAATTCACTGATCTGTATCTTCTTAGATTAGATTGGGTTTAACTATGTAACATATTACAGGTCAACTCAGATTTCTCCCAGATACATTTTAGACTAAAAGAAAGAATAAATGTCATCCAGAAAAATATATAACATCAAATTATATCCCGCATAATTTTAGATGATTGGGATGTATAAACACACTCGTATAAATATATATGAACAAAATTTTCATAGGTGTGTGTCATGCCTGACATAAAAATTTAGACCCATTGTCTTTATATATCTGAATATATAATTCAGATCTTAAATAAATACTACAAATTTGGGAAAATGTCCAAATTCAAGGCAGCTATGCAGCTGGACACAGAAGACTCAAGGCAAAAGAAGTATCCACCTTGCATCAAAACAAGGCTGTTCTGATTCTCCAGGGTAGTGGAGTTCTGTTCCCATCTCAGGTGTTCTAAGAATCTTACAAAGATGCCAGGATGGGCATAACTACCTTTGATTATACTTTTCTCATCAACACTGATTGATGTGTTTAATACGGTTTTCACCGGTCCTACTAGTTGTCTATTATTTTTGGAAAGGAAGTTGGGAGAAAAAAATACAAGATTACTATTATATCATAGAATGCATATTAATACCAGTGTATTTGTAATATACAGCACATTATAGTGTCATCACAAATAAGTTTAAACTACAGGAAATATGTGAGGGGGGAGAGGAAAGGTTGTTTTTAGCGGTTTTCCAGTGCCTCTCTTGGTACTACTCAAATAGTTTGATGTTAGAGAAACTCCTATCTTAAACAGGCCTCAATGGATAATAGGTATGTTTATGACCTATCAGTGATAATAGGTCAAAGCCATTACATAAAGTAATCTGTGATTACCTCTACTTCTTAATAGAAAATGTTTACTAAAAGCTTTCCTGGGTCATATTTCTTCACTGCAAGGGTGCCTCATGGAAAGTAAAGTACATTTCATTATAAGAGTTTTTCTAGCACAGTTGCCATTACAAATATATTCTTGAGCCAGTTTTCGTTGATATTTTCCATATATTTGAAGTATTTTCCATATGGATTATTAACAAATAATGTCTGGATATCCTCTAATTTAAAGTTTCATTCGGACAGGTTAATTTCGTAGTTTAGTGAGCATGAGGTTCATTGTTTTGTTTGTATGGGTTTTCGAAGGAAGAATTGTTTACTCACCAAACCTGAGCAAATGGGCCTGGCAGAGTCAGAGCAGTTGTTCTGAAATACTATAAATTCTGGTGCAGCCCCAGCTGGAGAAATTTTCACACCTGCACTTTAGGAAAGCTTTCAAAATTTTGCTTTGTTTGTTTTGTTTGTTTTGTTTTCTTTTGTTTTTGAATATGTGAGTTGAGACTGGTTAGATGGGAATCAATATTTCTTAGCTAAACCTTTTTTTTTTTTTAACTTATTGTGCTATTGCATTATATTCTGTAGTTTTGAATGAGCTTCCTAAGGTAGATTTTGCATTTTTTTAATCTAACAAGGAATTTAAGTTCCCTTTTCTCCTAAAACAGACGGCAAATCATTTTTCCTAAGAGCACAAAATTTTATTATCTAATTCTTGTTTTTTCCCCTTGAGTTTGGATTCTTAATTGTGTAGAGTTTGGATTCATTGAGTAGAAATTTGATATCTTTGGCTTGATTCTTTACCATCATTATCTACTCTGAAAAGCATTTAAAATTTGTTTTTTACTTTAGAGATAAAGTGCAGTATAGTTTACTAAATTTGACAATGTAATATCTATTTTTTTTAATTCCTACTAGCAAATTCCATGCTACTGCTTTTTAAAGAAAAGCAGAGGCATTTTTCAAAGATGTGCCAGGCAATCTGTTGTGGTAGTTGAATATACTGGCAAATGCTTTCACAAACTGTGTATGTCAGTAGTATATTTAAATATAATTAAAATAAAATATAATTAGGAAATAATGTTTTTCAAAGTTTATGTTTAAATGGGAGGGTTCCCTTCGTTCCTCATTATTTCTTCATCTGTTCTTTTAGACCATCTATTTAGAGAAGAAAATTGGACTATGAGTTCTATAAATCGAATTAAGTTGCAAGGAGTTTTACATTTAAATTGGTGATAAATTCCAGTGTGCCTTTTAAAAAACAAATTTCGCCTGGATATTCGTCTAGGAAATTTTATAACATTGATTTCTGTTGGCCAAGAGGCTAATATAGCAAGCGAACCAATGCCATAAGCAGTATGCCTTTGTCCATCTTGTTTGCTTTTAACTCAGCTATATTTAAAAGTAATCAACCTGATTTATTCGTTAGAAAAGAGACTTTATTTTATGCCACTATGATCTGTGTATTTTCGTTTATTCCAGTGTGGCTTGTGAAATGGACCAGATTTCCAACTCATTTCAATGCACTGCTACCAGAATATGTAAATGTTTTCTCTAGCATTTGTACAAGTTGTGGTGAGCAAGCAGCATGCATGCGGAGAAGAAGGAAAGCTAAACAATTTAATACATAACCAAAGTAAGCAAAAGATCATCCAGAGAGTTCGGTGTCTTTGCCCATGTGGGAATTTGACTCTAGAAGACAGACAACTAGTTTTGGGAGTTCCAGCAAAGTTCTTACAAACAACAACCAGAAAAGGGAAAACCTTTGGATGATTGTAGTCCTCAGCGGAGGAAGTGAAGTATGAGTAATCTAAGATCCATTTTTATTGATGAAATAATTAGAAAGGAAACACTCTGCCCAAAGTCAGACATTTAAGTATTTTGGGATCCATTTCCATGTATTTATAATGTTTAGGTATTTTTGCAAGCTATATGCCAGCTATAAGCAGTAATAGTTTGCATAATTTAATTCTCTAAGTTAATTTGCTGCGGATCTGCATTTCTTGGGCGTTCTGCAAAATTTCCATTTTAGTTTGTTGTTTTCTGGGTGCCTCTCCTGTGACACATTGTTTTACAGTTTGAGGAAGAGATGAACAGAAACAGAAACATTTCTAGTTTAAAAAAATAAGCTGAATGTTAACTACCATTCCTGGTTTCCCACTCTTTTATTCTCAGTCATCATGGGTTCTTTCACAGTGGCATGGAAAGAAATGGCTAGCAGACCTAGAGAGCTTTGCATAGACCTTGTAAGTAGAATTAGGAGAAAATGGTGTGTGGAGTTCTTAATTTATGTCTGCATGCTGGGTAAGTACATGTTGTATCTTGAAGCCACTTTTCTCTGTTGGTCAAAAATAAAACAGTAAGTTTCCTGAAAAAGTGCAGAGAAGCCCGGAATTGTAGACCGTTGAGAGGTTCCTTGAGAGGTTCCCACTCGTTAGGTTATGTTTCTTTTCAGGCTAGACCACAGAATTCTATTTCGGTCCCATAGAAATACCCTGGTTTTAAACATCTTCTTTGGGAAACTACTTTATCATCAGCGGGCTCCCTTAGCCATCCATTTCAACCTACACTCACAGAATATTCTTTCTTCCTATCCTCAGTTTCTAAGGTTCATTTTTATCTGCCCCCTCAAGCATTTAGTCTTTCTCATAGGTCTCCATAAACCTCAGAGTGTGTTACAATCTCCTGGAGGGACTTCTGCAAACCCCACTGTTTCTGACTCCGTAGGTCCGAGGTGAACCTGAGAATTTGCGGTTTTTGTAAGTTCCCAGGTAATGCTGATACTACTGTTGGGGAGACCACCCCTTGGGAACCACTGGCCTATAAAATCACTCTGGATGCGCTCACAGACCACTGTGAGATGTCTCAGACTGTTCTTTGAGGTGTGTGTACCCTGGATGTCCAGCCTGTTCGCACCCATCTTATTTCCTAATTCTTCATCTTCACGCCACTGTTTCTGAATACCCGCAGTTCCTCAGCTCGGTTCATAATCACGAAATTGCACCACACAAATCCTGGGGAGGGTTTGACCTTGAAAGAGTACAACAGAACCACCTCATGGTTTCAGGGACATCAAGTCCTATCCTTGCATCCAATTTGCACACTTCCGTCTTAATTGAAACTACATTTCCAAAGCACATGTTTCATCTCTAGTGAAAACTACTTCTTCCAGTTCTGTTTGTATATAATTATTTGCATCTTGAAAGCATATTTTTATGTTTGTATCTTGCATGTTAGTACACACTAAATATTTTTTTAACTTCAGCTAAAGTGGATGGCACATAAGTACCTACTTTATAAAATCATGTTTGAAGGGAATCTGGATTTAAACAATAAAAACTTTCTTAAAATTATTCCAGTGAGAAGATGATAGGAGGGAAAAGAAATTATTTAGAAAGCTGCCATATCCTTGATTTGTATGAGTACCTGGACAAATATCATTTATGAAATATTCTATTGTAGTCCCTGTAATGATAAATAATTTTCCATTATTTTTCATCCCAGAACTATGGCCTGTGTTGGTGATTTCATATTTGAAAATCAGAAAGCCAAATGTCTCATAAAATAGAAATGAGTTGGGTTTGTTATTAGAATTGATTTTGGGCTCCTGAGATACTCCCATCTTACTTTTAGCATCTCTTGGCATAAACATATTATTTGTTTCCAGTAGAACTACTTTCCTTTACTCATCCTTAATTACTTTCTTGAGGCAGACTTCCAAATATTCACAATTAATTTTATCAATATATTAAATTTTCTCCATGCCCCTTTGCCCCAGAAAAGCAATTAAAAATGTAGTTTTTGTAGGCAGTAATAATAACCCATTTTAACCCTCCATAACATATTTTCTTATTTATGTTTTAATTAATTTGGTTGTAAAATACATAAAATGTTGTAGCAGGAGGAGAAGTTGCTCAACCAAAGCAAGAACTATGTCCACTGAATAGAATAACAAATTGATTCCTGAGGGCTTATAAAAGCCACTCCATCTAGTGGTTGAATTTTCACATAACTTCTCCTGATAAGTGGTTTTGAAAACACACTTGCACGTGGAGAAATCCCTTTGGGAAAGATTAATGCATAATAACAGGCATTCGAAGGAAGGAAAAACTTCATTATAATCATAACCTCATAGATTGTCTTTAAAGGTCTATCAGCAGCATGTAATCAGGATTCATTCAAGGCTGTGCGTGTCACAAAAATCTCTTTGTTTACCATTGCTGTGTGCCAAAACAGTGAGGTTTATAACACACACCCAGGCTCCACAATGATTGGAATAAAAAGTATATTCCTAATCTTTGCCTCAGGCTTCCGCTTGCCATCGATATAACTACCGGTTAACGATGAGAAAAAAGATCCTGGGATGAAGAATTGTTGATGCCTTTTTATTGGGGCAGTTGTTTTTGTTTTTGTTTTTTTCTTCAGGTGGATGTTTGTATGAGACCAAAACTCAGTTTTAATTCCCTTATAAATGACGGACTTGATGCCAAGGAAAATGATCCACAGTTAGACGCCGTTTAGCTTAGATAGATCTGCCACGTCGCTGACGAACACCTACATCCGTTTAGTAACCAGATACTGAGTACCTATCCCGGGCAAGGCACTGTGCCTGGCAGAGGACACATGAGGCATATAAGACAGGTCTCTCCTCTCAAGGTGTTCACGATTTGAAGGGTTTCGACACAAGAAAGACTGCCACAGGGTGACTCAGCAGTGCCCATTCTCTCTCGAGGGAGAAAAACTCAAAGCGTCTATAGGAAGGGGGTTACACAACCCAATTACTGGGCTACGCAGCCCATACCGTTAGGTGATACAATATGGTAGGCCTGTGACATGTTTTCATATCCAATTCTATTCTGTCATCTGTGGGAGGAGAAGGACAGACGGGTGGCCTTTATTGGACAGAGGCGGGAGAGAGGGAAAATCATTTCTCTTGCTTCCCTGACCTGTCCCCATTACACAGGTATAATACATGGATGTGTATTTCATGTCTACAGTGCTAGGCACAGAGTATGCGCCCAATGAAAATGTGACACATGGAGCAGATGAGGGCATATAACTTTGTATCCATCAGGTACATGGCTGTCGGGGACACAGCTTTGTGCTCTTTGGGCACAAGGAATCTGTCAAACACTCCCTTGTTGGAGCCTTAAAAAGGTTTACAGAATTTCTTCAGTCTTGATTCCAGCTAGCATCTTAGGAGTGGGCCTCAAAGAGCCATCTTCTGTCTGGGCCCAGCAAAACCACACTTCTCATGGTGGGAAACTGAGTGATTTCAAGTTGAGTTTGAATTTCTCCATATAGGAATGGAAGCTTCAAGCTTTCGTTTACTAACAACCATCATGCCCCATTCAGCCCTAAACAAGGTGTCCTCTCCTTTCCCTGCTGGTATTGTGGAAACTGTCATTACTGTCCACAGCCCTTACAAATGACTAAATGAAGGGGAAAAAATCTAATTAAAAAAATGGCAGCAAAGACAAGTTAGATTTTTTTTTTATTATTTGCCAACAGTTGCTGAAAATAAAGTGCTAATCCAGGGCTAGGAAATATAGTTTATAGTTAATTATCATACTTTGTCCCTGAAGACCACAAGGCAAGGATGTTTTGCAAGCACTATGGGCAGTCTTTTTGCTGTCAACAGATCTTTCCTTCAGATTTTAGTCATTTGCTATGTAAAACGATCAGCTACTGTTTATTACCCCCTTTCCCCCAAATCAATTCTTCCCCCTTAGAAACCAAGAAAAGGGTCTTATGTAGTTTCTGAACCTCAAAGTTAAGAGCAGTTAACTTCGAATTACTCAGCCCTAGGTTGAGTTCTAGTTCTGCTCCTCTAGTTAGAGAGAGACTTAGAGTTACTTGACTACTCCAAGCCTCAGTTTGCTCATGTGTAGAATGGGGGTCGTGATAGCACCTAATGCATGTAAATATTTAAAAAATAATATATATTCTTATCACGTAAGCATTCTAATGTTTCTTATTACATTATTGGGGAATTGGAATCTTCTCTATTGTGCATTTATTTAATCACCCAAAATACTCTATCACTCTAAGATTTGAACCTAGAGAAACAAGACTTAATTTTTCACTGGGCTTAATTTGTATGTTCGTTGATTCAAAGAGAATGTTCTCCCTCGTTGAAAGATGAAGGAAGAAACGGAAAGAAATGCCGCACCACTGGACAGCATGTAGCACACTTTAAACTATTGCTTCCTTGGAAATGAACTGTCAGATAACTTATCTCTTGGGTTCCAGGTGTTTTTTGGGCTGGCTTTTAATGAACAAACTTCACATACATGATAAAGACAAGCTTATGGAGTATTTTGTATATGGACTGTGGCTTCTATTGAGTTGAAAATTTTGCAATTTTTAAGGGAAAGCTGCATCTATTATGCCTGGTTACTTTCTTTACAGATATATAGAAAAGGTAGCCCTCTTTAAAAAAAGAGAGACAAAGGCACTTAGTAAGAGGAAACATCAGAGCAGTAGAACAAAATTAAATGGTAAATGGAGAAATGGAATTGGTTATGAAAGTCAACAAATCATTTCACTTGTATCATTGCCTTTGTGATAGACTTTTCTTACAGCATCATCACCTAATAGTGAATGCTTAATCTGATGTAGTTTTAAAGCCATCATTTTTTAAGCCCTAAAATTCTTTAAATTTTAACAAGCTTTTAAATGTTAAATAATTAGGCATACTTCAAGTTAAATTTGAATAGAAATATAGCCTTATAAGTGCCTTAATGTCTATTTAGATCATATTAATTGATATATTTTCATGAAATATATTTTCTTACTAACAAAGACCAGAGAAAATGGTGCATTTAATAACTTCTATCCCACATTGCAAAATATATGGAAAGCTAGGGCTTTGAGAACCAACCGAGCATTACCTACATAATGGAATTTTCTTTTATATATGGGAAAAGGAACTGACATTAATACAAGGAAGAAGGATTATGTATTTTTGCCTGAATTATCAGGATAATTAAGTCAATCCTTTACTTCTCTTTGCTATAGAAGATAATGCACTACTTTAATAATTCCAAAACTCTGATGGTTATATAAGATTTAGAAAAGACTCAGTTGCTCATTCAGCCATAGCAGAAGCATCATTCATCCAGCTATGGTGTTGGCCCATGAGATCTGCCATGTATACTGAGGACATGTCTTAGACATAATGCAATTATAAGGGTCAACTAAAATTTTCCTACTAACTTTAGAGAAATACATTATCAAGTTACTTTTTCTTGATCAAATTAGTAGAAACCAGACCCGTTCCCAGAAATGAATGGAAAATAACAAATACATCCACTGGCACCTTCATTCTCTTGAACCCTTCACAAGACTCTTTGTTGAAGCTAGCTAAGCAGAACAACACAAAGCCAACAAAGAAATAAGGGAGAATAACAGGGTTCATTTAAGCATGGGCCTGGGACCCCTGCTTAAATGGGGTCTTGGACTCCTATCAACTTAGAAACCATGAGCTTAGCATTGTGGCCTTAAAGCATTTCTACACTTAAGATATTACAGAAGGAGCCGGAGTGGGGGGATGCTGAGACAGTCTATAAGTATACCAGGAGCACTGATCCTTCTGAGGCTTCTAGAGGGTTTTCAGCCCAACTAGTCATGACATCCTGCAGGGATACCCAGAGAGGCTTGCACAGTCCAGAACTGCAAGGATTTTTACTCCAGTACAATAGTGATAAATATCTAACTTACTGAAATGTCTCTCTAAAACAAAGAATGTCTTCAGTAGGGCAGTGAAAACTAAAGTAACCTGCTGTTGATCATATTGATATAGAAAACACTTTATTTGAAGTCTTGTTTTGTCACTCAATGTTCACCCTAATCAGGACATGGATATTTTATACCCTCAATGGTCACAGAAACAAAGATGTCGACTCTAGGTAGACTTTAGAACGCTTCATGCTGCTCATGTACCCAGAACGTTTCTTTGATGTGTTACCATAGTTGCGACTTATATAAGTTTAGGGGTAGTAGATGGAGAGACAATTGTGCATTTAGTGAAACGGACAAACAGGTAATATCATTCCAAAAATTTGAAGTTCCTTTTTTTAAAATAATAGATTCAACACATTAAAATATTTTTATTTTTCTAAAGATATGATTTATAGCTTAAATTACTAGAATAAGTTGTTTATATTTTTAGAAACAGAATTCTAGGAAAATCCACTTAAATGTCCTTCATTGTTTTACTCTAACAGTAATAAAAACCAACTGCTTCTTTAATAGGTGCATCTACACATCTTGCTAGAAATTTCCAATTATGATTTTCCCAGTAGCAAACAAAAACAAAATTAATGGCAGCTGCATCCCCCAAAGCCTAAACCGTATTACTAATGAACTCTCAAAGAAAACTCTCAGTGCAAAAAATAATCAGGTGAAAATTACTGTAATAATCCAAAGGTAGAAAATAAAGGAAAGAATTACTGAAATGCAGAGGACTGCTTTCCCGCCACGATCCTGTTAACAGGTAAAATTGCCTACGCACCGTGGTACTCTGACATTACTAAAATCCTTGAACTGCACAAAACCCATGTATACTTTAAAACTGTATTTCTTAATTAAAGTTGGCTGATACTGAACAGAAATCAGTCTATATTTCATAACCACACCATGCTCCAGCTCAGAGTTAACAAGTGACTTTGTTTTAATGAAAGTGCTTGGTTGCATTTAAGTGGGAAATTGTGATCACATAGGTGGTAACCTTAATGTAGAGTAAATCTCAGGCACACATAGGTTTGCGTTTCTGAAAAAAGATGTGTGATCTTTTGTCTTCACTGAAGGAGCTTTGTAGCTCTTCCATATACTAAAATTTTAATCTTTGGGGCCATACCAATAGGCAGATTTACCTAGATGGGCTGGGATAGGAAATAGTGATTTAGTAGGAGCTAGTCTTAATTACTATTGACAAAATGCCTTAATTTGGGTTTGTAAGATGCTAGAAGGCTTGAATATAATACAGAAAGCAAAATGGCTTTATTCTAGTTACTGTTAATTCCTAAAACTGTGCATAAAGTCCAGGAGCAAAAATTCTGGAGTCTGAGAGTCTGGAGTCTGTCAGCTACAAACTCTTCATCTTCTGGACAATTTGCATTAACATCTAATGATCTCCATTTCCTTATCTGTGAAATGGGGATTAATAAATAAGCACTTAATAAAGTTGTCATGACAATTTGATGATAGAATATGTGTGAGGTCTCTGGTCTCCTGGAGTTATATAATTCTATATAGACCACCCATAACATTTCCTCCTCCACACGTGCACCCATGGGTGCATCTTCTATTTCCTTCATGCTTTAAGTGCTGAGACAAAAATAAAAATTGAATAAGCAGCCTATGATCTAATAAGGCAGTGTGCTATCTGAAAACAATATATGGCAAGAGTCATAGTACTAGGTAATGATGAACAACTCATATTTACCGAAGACTTAAATTTTGTGCCAGACACTATGTTAAGTATGTGATCTGCTTTTTTTTTTTTTCATTTAATTCTTAGAACAATCGTATGACTTAGGCAATATCATCCTCCTCCTCATCCCCATTTTGCAGATGAAATACTGAGGCTTACCGACATTAACTCCTTGCCCAAGTACAAGTTGCATAGTAATCTTGGTCTGCTAACTCCTAATTCAATGTTTTCCCCATTACTAGTGTTCCGACTGGTTGGAATCAGTGGGGAAAAGAATGGAGATAGTAGCATCCTTGGCTCAGGTTAAAGGGATGATGGCTCATTAAGGCTAAAAGCAGCTTTGGACCCCAGCATGTTAGCCACTAGCAGCATGTAGCTATTAAAATCTTCAAACGTGGCTAGTACCATGTGTTGAAGTAATAATATTTTGGATACACTGAGTTAAATAAAATACACCATTAAAATTAATTTCACCTTTTACCTTTTCCTTTTTACCTAGGTAGCAGAAACTAAAATTGCATATGTGGCTTTACATTTTTATTAGACAGCACTGCTCTAGAACCAGAACATCTGGGTTTGTTCTGGCTTGGCCACCTACTAGCTGTGTGAATGGTGAATTCCTTACCCTCTCTGTGCCTTTCATCTGTGAAATGGGGATAATAGCGGCACCCACCTCATAGGGCCATTGTGAAAAATAAACAGTTCCATAGACATAAGAGGCTCAGGAGGCCGCCTACACATAATAAGCTCTCCCTTAGTGCATAAAAAGGGAAAATCAGCAAGACTTTGGGGTCTGCTTGATTACAGAGGCCAAGAAAGAAGAGGCGTTCAGGGTGTTCAAAGTATGAGATTGGGCAGCTAATATGATTAGTTATAATTCCATAAGAAATGTGAAAAAAGACAGGACTGAAGGTAATTTGCTGCAGCACTATTTGTAACAGCAAGAGATGATGAACAATGTAAACTTACACCAGAAGGAGGCTGGTCACACTCATCTAATGGATACTTAAGGCACCTGCTAAATGAGGAGAGGTTTTGTGGACCAATGGGGAACTGTCTTCATGCATACTTTTAAATGGAAAAGCAAGGTGCAGAAGAGTACATATGGTATATTAGTATTTGTTAAAAAGAAAATAAAGAAAGAATTCATGTATTTGTTTGAGTATGCATGGAATATCTCTAGAAAGAGTAACAAGGATCTTCTTGCCACTGGAGAGGAAAACTGGATGGTTGAGACATGGGGATGGGAGAGACTGACTTTGCTGTATATCCTTCTGTTCCTTTTGAATTTGGAATCATTTGGGTGTAATATATGCATACAAATGATCAAAATTTCAAATAAGTTCGTTTTTAATTGGGAAATGTGAAGGACAAGTTAGTTACTTGAAATAAGCGGACTTGGGATGGAGGTCCTGGACTGGCTCCCAGTTTCGGTTTTCAGGCCAAATTCCCATTGAATTAATTACCTTTCTCTCCTCTGATTTTTAGAAAAGGCAAATAAGTATTATTAAATCATTGCTTTTATGCACCAGTTAATAAAATTCAGCTGCCGCCTCTTAGGTTCATGTGAACATTTCTAAGGGAGACTAGCCCTCTCTTTCTTTTCTGCTATCATGTTATCAGGCTGGTGAAACAGAGAAGAAAAAAATATACCATTCCTGTGCTTGGAAAGCACTTTTTAGTTATTGAAGTAAATATGTAAGCTCATGATTAAATGATACAGTGAGCCCTGTATATATATATATTTCCCAGGGGAAAACTGGGGGAATTAGTTCTGCCTGGTGGGAAGGGCTGGCCAAGGGGATATCAGAAATGGAGGTAAGTTTGGCACCAGGCCTTGAAAGATCAGTGGAGCAGACATCTTGGAAATGCGTATTTCAGACAGGGGGAGGCTCAGAGGGAAGGAGGAAGGTGTGCAGGTGTGACCCAAAGAACAGCAGGGCCTGGGAACTCTACGTTGGAGTATGGGTGGGAGTTGAGAGGCCAAAGTTGGATATGAGGATATGCCAGGACCATGAACATCTCTCTCACAAATTGTGGCTATTTTCTGTGACCTTCAGATGGTGGATGAAAACTTTCATATGTAAACGGAGTTGTTTAGCAAATGTAAGTTTGCAGAGAGTGGAGTTGACTCAGAAGACAGCCTGGACCCAGGGATAGTAGAATATAGAAAGGTGGACCACATTCAGCACCTTGTCCCTATTCCAAGTTACTAAATAAGCAGAAGGAAAAAAAAAAAACCCACATTGTGATACTTAAGGTATTCATTTAAATTTTTCATCTTTGCCTCCATGTTCTGTCTCCATTCACTAATCCTACATACTTTTGGCATAGACATCCTGTCCTTGGGGAAGCCTCCTTCTGCCCCCCGAGACTAGCTGCCCCCAACAGTGTCTGGTATATCTCCAGTCATAGCTGTCACCACACTTCATCATAATTACCAGGGTCGGCTGTCTGTCTTCTGCCACACTGTGTACTCCATGTGATAGGGACTCTTGCTTGGTACTGTACACGCCCAGCCCCTAGTGCTTACCTACCACAGAGCCTGGCACATACTGGGTCCTCCATAATTTGTCAAATGAATGAATGAGTGAATCATGACTTCAGATAGGTAGGATTTCTGTATTTTAGCAGGAGAACTCAGAACATTTTCATTTGTTCCAAAATAATAACTATCCCACCGCCCTCCCAATACAGTGTGATATATTTTTAAAAAAAGAAAGAAAAATATAACTAGGAAATAAAATGTTAGTTTTTATGGTTATTTTAAAATTATTACAGATACCACTTAGTAATTCTAATATCATTATAAGCGAAAGAGCCTAATAGCTGCGTTTTAAAGAGAGTTTATAAATAGTAAAATCAATTCCCTGGCTGTTTATTTTGAAACAAACACCAAATTGTTTATCTTAAAATTGAAGAGCTCTTAAAATTTGGCTGCCTTTTCTCAGTTATCCTTATTTCCGGTGCCATCTACACGAAGCCTAGATGATACAGCATTGAGGCCTGCTTGCTGTCTCCCAGCATGCTTGTGTCACCGCACCGCTCATGAGGGACACTGTCAGGAAATGCCCTCCTTCATCACTGCTTCCCCGTGTTCAGGATCTTGGTCTGCCCAGGAGCCTCAGTGCAAGTTTGCCCTTCGTGACATTTTTCTTGGTTGGTGTAGACATGTTCAAAGTTCACCTCAGCCATGGGTTGGTCCAAATGTCTCCTCTGGGGGAGGAGACTTGCCTGACAGAGACGGGCCAGCATCCAGATCTTCCCCCATGGTCATCTGTTCTTCTGGTTCTCAGAAGTCTCTTCCTCCCCCTTCACGTTCAGCACATAGGCTGCACACATTCCCTGATTCCATACCGCCTCATTCTTGGGTTGTGCTGTACATTCAGTCTTACCTGTGTGACAAGGTGATAAAGTCTTTAAGAGCAGTAGTTGTGTGACATGTTGCTCTACCCTGTCCCCACCAGCATTAGGATGCTGTGTGTCTGTGATGGTAGAAGCCAGTGGCAAACATTTCCTAACGCAACTATGAGGTGTGTGCCACGCCCAAGGCACACTTCCTTCTGCTTGACTGTCAGACCCTGGAGGTCCGTGCAGGATCACACAGTGACTTAAATCCAGACAGCTTCAGTAATGAAAGAAATGTGTTTCTAGTGGGCGCCTCCACATCGCCAACTCTGGGTGGCTTTTCTGTGACTGACTGACTCATTTTGTTGACTGAAGGTGACAAGGATTTTATCTAGGCTCAGAGACAGGAATAAAATACCATGATGGTACACGTTTGGGATGTTTACAGTCAGTTTTTAAAACATTATTATGATTCTCCCAGGCTTTTCACCATTGAGCTTTTTTGTTTTCCCTCCTGTTAGGACTCCTTGCTGCGGGTCTCTTTCTCAGTCCTTTTGAGTTTGGTCTGATCCAAGACGGAGGTTATGAAGTCTATCCTAGATGGCCTTGCCGATACCACCTTCCGCACCATCACAACAGACCTCCTCTACGTGGGCTCCAATGACATTCAGTACGAAGATATCAAAGGTGACATGGCATCCAAATTAGGGTACTTCCCACAGAAATTTCCTCTAACTTCCTTTCGGGAAAGTCCCTTCCAAGAAAAGATGACTGCCGGAGACAACGCCCAGTTGGTCCCGGCAGACCAGGTGAACATTACCGAATTTTACAACAAGTCCCTTTCATCCTACAAGGAGAATGAGGAGAACATCCAGTGTGGGGAGAACTTCATGGACATGGAGTGCTTCATGATTCTGAACCCCAGCCAGCAACTGGCCATCGCCGTCTTATCCCTCACACTAGGCACCTTCACGGTTCTGGAGAACCTGCTGGTGCTGTGTGTCATCCTCCATTCTCGCAGCCTCCGCTGCCGGCCCTCTTACCACTTCATCGGCAGCCTGGCCGTGGCCGACCTCCTGGGGAGCGTCATTTTCGTCTACAGCTTTGTTGACTTCCACGTGTTCCACCGCAAAGACAGCCCCAACGTGTTTCTCTTCAAACTGGGTGGGGTCACCGCTTCCTTCACGGCCTCTGTAGGCAGCCTGTTCCTCACGGCCATTGACAGGTATATATCTATTCACAGGCCCCTGGCCTATAAGAGGATCGTCACCAGGCCCAAGGCCGTGGTGGCGTTCTGCCTGATGTGGACCATCGCGATTGTGATTGCCGTGCTGCCTCTCCTGGGCTGGAACTGCAAGAAGCTGCAGTCCGTTTGCTCAGACATTTTCCCGCTCATCGACGAAACCTACCTGATGTTCTGGATCGGGGTCACCAGCGTGCTGCTGCTGTTCATCGTGTACGCGTACATGTATATTCTCTGGAAGGCTCATAGCCACGCAGTCCGCATGATTCAGCGCGGGACCCAGAAGAGCATCATCATCCACACGTCCGAGGACGGCAAGGTGCAGGTGACACGGCCCGACCAAGCCCGCATGGACATCCGGCTGGCCAAGACCCTGGTCCTGATCCTTGTGGTCTTGATCATCTGCTGGGGCCCTCTGCTTGCGATTATGGTGTACGACGTCTTTGGGAAGATGAACAAGCTCATTAAGACAGTATTTGCCTTCTGCAGTATGCTCTGCCTGCTGAATTCCACCGTGAACCCCATCATCTACGCTCTGAGGAGCAAGGACCTGAGACATGCTTTCCGGAGTATGTTCCCCTCGTGTGAAGGCACCGCTCAGCCTCTTGACAACAGCATGGGGGACTCGGACTGCCTGCACAAGCATGCCAACAACGCAGCCAGTGTTCACAGGGCCGCAGAGAGCTGCATCAAGAGCACGGTCAAGATTGCCAAGGTGACCATGTCTGTGTCCACAGACACGTCTGCCGAGGCTCTGTGAGCCTGATGCCTTCCTAGCAGCACAGGAAAAGAAATTCGTTTTTTTTTTTTTAAAGCTTAAAATCTAGAAGAGTCTGTCGTCTCATCGGTTATATTTTTTTAAGTTGACCATGCTCAGTGAAAGGGGACTGTCACCAGGATCGGTTCTCAGTTCTGTAGCATTTCGACAGTGTAGGTACTGAAACTCAGTTCTTCAGGGGTTTACAGTGGAGAAAGCCTGCTGCCGATGTGACCGAAGCTTCTTCAGGGTCTCAGCGAAATGGGAGAGACGTGTGCGGCTACATGGTCTGAAGTCTAAGGACCCGTAGGAAAATACCATCAAATGAGTAATGCCTTTGTAACCACAACTCTCATTATAATGTGAAATGTATTTGTCCATAAGTATCAGAGATGTCCATTTTTACAAGTTACAGTACTAAAGTAGAGCTCTTTTGTAAAATGTGTCGTGTCATGTGAGATGTGGATCCGTGTTTACTGTGTGTTATTTATATTCGTCTAGTTCAGCAAAACCGGAAGGTAGAGTTTCATGAGAACAATGAGACACAAGCGGCGGATATACACCAGTGAGACCACTTTTTTAAAAAAGTATTGCCCGTGACTTGAGAAACCTTAATATTTTTTTCCAATCTACTTAAATTTGACACTGAGATACTCATAAAGGTTTATTTTTCTGTTAACACAACAAGAAGAATCTGAAGACTATCCAGAGCATTGAGCAGAATTCACTGACACTTAAACATTTGTTAGCCCTGCATTTTCGTACATGGACATTTATTATCTTCTGGACTATGGCTGTTCTGTTGGGTGATGGATTACAAGCAGAATGGAAGAGAGAAGGCATATTGACTTTTCCCGCTGACATCTCTGACTTTCTTTAGTCTTTAGCTATTACTAGACCTCTTAAGACAGCATGTGTCAACTTTAATGTATATTGTTATCACTGTGCAATTGCTGTTTACTTGAAGAGTACTGCATTCTTATATTCCAGGTTTCAGTAGATTTCATGCCTGGGTGGCCAAATGAGTCTTCATTTTTTCTTAATTGAAAATAAGTATTGTCTGGATCAGTAAAACTATACCGTGCGTGAGTGTGACTATAAATGTGTGTGTGTTTCTATCCTGTAACTGTTACAGTCGTGTCCTAAAGTGAGAAAACTGTGACCAAGTGTAAATCGTACCACTTGCTGCATACTTGCACATGAATTCAGTTTCTAAAATTGAGTTCTTTACGAAAGCTGGTTGGTAAAAATACCATAAACATTCATAAAATTCCTCCCCTCCCCACCCCCTCCGCCAAGGGATTGGGTCCAGTACTACTAAAGTGACCTTTCGATATTTCTTAAGACTCGAGTCTACCAAGGAATGATCAATGACAAACATACAAGTGAAGGTCTGTATTTGCCATGTCAGTGTTGGGAAATGAGTGTCTTGGTTTCTGAGCACCTAAGGTCTACCAGGTCTCTGGGGAAGTAAATCATCAAAAGGGAAGCTGTTCTTAAAAAAACCCATGATGACATTTGTTGTTGGAGCGTGGAGCAGTGTGATCCTGTCTAAGCAGCACTGGACCCCGCCTGCTGAAGGAGGACTACCCAGTCGGGTCCTCGTGGCTAAGGAGGCCGGGCGGAGAGTGGGTGAGACAGAAAAAGACAGTGAGGAGCAGACACCCTTGTGATTGAGGCTTGGATGACATACGGCTGCTTCTATGCTTTACCCAGATGCCCTTGGTGACAGCCAGGACCCGGCTTTGACTGGGTAGGTTTGGGCTAAGAAGTAGGCCTCTCCTCTTTTCCTGGTAAGCAAGATCCACTAAAGTACAAGCTGAGCATGGCTTCCTTTCTTCTTGTGCCCCAGCCTCATACTCCTTAATGGTGCCATGGGTGCTCAGAATAAGGCCCTTTTCCCGGTAAGCATTAATATTGCTTCAGAAGTCACTTGACCCTGACCAATTTTACTTACAAATAGTCGTCTTATACAGATAAAGCATGGCTCCTACAGGACCCAGAGACCTGCCTAGCATGAATTAAAGTGGAGAGCTAGCATTTATCTGGTGACTTCTAGCTCTCTAGATAGATGAGCAGTCTACTGGGGCATTGTCCTTTTGTGGCAGTATATGGTCTGCAGCTGAACGTGGCCTGTGGGCCAAGCTGGGATGGATTTAACTGTCTGTACGTACAGCTCAAATCTGCCTGCTGGTTGCCTCACTTTATCTCTCTGTGATATGCAGGGGAGGGCTCAGCATGCTGGAGGATGAATAAGCTCTCTTTAGGAGAAAGAAAAAAGATCGTTTCCAAAAACTCACCAAGGTCTGGTTCCACTGAAGAACTGCCATTCTTTTGTCCCGCATTATCCCGAATATTAATCCACACGTCTCAGAGCTCACCAGGCAGCACCAACTCTCTGCTCACAGCTATGAAGACCTGGTGAAGACGAAATTCTCGTTATTTGTAGAAAAATTCCAGGATTCATTTTTGAAACTGTATCTGTGTGTATGCTATGTAGATTTTATAGTGTGTTGTGCTTTCAAAGATCTGAATCATATATAACAAATTAAGGGACAATGGGGCTGATAGCACTAAACTTGGTGCTTATTGATATTCTAAGAAATATCTGTGAAATACCATCACATATGTGTTACACTACCTTCATTTTAAAACTCTTCAATTAGTTTGATTCACTTTGATGCTTTTAATATCATTTCCCAACCCAAGAGACTCAAATGTTCTCCCTAATGAGTATACTTATTAGAATTACCATTCATCAGTATCATTCATTACCTAGTCCCTTAATTAGGCCCATTAACTTAAATATAATTTAAATTTCAAATAAGTCTTGTAAGGTCTGACTTCAGACTTACCTACATTCCTCTGAGGGTAACATATTTGTCCTGACCATGCATTTCACTATCACATATGTCTTCAGAAAGGGCCAAATTCCTAACCTATTCAATTTCTTCAGAGTAATGATGAATCTTTCAGTCCTACACAAATAGTTTCATTTAGACAAAGAGGGCTGTTTACAAGAAACTCTGATTTTCCATTATGTAGGAGATTTATGGAAAAGAAACATGGATCTGGAAGAAGCTGCAGACATACGCCTACACTTGAGATGATACCCAAGCCTCCCCACCACGTTGAGTCAAGTCTATCTGGCATTAAGTGTCAAGGAATTTTGGCTGCCTAAACCCACGTTGCAGGAACCAGGCCCAACCACCAGATGAGAATTAGGCCCTGGATGAGTAGCACTCTAGTTACTGTCCTGTTGATTCATTTCTGCCATCCCACATCTGTAAAAGAGGCCACCGATACCATGCACAAAATTAGATTTCTCACAATCTAACTGTATATTTGTATGATATTTTAAAATCTCCTAAATGCTGGGCAATGGCTATTAACAATTGTCTTGCATTGGCCTTCTGATGAAATGTTAACATGCCTATTGTAATATAGACAAAACATTTTATCTACTGATTGGGGCTGAATGTATGTAAATAGGTTTTAAAAAAAAAAAGTCAGACATTTAAGCAGTGGCCTACAAATCAGTACTTTTCAGATAGAAGGGTTTCTTTACATTGCTGTGGCATCCTACAACCTATCTTCACGTAAACTTAGTGTACTAGGCTTGCTGGGGATCCGAGTCCCCAAGAGAGGAAACCTTTTCTTGTGATAGTATGAATCAAGATGCCAGATTATCTGGATTCTTATTTCCGATGTTTCAACTGGGAAACAGAACTCTTTACTGTCTGTAAATCTAACATTATTCCTTTTCCTCTTAGAAGAATATGGTATCGTTAGATGTCCATTGAGATGGTAACACCCTTGCAACCGCCGTAATATCTTCGTTAGTAATATGTATAATACTTTGTACACAGGTACTGGTAAGATTGTTATTCAATGTAGCTTCAGTCATTAAATTACTAGAGCAAAGTAGTACTTTCGTAATATTTACAATGTATTAAGCCCACACTATATTTTATTTCGATGATATAATTAAATTGTTATTTATTCCAAGAGAAAACATCCCATCATGTCTATTGTCCAAAGTTACCTGGAATCCAATAAAAATTCTAGATTCTCATGAAGAACATAAAATGCCTTTGAATTCTGCCTTATTTCACAGTCTAACATTAAAACACTCAGGATTTAAGTTCTGAAAGATTGTTGAACAACTGATTTGTTCCCAAAAAGCACTTAGGACTTTGAGAAATGAGGACAGATTGGATTAATGTAGTCATTTTTAACATAGGAAAAACATGCTTAAAGTCATCATTTATATAATAAAGAACAAAAGCCTGCCATGCTTTTTTAAAACATTATTTCATTAAGGGGTTTAGTGATTTTGCAGTAAATTAAAACAAATGTACTGTTCACAATGTGTAATGAAATCAGAACTTAGCAGATTTAGCAAAATATATAAATCTGAGAAATTCATAAACACATTCTGACCTATGTGAGAGAGATAATTACTTTTCAATATAACTTATAAAAACAATTTTTATTTGAACAAGAAGAAAAAATAGTTTGGAAATCTTATGATGAAGTAAAAAAAAGCATTATAATGAAGTTTACACATTATTATTATCTGAAAGTACATTTGCAGTTAATTTCGAATGAACATTTAAAATTTTTCAAATGATAATTGGCAAATATTTGAAAATAGATTATCTTTATTATTTTAATGACAAAATAAAAATTTATCATTCTGTCTGTTTTAGTAAACACTGTGGTTAACTGCATAAGCTGAATGCTTCTACCAAAAAAGCAAATGCCATGTGTTCTTAAGTTTTACATTGGGACTTGATGGGCATAAGGTACTCATTTCAGTATCTTCAAGTATTGAAACTCAAAACTGATCCCCCATCAATAATATGTGTTGCCATCGATAGTGAAATATACATTTAGAATGATACAGGAACAAAAAAGTAAGCGAGGTATGCAAGAGGCTCCTCAGTGCCCCCTTGGATGGTTCCAGCTGGAAAAATTCCAGCCTTACCTCTAGAATGTTCTGTAAGAGTTTCTCCTGGATTGAAGGTGATGCATGTGAAGTTTTTGGCCCCATACTGGAACATAGAAAGTGGACAATACGTTTTATCATTGTTCTTCAATTCCCTGTCCCTGAATGCTGGTGAGGGAAATTTGGAGTGTACATATCTGATTAGTTTAGGAGGTGATGAAATGTGAAGAAGGATAAGTCTCTGAACATCTAGAAGTACAGGTCATTGAGCTACTGTTTTTCAGAAGTTTCTGATAATATTAAGGAATGGATATATAGGACTATGGGAGACATGGTTCCCTGTGACATATTCAAAAGAAAAGAGAATGACAGAAAGGAATGAAATGGGGTGAGGAATTAATTAAAATAATACAGCTGTAGACTTGGATTAACAGAAAAATGAGATTCTGAGACTCCCCAGTGTTGACCGCAGCAGCTTATTCATTGCTTTGAACGTGGGTGTTCAAATATTTGTAGAGCAAATAAATAACTTTTCTCTTACCACTAAGAAACAGATGACTTATGTAGCACTTCAGTTGTTTAAGAAGAATAATATTAGTGTGGTGCCTGGGTGGCACGGTTAAGTGCCCAACTCTTGGTTTCTGCTCAGGTTGTATTCTCAGGGTTGTGGGATGAAGCCCCATGATGGGCTCTGCACTGGGCATAGATTCTGCTTGGGGTTCTCTCTCTCTCTCTCTCTCTCCCACTGTCCTTCTCCCCACTCTCTGTGTCTCTCTCAAAAACAAACAAACAAAAAAACCCACTCCATAATAACAATATTAGAATTCCGAACATCCTTAGGTAAACCTGATCCATTTGAAAATGTTCAAATATTCCTTATCTGGTATACAACATTTTGACCGATATGACAATCTGGCAAATCTCAAAGATACCCAGTTTTGACCGACAAGGCAGCTCTTATGCTACAAAGAACACTGGGAAGAAATTATGAGACCCGGCATGTAGTTCTGGATCAGTCACTATCTAGTCATTTGGCCTTGGACAAGCTATCATTTCTGATCTGCTTTTCTCAGCAGTAAAAATGCCAGCTCTGAAAATATCAGTAGCATCCGATGATAGCAGATGTCTTGAAGAACTTTGAAAACTGTGAAGGGCTATACATGTATATATATAGTATATAGTATAATGTAAGGTATTAGCATTAGTCCATGTTCAGAGCATTCATTTTATGTTAGTGACTCAGTTAATGTCTACACTAGTCCTTGAGCTAAAAATCAGAAATAAAAGAGCTACATTGTGTTAGCACTTTACATTGGCACTACATATATGTGTGCACATATATAATACATTTATATACATACATACACATATATTATTTATATATATACATATATTATATATATACAGTATACATATTATTTAATACTCAAGCAACTTTATGATGTATATATTGTTAGCCTTATAATATAGGTGAGATAAAAACTAAGTGAGGCAAATACCACATCGCCAAGGTTAGAACCTAGGTGTTCTTGATTCCAAAACCCATAGTGTCTTTATTAAACCACAGTGACTCCAGTCATTCATTCATTATTCATTTAAAGCCACATAGTCCGCAAGTATTTATTGCAGACTTCCCATGTTCTAGAAAATGCAGAGTTGAGGAGCATCACCATTACTTACCAGAATGCTTAGTAAAAATGATGCCCAAAGTTCTATCATTTTGCAGGGCATGTTCACACACATAGGACCCGGAAGTCAAGTATCTTGCTCGAACTCACATCGGTAGTTAGTAGTATGTTGACTCTCTGGAGCTCAAACCCAGGTCCTTTGGTTCTAAATTCTGGATCGTTCCTTCTCACCACATTGCAAAGAAGCATGGGATGAAATCAAGTGTGTGGCTCTTGCCTTTTCCTTCCTTCATTCTCCAGATGGCAGCAATTCGAGAACGTGTTCAAATCGGGATGTCAAAATAAACTAAATTTGTGTTCTTTATTACTTGCCTAGTAAGATTCATCACTCACTTTGGGAACCTGAAATAGTGGCTGAGGAGAATTTTGATTTATTTTACCCCCAGATCTGGGTGCTACAAATATATTCCTTATCCCACTGACAATAGTGTTTTTCCCAGCTCTTTGGTCACTTCCTTGAGCAAAGTTTTCATTTTAATTATTTCAATTAAAAAAAAAAAAACCCTTGCTTTATTTTTAACTTATTTGTAGAACAAGGGATTTGGGAAATAATGCTCTATCAGTCAATGAAATGTGACTTGTTAAAATTGTAAAATATAAGTTAGCAAGTGTTTACTGAGAATCTACCTTGTACCTGGCACAGATAATTATAGTTAGCATGTACCCCACTTATTATGAGGTGCATCATCTCATTTAAACCTCTTAACCAGACTGTGAAGTATCACGATTCCCATTTGACAGACAGCAATCTGCATAAGGTCACCCAACTATTAAGTGGTAGAGTTCGGATTTGCTTAGTTACTACATTACTGAATTGATAGCTCCAAGGCAATTTCCATCTAGCAAACTGTACTGTAAATGTATTCTGTTCACTTCAAGCAACAATGCTATGGTTAAAATGCTATGCCTTCATGATAAGTCATCAAATTACTTAACATCTCATGAAAGAAGGTGAACACTTAAACGGGTAATCTCAATGCAATGCAGTCAGTGCTAAAATAGAGGAGGCTATGGGAAACCAGAAAGGACACAAGTAACTGACTTAGGAATATTGAATACTGAAGCCGAATATTGAAGACCAAGTGGGAGCTATCCAGGGAAAGAGGAAAGGCAAGATAAAGGATGTTATAGAGAAGATGGAGATAAGGAATGTTATACAGAGAGAAATAGTGGTGGGGTGGGGGAGGCAGGTGAGAGATTTAAGAGAGCATGATATGTCCAGAGAATGACACACAGTCTCATGTGGCCAGGACATGGCACCCATAGGAGAGTAATAAGGATTAGGGCCAGGGGTCAGATCACCAAGGGCCATAAATACTTAAGAGATTTATTTTTCTTGATTGCACTTCACTGTGATTTTCAGGGGCCTGAACAGATTTATAATATTAGGCAAAAAAGGTCAATGTTTAGGAAACCTTCTCCCTAATTCTGCATATTCAAAGAGATTTTTACAAAGCACTGTATATGTATGTAGGAGTATCACTTCATGCTTGGCCCAGTAGAGCACCCAGTGGTGGTGGTGGTGGGGGTCAATATCCTGTTTCCCCATTAGCTGGCCACATATTTTCCTTCCTGATGACATTACTGTCACTGCTAGAAAGAGCATTATTCACTAGGAACTGAGGGACATCAATTAGCTGGCGAAACAGAGCAGTCATCAGTCACAAAGTGTTGCTGGTCATTATTCACCTGGGCTGGGGCAAACCCTCTGATCTCAGGATGACAGAGATGGTATTGAACACTAGCCCTTGAGGCCTCCAATCTTCTGCCCTCCTGCCCCCTTTGTAAATAAGATTATTGCTGCTGCTTCTGCCTGGTTTGCCCAAAGAGATACAGAAATCCTTCAGGGAACAAATAGATAAGAACTAAGACAGAGAATCTTTTAAAACCATTCAAAGCAACCCAACCCTACACCTGACCCAAGTGTAATTATCTCATTCATACTGAATAACACTGGTGGCTTTTCAATTAAGAATTTGAGTTTATAAAGGGAAGGATAAGAACCAAAAACAGTTTTTGAATTATGCTGTGGGGAGGGGATAAAGCTCTAAAATATTCTGGCATTAATCCTTTCCCAAATTGATTGCTTATTTCATAGTTTTTGTGAAGATCTTACCATACATATATTCACAAAATCCATACAAAGAAATTTTGTGTCTTTTTAAAGGGGCGTGTGACTTGCCATGCTCTTTTCTTTTCTTTCTTTCTTTATTTTTTTACAATAATTTTTCTGGTTTGCGCCTCATTCAAATCTCCGATTATTCTAGAAAGGAACGGAGACCCCTTAGCCATCCAATTTAGCCTCTGATTGCTTGTCTTGTTAAATTCCAATCTTTCTAACCTGGGTGGTTATGAGCAATTTGTCTTACTTGGTCATCTGATGCAAATATTTTCAAGTATTAATCTCTTCCCACTGATTGAGGAATCAGAGAAAAGCCTTATAGAATGCCCTTTGTTTCCTAACAGAAGGAAAACCCTGATGAATTTTAGCACTCTTCACTGAAATTAGATAAATCCAAATATTTCTTTGAATGACCCAGAATATGTCACAGCTACTGCATAAGGCCACCATCTCCCGAAGAATGTCTCCAGGCAGAGATGAGCAAGATGGAACATGTGCCTGTTACAGAAGATATGGAGCAACATAGATCCCGGTACAAGTTGCCCCGTCTAGTGGCCCCTCAAGAACATGGGGGTATGTATGGTTCCCAAGAGCCCCAATTCCAAGACTGCTTGGCTGAGGTCCCTAGTCCTCACGGCCATTGCGATGCCCACGTGGAAGGGGGAATAGCAGGACTCACATGTGGGAGGAGGACTGCTGGACAGTGTTTTCTTTAGCAACAATTCTGCTAAGTCCCAAAGCATGAGAGCTCTTTGTTCTAATCACATTATGTCCAAGCAAAGGGAAATAGGAAAAGAAATATTGATTCTGGGAAACTGATTATGAAATTAAATTCTTTAACAAGGTGGCCTCAGGAGATGCTTGCAGTAGAACAGAAAATTCTTGAGGCTTGGTGAGCAAGCTAACAGACTGCCCTTGGTAGTCTGAAGCTAGAAACAGACAGTGCTGTGGTTAAAAGGCAGTGCTTACCAATGGCATCAGCTTCTACAGCTCTCCTCTTCTAAAAGGCACACAGCTAGCCTTCTTAAGGGTGAAGAAGAACCAGGCCTGCTTATAAGGGGATTAGGCAGGTAGCCAAGATATGATTTCTCATCTTAGGTGGAGGGGTAAGAATGAATACCAAAGCCAGGGAACAGTCATGAACCAAGAGCCTTGGCCAGGCTTGATGCCATTCTTCTTGTTGCTATCATCTCTGACAGTAAATACTACAACCAGTCTAAAAAGGAAATCCCTGCCTTTGTGTCCAGGGCTAGAATATTCCTAGTATACCTAATGGATGTCAGGCAGTAGGCCAAGAGAAACTAAAACTGTAGGCAAAATCAGCTTTATGATACTTAAACACTTGCAATTATTTTTTTGGCTTATTTTTCACGGCACTATACGTTTGTGCTGGAAATCTGAAGACATCTGCACAAACGACAGCAAAGACAGAGACAGAGCAATCATCTGGAAAATGGGAACTAAAATCACTAGCTTTTGTCTAGGGATAGAAGAGCAAAGAGGAGGTATAAACCACAGAAAAGAGAAGGAAATTTATAAATGAAAATGAGCTTACTCCAACTTGTTGGGTCTAAATGAAAACTCGGTAGGCAACTGATTAAAGTGTTTGCAAAGATATTAGATTTAGAGACTTAAAAACAAATACAACCCAAGTATACAGAAACACAATAACCAATAGATTAAACATTACATAAAGCAGAATCTTCTAAACCTGGCTGCATGAACAGGCCCATTTGCTTTTCTCCTATATACAGAGAATGAGTGTACAAGAAGTGTAGGAGCCTAATCAGGTGTGGCCAATTAAAAACCCATGTCCAACTTACAATAAGCACTCCTCAGCTTAAGAATGAGTCTGTTCATCTACCAGGTAGTCAGTGAAAAGCGTCTTGGCAGACTGAGCTACACAGCTGTTTGAAGACAACTCAATTTATTCAAATTCATATTCATAAAAACGATGAATGGGGAGGGAATTATTTCCTCCCAAAAATACTTTGCACCTGCGAAAGAGCCCATAACAGGGCGTGCCTTGAGTTGTCAACTCCTCTGTTGGGTTTAGAACATAACTGCATGTTTAGAAATGTATTTGAAAGAACTTTTCAGATAGAGCTCTATTGTTCAGAGGGAGATGTTCCTACAGTTTAACACTTTTCCACCCATCCTTACCTTCTAATTCCACACAAGTGCTTCTTGGCTTCCTTCTGTATTGGGTAACCCACCATTGTTTGCCACGGATAGGTTGATGAGCTGAACGTGCGCGGTTCTTCAGGGCAGAAGACCCCTCCACAAATTTGAAATTGTGTTCAGGATATAGGCAAGCCCTGGCTCTTCACAGTAAGAGTGAATGGAATAAAGTGAGTAATGAGATCCATAAATAATCCCCAAATGCCCAAATCCTCGATAGTCAAATATGAAACATTCTGAAAAGATGTTTCCACTGATGCTAACAAGTGGGAGAGGAGGCCTATTAAAATCTGATGGCTTCTCTCGCTGACCTCTCTGTGCTGACAGAAATAGCAGGCAGGCAAATGGTCAGAGAGCAGGCAGCACCCAGCTTGGGAGCAGAGACACTGGGCAGACTGCCTAATTAGCTCCTAAATAACAAGGGAAAGACCATAAACAAGCCAAAAGCAAGCCAGAGGGGATTTTTCTTCCATTTAGCAATGAATTTGTCCATGTCCACTGGATGCCAAGAAGACTAAGCACCTTGGCCTAGGGTGGTACCCCGGACCCTCTCCCGCAGCTCTCCAGAATGGCCACGGGCATCGCGCTGCCTCCTCCCACAGAGGCCCCCTAAAGCTGCAGAGACTTAGCGGGGCTCCTTTCTGCAGTGGAAGGGATGTGAGGCCGGTTGCAAGGCCTGACGTAACAGCTGAGTTTGCCTTTGGCTGTACTTCTTCCCTGCCCCATGTATGAGGCCATAGCAGTCCTCTCCCAGCTCCTTGTAGGGCCGATGGTTTAGAATTGTGCTTAAACGGCATCACCACTGTAGCTACACCTTGAGTCTGTGAAGTGGTATCCTCACAGAAGGTTTTGTCTGGGGGAGGGTTTAAGAAATGAGTTAGCAGTGGAAGCAATGTCAGACGGGCCTGTGTCCTACACGAGCATCTGGTAGAGTCCAATCCCTTTGTTCTGTTTCACCTTCCTTACCTTGCTCCAAGAGCCCTGACAGCCTGAAGGGGAGTGTGCTGTTTGCATCCAACACTGAAAAGAAAAGTGGCAAACCTCTGCTACGTGGCTGCATTGCTGGGAGAATTCTTTTTAAAATATGATTCTGTCGTCTATGATCAAATTCAGTGCCACCTAGCTCTCCCCAGAGCCTCCTGGGTGACTCAGGAGCAGCTAATCTGTGCACAGAATTCATATATAAAGTCAAACTCTTTGCTATAGATATTTTTTCCCAGAGATGATATATATGCAAAAAACTGAAGGCACTGAAAATAAAAATATATATATATATATAGATGATTCTCTGTAGATTTACAGGCACACTTGAAACTTCTCTATGTAACTGATACTAGTATTTATTTCGGTACCAATTTTAGATCTAATTTTGGGAATTCATTTTGAGAACATAGATTGAAAAACTTGTACATTTGACTTTCCAAAACAGGACTGAACCATGATTCCCAGCTCTCAAATATCACATTATGATGTTTTGGTATAATTGCTGATTGCTACATTGTTTTTAACTTTTTAGCCAGACTAAAGCACTATGCAAAGACCAAATTGTTTTACTCTGTTCCTTAACGATAGTTGTCATGAACCAACCAGAATTTGATTATTTGTTGATTTATATGTTACCCATTCAACAAACACTTGTGCAAATCTGTTGCCTTTGCTGGGAAAATAACTTGAAGCCCTTAAGAGGTTATGTGCTTCTGTGATAATTGATGGTACGTAAGCAATCCCCTGCAGTCATGGATCTATGATTCCTTGATTTAGAGTATCTGTTAAGTTTTTGTCAACATTCACTTCTCCCTCCAAAAATGCTATTTTTACGAAACCCCATGAGATATGAAGTCACTTGGAAAGGTGTTAGGATAGAGAGGTAGAAGTGACACAAGACTTCCTGCTAAGAAACAATATTGATTCTGTGCATTTCACATTGTATGAGACTAGTTGGCAAGGCAGGGAATGGTGGAAGATGCTGACCCCATAGCTGGGGGGCAATGAGCGGTTGCTAGGGGAGGAGAAGCTGTGGTTTCTCAATTAGAAATGAGTTCAGATTAACAGGATCCTTTATTAGATTGCAAATGTCCTCATGTTGTATTGAATTTATCAGTCATTCATACCTTAGTGTAAATGTTTTTAAGTAATAGCTTCAATTGTATGCATTTTTTTAAAATAAGCATTTTTACTTCACTTCCTAGGTACAAGGCACTATTCCAGAAGGTTCCTAAATCAGTTTTAGATAACCTCATAATAAGAGCATCCTTCTGCAATACTCAGGACAATTCTTCAACAACTTAAAGAAAATGTCACCTCATGCATAGAAAATATTTGTATATTAAGTATGCTAGAGTCGATTGCTAAAGCAACTCATGGCTGGAAACTACTGCTCTGAGACCCTCCCCAGCCACCCTAAGGACTGAAGAAAGAAACAATCATTCAACATACTTGTAATCTATCTGTGGCACATTGGCTGGAAATGTCTGACTTCCGGAAGCTGAGATTTAACTTGGTAATTATATAGGATAGGGACTTTTGGAGCATGAAGTATTTGGAGGAAGGTGAAAAGCTTTGAACAACCAAAGGGTAGCAAGAAGTCTTTGATTCTTTTCATCTGTCTGAATATGAAATGAGAGGGCTTTTCTTTATCAATTGTTAGGATGTCGCTAGTCAGATTTAAAAGCCATATGGTTCTGGTTCTTAGGGAGGAGAGCTTAAAATCTATGATACTATATAAAGCCCAAGCTTTAAATAATATATGTCTACTATCTAGATTCTGATCTATTGTCAACTCCCGCTTCAGATCAGACATCCGTTCTTCTTGTAATTCTCCTGGGAACGTCTTGATCTCATTTGTGAGAAGGCCAAGAGCTGCTTGCACCATCTCAATCTAATGCCTTTAAGGCTTCCAGAGTTCCATCAATGAAATGAGTGCTTATTCTGCCCTGGGAATTTCAGCTTCTATATAAACATTGTAGTAAGTCATTGTTTCTGAATAAAAATGGTTGAAAGATGATTTTGATAGGCTACAATGTGAGGAGTTCTGTGTTCTTTTAAAGTTAGTAATAAAGCTGTTGTTCATGTATATGACATTTTCTTCTACTTGGAAAGTGTTTCCCAATAATTTATTAGTTTCACTCAATTGAATGCATTTGCCCTTTGATCTCCCTTATTCTTATTGAAGGCACGTTCTTCTTTTTCCCAGTAATAACTGGTGTTATGGAAGAATCTTTCATTTCTGTTTTAATTTATATAATTCTTTGACCCAGGGAGTCAGAAGTCACTTACAAACAAATTGCTTTTTAAAAACTCATCAGGCAATAGTCATTACCTGCCATTCGCAGGTGTAGATACTGCCATTTACAAACATAGATACTAGAATCACCTGAGAATTCTTTCATTTTAAAGTCATGTACAAATACACAGTAGATTTGGGAATTAATATCCTCTTTAAAAGATGCGGTGATGGTAAGGTAGAAAAAATAAGCAGAGAGCACTGAGGAGAAATAGAGTCCAACGGAATT
This sequence comes from Martes martes, assembly GCF_963455335.1. Lineage (NCBI taxonomy): Eukaryota > Metazoa > Chordata > Mammalia > Carnivora > Mustelidae > Martes > Martes martes. Next base: position 42,183,009 of record NC_137893.1, read on the forward strand.
ATTCCAAATTAAACCAAAGCATCAAAAATTCCCTCTAACTCACTGCAGGCATATCTGACTTTGCCAAATGACCAAGGTTAAGTGCAACATTTAGAATACAGAGGATCCTCCACCTGTGGGAGGTTTGACTGCACAAAGCTGCTATGTCCTCTTGTCCATAAATCCAGAGACTCAGAGACAGTTAAGTATATGGAAGTTTAGCTGATTAAGGGTAGAGATTCTGGAATCAGAGTGCGTGGGTTCACAACACAGCTCTACCACTTTGTGGTACCTTGGCCAAGTCATTTAACCTCTCTCTACCTCCAGTTTTCTCCATTTGTCCCATTTTGAGAGCTCATAAGAAGCATACATAAAGGGCAATGAGTCAACCATTTGAAGCTTGAAAATTAGTCATTCTCATCTTTCCTTATTATCTTCAACATCTGTTCCCCCAAATAACGGGTTTCCCATACTGAAAAATCTGTTGAGATAGACGCCTTCTACCTCAATGAGTGCCACTGTGTCATGAGGTATTTCTTGTCTCTGCAGCAAACAACCCCTACCTTTGTTTCCCCTTACATGATCTAACCTTGGCCAGATACCAAGGGGGACCTTGGACCTGTGAAATCCTCCATTCCTCATGGCAAAGTGTCATCGGGAGCACTTTTATCATGGATTGGTTCTAAAACAAACTCCAGGCATGCTACTGAATTTACATTAGAATATTAGGGATCCCATATTGATTTCCATCATTCCAGCTATACGTACAAAAGATTTTCCAGCTGTCAATCACTTTCTTGTCCTTCATCTAAAGAAAAGGTCAATGTCTCCACTTGGGAATTTATTTTAGGACCACTTTCAAATGCTGCCAAACAAGCAGCACCCCCGACCCCTTGATTTTAAAATGACCTGGAGCTTGATCTACTCCTCCACCTCTGCCCACCTGTCAAAATGCCTGCAGTCCCCATTGTAGAACACTCAGAGAGGCCTTCTTATGTTTGATATCAAGCATTTTCATCCACTATAGAGAGGTAGAAGTGTAAAAAGTACTACACCCTTATTTTTTTTTAAGATTTTATTTATTTATTTGACAGACAGAGATCACAAGTAGGCAGGCAGGCAGAGAGAGAGGAGGAAGCAGGCTCGCTGCTGAGCAGAGAGCCCGATGCGGGACTCGATCCCAGGACCCTGGGATCATGACCTGAGCTGAAAGCAGAGGCTTTAACCCACTGAGCCACCCAAGTTCCTGTACTACACCCTTATTGAAGGAACACATTATCCTTTCTCCTCTACCCTTCCCCTGGTCCAATGCTAAGTAACCAAACGCTGCTTTCAGTGACCCTATTATTAGGAAGAGAGATGTATTCTGGACATCCAAATGCATTCTTCTTTGTCCTTTACAGATAGTGATTATGTCTGTTAAAAGCAGCACTATTAATGCTCTTCTGCAGGCTCTTCTTAGCATGGTTTGATCTGGTTACCTAATGACTATAGATAACAAGGTGTCTATAGGAAAACATCCTCCAAGTGCCAAACAAAAACCTTATGAACAAACTATAGGGATGAAGGTTACCTCTAGATTAGATTCAGCCTCAAAGATGCTGTGTTTATGGGAAACTCTTGCTTAAACTTTCAGTGAGGTCAGCAGCTTGACTTTCCTTTGAGGTGGGCAGTCCCAGAGATGGACCAAGAACACATCACCAGTCTGTCTGTCAGCAAGTTGTGACCTAGAATTGTCCATTTAATCTGACCTGACTTGGACTTGTGGTAGCCCTGGGCAAGTTAACCATTTAGTATCCCTTAAATTTTTTTAAAGATTGACTGATTGATAGATTGATTTAGAGAGTGGGGGAGGGGCAGAGGGAGAGGGAGACAATCCTTAAGCAGATGCAGGGCTTGATCCCAGGACCCTGAGCTGAATCCAAGAGTCAGATGTTTAATAGACTGAGCCACCCAGTTGCCCCTTGACATTCCTTCTAATGAATCTTCATTAAATATTTCTTCAACATATATTCGAGATAAAAGTTGAGTATTATTCAGAAGGGACAGACAAAAAGAAGACCACAGGTAGTATTGTATCAATTTGTATGCCCACCTAATCACAAAATTAAAGGCTCTGCAATTAACTGAATCTACTTTCCTTAGTAGGTATAAGTACTTTAAGTACAGGTAAGTAGCTGGATGGTGGGCACGATCCTCAGAATGTATTCTTGGCAGAGTCAGCCTGTGTGTACTGCTGGCGCTCACTCCTGGTCTTTGGGTAAGGACCTCTCTTTGCCCCTTTGGATGAACATGGAACCCCCTGCTGGAGGCAAAAGGCCCATAGTCTATCCCCCTGAGGGTAGTGAAGAGGAGAAATCAAACAGACTGTAATTAGCTATTGATTTCTTCCTTAAGATTTTACCAAGATTCAATTTAAAAAACAAGGTCTTTTAACCTAAATTAGTCAGCAAGAAAAAAAATGTGAAAAGCTGAAGGCACCATAAGAGTACGTGGAGCCAAGTAATTTTCAATGGCTCCATTCCAGGTGGTGTTGGGGTGTTTTAAACTGCATTGAAGAACTCCCTCCATTAAACTTGTAATAAAAGCCTTGTGCAATGATTCTCAAACTTTAGCTTGCATCAGAGTCAGCTGGAGTATTTGTTCAAATGCAGATTGCTGGGATTTACTCATAGAGTTTTCAATTCAGTAGGTCTGGAATAGAAGCTGAAAAATGGTATTTATAACAAGTTCCCAGGTGATGCTAATTGTGAAGATCAATTTTTTCTACCTCCTTTTAATATTTTAACATCTCTCTGCATCTTTATAATATTTGTCCTCCCATTTAGAATGTAATTATCTTGAGGGAAGGAGCAAAGTCTGTCTTGTTCATTACAATAATTCTAGTTTCTTCCACAGTGTCTCAAATATTTGTAGACTGAATAAATGACATGATATTTATTACTTTATTTCTTGCTTCCATCTATCTTTCAAAACCCTATCTTAATAAGAATGGGAGTTATAATAACTAAGACTAATGTCCATTAAAACAGCCTACAAACTGTGCCAAGTATTGACATACATAATCTCATTTAATTATGACAATGATTATTTGAAGATTTTACATTATTCTCCCCTATTTTACAATTAAAGAAACTGAAATATAGAGATAGTAAGTAATTTGAGACAGGTTACATTACCAGTAAATTCTATGCTCAAGATTTAAACCAGGAAGTCTAACTCCAGGTTCCTAACTACTTATTATTGTGCTATCCCCATAAATTTCTGTAAAAATCACCATATGCTATTCATGATCTTCCCCTGTTTACCTGTCTACCCCTTCCTTTATCTTTATACCCAGTAACCCAGACATGCCACATTGTTTTAGCATGCACCTTTTACTTTTAGTGGTTTTCCCTCTTTGTGGGTCTGGGAAACATCCACCTGTCTTTTGCTACTGAACTCTGGTATCTCCAATGCTACAAAACTTTCCTGAAAGGACAGATAGACTTGAGCATTGCCTCCTTTATACCCTCTTTGTAACTTATTCAGCTCTAACATTTTATTGCTTTTTCTGCACTGTTGTTGTCTTCCCTAGAATAGGACCTCTGCAAGGTCAAAGACTGAATCTTAACTGTTTTTGGTATCTTCAGAACTTAATATAGGTCTTCATAGTGGATATTAATAAACATTACATAAAGTTCCCTTATTCTCGTAATATTTATCATTATAGTATAAAATAAAAACATCTATTTTTGATATCTAACCTCTCATCATATTAGTACTTATTCTTTTTTAGCATTAAAAGTTTTTAATCTCTACTTTCATTTCCAGAAGTTTTATTTAATTCTTTCAAAATCTATGTCATCTTAAATTTATTATGTTCAAGACTTGGGTACCTAGTTTTCATTTGTTTTTATGTCTTGATTCTCCTTCATGGTGACTCATTTCCTCATGTGGTTTGTAATTTTTTAATTTGTGAACTCATCTTCTGCAGAGCCTATTTTTCCCTGGAGATCCTGATTGCTCTGAATGTGGGAGAAAAAAATAAAACACTTTTGAGTCCTTTCAGTTGTGTTTTCACTGGGGATTTTAAGTCATTTGATAGTCCAAAATCAGTTTCTAATGCTAATTTCATGGTTTAAGTTTTCTGTACCACCCTAGTAGAATAAATTCAGACTACACCTACATTTGGCACAACCCACATGTGGCTTTAAATTTCTCATAAGCAACTCTTTCCCCTTCCCCTGAGGCCTTGGATAAATAGTAAGCTTTATTTCTGTCTTTCTGAGCTGGTAGGAAAAATTTTTCTAGATCTCTTGACAAATAGGGCTGCTTTTTAATACTTCAAGCTCTATGCACAGAGTTCTTTTTCAGCCTCTAACCTTACACAGATACAAAGCTATGTCTCTGGGCCCCAATCTCTAGTCTCTATCTACATACCTGATTTGAAACATCCTTGGGCAAGTGACATCAGCTCCTACCTACTGCTCTGGTTTTGGTTTCTGTCTTCATTTCTGCCATTTTGGATTTGCTTTTCAATCTTTGAGTATGTACTAAATAATTGGTTGAGAAATTTTTTTTTAGTACTTGAATTTGCATCTTTGTCTTCTCAGTCTTCCATGTGGTTGAAAGTCCCACTTCAGATTTTCAGAATACTTTCATATCTTTTTTCATGTGATCCATCTAAAAACTCCCCAGGAAGATGAGCTAGGCTGTAGGCCCTCTCACACTAGAGGACTCTGTAGATTGAAATGGTCAGGGATGCCAACTCTCACCACTATTTTTCAACATAGTACTATAAGTCCCAGCCTCAGCAATCAGACAACAAAAAGAAATAAAAGACATTCAAATGACAAAGAAGTCAAACTCTCACTCTTTGTAGATGATATATGATACTTTATGTGGAAAACCCAGAAGACTTCCCCCCACCCCACCCCCCATTGCTAGAACTCATATGGGAATTCAGAAATATGGCAGGATACAAAATAAATGCACAGAAATCAGTTGCATTTCTATACACTAACAATGTGACTGAAGAAAGAGAAATTAAGGATCTATCCCATTTATAATTTCTCCAAAACCCATAAACTACTTAGGAATAAACTTAACCAAAGAGACAAAGGATCTGTACTCTAAAAACTACAGAATACTTGTGAAAGAAATTCAAGAAGGCACAAAGAGATGGAAAAACATTCCATGCTCATGGATTGGAAGAACAAATATTGTTAAAATGTCTATGCTACCTAGAGCAATCTATACATTCAATGCAATCCCTATCAAAATATCATCAACTTTTTTTCACAGAAGGACAAACAATCCTAAAGTTTGTATGGAACCAGAAAAAACCCTGAATCACCAGGGGAATGTTGAAAAAGAAAATGAAAGCTGTGGGCATCACAATGCCTGAGTTCAAGCTCTAATACAAAGCTGTGATCATCAAGACAGCATGGTACTGGTGCAAAAACAAAAACACATAGACCAGTGGAACAGAATAGAGATCCCAGAAATGGACTCTCAACTCTATGGTCAACTAATCTTTGACAAAGCCGGAAAGAATAGCCGAGGAAAAAAGACAGTCTTTTCAATAAAGGATGCTGGGAAAACTAGACAGCCACATGCATAAGAATGAAACTAGACCATTTTCTTACATCATATACAAAAATAGACTCAAAATAGATGAAAGACCTCAATGTGAGATAGGAATCCATCAAAACCCTAAAGGAGAATGCAGACAGTAACCTCTTCAAACTTGGCCACAGCAACTTCTTGCAAGACATGTCTCTAAAGGCAAGGGAAATTAAACCAAAAATGAATTTAAAAGAAAAAATGAATTATTGGGACTTCATCAAGATAAAAATCTTCTGCAGAGCAAATGAAACAGTCAATAAAACTAAAAGGCAACCTATGAAATGGGAGAAGATGTTTGCAAAGGACATATCAGACAAAGAACTGGTATCTAAGATCTATAAAGAACTTCCCAAACTCAACACAAAAAACCCTAAATAATCCAGTCAAGAAATGGACAGAAGACATGAACAGACATTTCTCCAAACAAACCATACAAAAGGCCAACAGACACATGAAGAAATGCTCCACATCACTTGTCCTCAGGGAAACCACAATGAAATATCACCTTACACCAGTTAGAATGGCAAAAATTAATAAGGCAGGAAACAACAAATGTGGGCAATGATGTGGAGAAAGGGAAATGTTCTTACTCTGCTGGTGGGAATGCAAGCTGGTACAGCCACTCTAGAGAACAGTTTGGAGGTCCCTCAAGAAGTTAAAAAAAAACAGCTATCCTATAACCCAGCAATTGCATTACTCGGTATTTACTCCAAAGATACAGATGTAGTGAAAAGAAAGGGCACATGCAGCCCAATGTTCATAGCAGCAGTGTCCACAACAGCCAAACTGTGGAAGGAGCCAAGATGTTCTTCAACAGATGAATGTATAAAGAAAATCTGGTTCATATATACAAAGAATATTACTCAGCCATCAGAAAGAATGAATACCTATGATTTACATTGACATGGATGGAACTGGAGGATATTATGCTAGATGAAATAAGTCAAGCAAAGAAAGACAATAATCATATGATTTCACTCATGTAGAACATAAGAAATACTGCAGAAGATCATAGGGGAAGGGAGAGAAAACAAAATGGGAAGAAATCAGAGATGGAGACAAACCATGAGAGACTCTTGACTCTGGGAAACAAACTGAAAGTTGCAGAAGGGAAGGTGGGTGGGGGATGTGGTAACTGGGTGATGAGCATTAAGGAGGACACATATAGTAATGAGTGCTGGGTGTTATATGCAACTGATAAATCATTGAACACTACACCAGCAACTAATGACGTACTATATGTTAACTAATTGAACTTAAATAATAAATAAATAAATAAATAAATAAATAAGTGGTTTACCTAAGTGCTCATAGATAAGAAGTTGTCTCACCAGTTTGAAAAACTCAGGTCTTCTAGTTTTAACCTAATAGTAAGATCCAAGAATTAAATCAATACCTAGTAAAGACAAAGATAGCTTTTCAGCAGGCAGTCCTAAGAATACCACCAACTTGCTCTCTTTGTGGGCTCTAGACCTGGGTTTATTCACTTGGATCTTACCTTGCTCCACTCCTCTTTCCCACATCCATCATTTCTCCTAAATATTTTTATGCATACCTACCATTCTCAAAAACACTAAACAATCTTTCCAACCCAGGTATCTTTAAAGCTGTCTCTCAAACCTGTAAACTTATCCAAAGCATTCTTTGTCCATAAGAATCATTCTCCCTTCCCTAATCACAGTGAAGATGTTCATCTCCACCATACATCTTTCTGTTTCAACTCCATCCTTACATGCTCACACATCATTCTTCCACCAGCAAATGGAGGAAAGTAGGAAGATAGGTCAAATTTAAACTGCAAGAGAATGATTTGAAGACCTGTGGATCTACACAAGAATGATATGCCTATTATAAAAATTATGTACCTTTTCTGTCTTTGTTGACCTGTATTATTATACTGTAGGCTCTCCATGGGATGAAAAGTATCTCCAAATGCAGTGTGTTCTGAGATGTTTGGGTCCCATGTTAAAATAACAAAGCCTGCACGTGGAAGACAATCATGGTGACTTGGAATTGGCCTCTTCCAACACATCCAGCCCAGGAGCCATATGTACCCCAAAAAAGCAAGAATAAGGATCAGAATCCTAAATAAGAGAAATCACTTGGGTCACCTACAATCTTCTACTTCAAATCTTTTCTCTCACTGAATCTTCTTGGTTCCTCAAATGTTTGGCTTTGCAGCTTAGCTTTTTTGTTTGTTTGTTTTGTTTTGTTTAGACTTGTTTGCATTAAGTGAGTTGCCTCTGACTGTTTATGTTGGTCCTGTTGACAATCCCTTTAGAAGCATGTTCTGGAAATTTTTTGTCTCAGATCTCAAGTGACAATAAGAAATACTCTGTTAGCTGGATTTCAAAGGGCCCCAGTCCCATATTCCATACAGGAAGAGAGATCAAACTCCTTTAGTCTTTGAACACCAATGAAATACTGATAGAATAGATAGTGCAAATATATACATAAGTCCTACACCAAACATTTTATTTCACTTTCTGAATAAATTAAGAGCAAATGTCAGATCCTCATACTAGATTGAGGGAAATTCTGTTCCCTTCCATTCCCCTCAAAAAACCTACTAAAGCCAATCAAAAGTCTCACTAGCTCCAAATTTCATTACAAGCAAAAATAAAATATTTACAAATGGAAATCAGAAGGGTAGACACTCTTGAGTATTAGCTTCAAAACATCTCATTAATTAGTCAGCCTTTGTCGTTTCCTTACCCTAGGTCAGTGTATGCAAGGGAAATTTGTGTAGAAGCACTTGTTTTTCTGGGATTACTTATTGCTAGTAAAAGATGTTTGTGCCAAAATGGAATGTTTGAGGTTATCTTCTTGTTGAAGATGACACTTGTCACAGTGTGATTGCCAGCAACAAGGGAGAGTTAATGCAAATAGCTTAATATTACCACGTCTGAGATGTATTCCATTAGTGTCACAGCACATTGGATTAAAGACATTCTTCTAACATGTTATATCGCTATTGTCCTTTCATGCTTATGGGCTGCTGCACCAAAAAGAATGAAAGGGTCACCCAGCTGTGATCTGAAGACATGTTAGGATAGGAAGATATTCTTTTAACCCATTATCATTATTATTATTTTTACCAGTGGAAAGCATTCAAAAAGCTTAGATTAAGCAATTGGCAATTCAACTGTAGACAACGCACTGTGTTCAGGGGACAAAGGTGACTTAGATGATTCTATCTTGCCATCGTAATCTCCTCAATGTTGTCACATAGATCCTCCACATGGAAGATGTTAAAGAAACCAGCATGGCACATAAAGGCTGTTTTTCTACTCATTTGGCTCCTGTACAGAGAGCTATTGCCTTCTGATAATTTTGACTTATTTGTGGGGTCTCTGTCTCTGGTCAGTAGATGCAGTCTGAGAACTTGGTACTTGTGTAGACAGAAGTAGAAGGTTGCAGAACATCACAATCTTGTCCACCAGGAGTTCACTTATGTGCATCTACTGGGGGCAGTGAAGGATGTTGTTGATGAATGTTAGCACGGCTGCTCCAGAAATCAAATGCTTTCTTCAGGGTATAATGTTCCTTTATTCAGGGGCTCTGCAGGGTTTCTGTGGCATTGGGCTTTGTTTGAAAATTCAAAGAATTCTCCAATGGCAAGCTTGGCTGTTCTAAAAAATAATCAATTAAAAACCCAAGTGCTTTAGACACTATGAAAGCAAGTCACAAATGTCCCTCGTTTGCATCTGGAAAAAAGAAAAAAGAAGAAGAAAGATTGAATTTTTTTTAGTATCAAGGACAGCTGTTACCTAACGGGGTGAATTCTTTCTACAAAGAAACTATAAGCAGTGGAAATGCCAAGGTCTATCATTATGTTTGCAGGTTGAACTAAATAATATGTTCTAATATTTTATTGCATAATTGTTTTGATGTTACTGCCTTGTAGGGGCTGTAGAGATGTGGAGAGAAAGGTGACTGCCTTTCCTCAGGTGCTATAGTCCTATCCATTATGTTAGTATTTCTACTACTTGGTCCCACTGGTTTCCCTGCAAGGTTTTCCCCAAGTGTAATATGTTTTGTTCTTACTTATGCATTCGATATATCATCCTCATCTAGCCGTCTCATTCACCATTGCATGAGCTTTACCAGTATCTAGAAAGAACATTATCCATACAGCACAATTGTATTTCTGTGGTCTGCTCTAGATGTGTGATTGAAACATTCTTTCTGGAAAATTTCTTCAGGAAATAAACATGGGATATATCACCTTTGCCTGGAAGGTGAAAGAGAAGGAAGAAGACCCTGAGCTGTACATTCAGATCAAGCCTTGCTTCTTCCATGAGAGATGAGAATGCTATGGAACCCTGGGAGGATTCTAGGCCTTGGCTGGAGTGGGGAATGTGGCTCCAGAGCTCCAGAGAGTGGAGCCTCACTAAAAACTTTGCACAGTCCAGCTCTGCTTTCTCACAAGACAGAGAGGAAAGTCAACCACAATAGTAATAGCTGACATTTATTGAGTACTTAGTATGAGGCATGCTAAGGGCTTTACGTATATTAACTCATCTAATCCTCTCAAGAACCCATCTACACATAAAGCAACTGAAGCACAGAGAAGTTCAGCTCTATGTCCAAGGTTACAGAGCTGGCAATAGCCGAATGGGAATTTGAATCCAAGCAGTATGTTCTATGCTTGTTACTCTTCAAATCTTATTGAATCTACATTGAATGTCATTGTCAATGCACAATGTACTGAAAAGGAGGGCCATAAATGAGCTAGAATTTTGAAAATACCCACCAAATACTAGTTACGAACAAATGGCAGTGCCTAAGCAAAAGCAAAAAAGATAAAGCCCCTGATCTTTAAGAGCAGCTGCCTAAAGGAACAAGTAAGGTAAAATAGAATAATACTGTCATGATTGCCATTGTCGTGGTGGTGGCGTGTGTGTCTAAAAGAGAAAGACATGTTCTAGTTCTTGTCAGATTTGTTTTCCAGCAGAGTCTCAGCTTTTCCTTCACAATAGGCCCTTATGTACAGATGACAGTTGACATTTCAATCAGTTTTATACTCATGGGGAGACCTTCTCTGTCCCCTTTCACTTCATTTTGCATCTTGTTTGCATATATCTTCATAAGTGATGAACCTCCGCCTCTTTCTTAGACCAGTTTGTTTGTTTTTTTAATTCCTGTTGATCCTTTTATGGTCCTCCCATCCCTTTCTTTCAAAGTGCTCATTTCTCTCTTTTCCCTTCAGTCCACCTCTTATAGGTGGTTGCTTCTAGACAGCATTTTACTCACTATCAGGAAAGCCTTTTTTCAGGCTGGGCTGAATATCTTAGCTCAGACTTCAGGTCCAGAGGATCTTAAATACCAGATTCAGTGTCTCTGCCATTGAATGATGGAGTCGGGTCACCCCCCAGTCACCTGATCAGGATGAATCACTTCATGATGAAGGTTCAAGACGACTAGAAAAAGTTCAGACAAGGAATCCTAGGAGGAGAAAAACTGAGTTCTAAGACAGGGGAGAAGAACGCATTCAGGTAAAAGTCATCACATGACCTAGGAGACTCAGAGGAGATTCTCTCAGTGGAGATAAACGTGATGGGGGAAATTTCCTACTCATGCGAGAAGCCTATTGTGACCTCTTCCTTGATACTAACAAACACCAAAGGGCCAGCCCAACCCCACTGGCTTTACATGGGGTTCCAGGACCTATAAATTGAAGGAAGAAACAAATACTGTGGAAATAGGACTGACTATGTAACTATGATGCCTGGCACAAAATGAAAATGCATGTCCCCTTACTAAAATGTTATTAAGAACTGGTGTAACAAAGCATTAAATCAGGCACAGGACCTTCTAAGCATGAGACCCTGTACAACTCCACAGGTCACACACCCATAATGACAACACTGCTGGGAAGCTCCTGTAAAAGGAGAGAGGGTCTCTCTCTGCTGGAGAGCTACTTATTTTACAATTAATAATTGGGTTTTGCCTGTGGGTTCGGTAAAGGAGAAGACACAGGACAATGACAGGCATGCTGTTTGAGAATTTGGGGAAAAATATAAATTTTATAAGCAACTGTCAGACACAAAAAAATTCTGTGATAAAGTTGTATGAGCAGCTAATAATCTCCCCAGCAGCAGAAAGCTATCATCTCTGTCTGTGTGGGTATTTGGAAATAACTCCAAATTGAAAAATATAGCCCTTGAGACCACAGAGTTAGATTCAAAGGTAGTAAAAAAAAAAAAAAAAAAGAAAGAAAGAAAGAAAGAAAGGGAAAGGGGAGAAAAGGAAGAAGAAAGGCATAACTTGGAGAGACTAGATGGTGAAGAAGACGGAGTTCCTAGAGAAATGAGAAAGGGTGTGAATGTGTTTGTGTCGTGTGCACGTGGGTTGTGAGGGCGAGAAAGACACCTGTGAGAAATGCTGATGGATAAAATGGGAAATTGCATGGGTTGAGGGCTCAAAACAAATACTGAACTACAAATGAGATTCTTAGGAAGAAAAATGGTTGATCAGTTGAGTGCATGGGAGCCGGGGGGATGGGCTGGAAGAACTCTGATTAATCAGCTTGGAAATCCTTAAATTAGTAACTAATGAAAAACAAATTTGCTTTTTTCTCTCCTCATTAATTCGTATTATGTGGAGGAAATTACACTGACAATAAATAGTAAAGAACTGAACATTTTGTTAAAACAGGAGATACAACTGTATTATTAAATAAATACCCAGCAATCCCTTTCCAATTAGCTACTGTTTATAAAGTGCAATGAGATTCCTGAGTGGAGGGTGCTATAAAACTGTGTATTACGATAGGTCTGACTACTGGTAAAACGACCACAAACGAGAAAGGTATACATGTTATACAGGAACACATGTTTGAGAAATCTACCATATTTTTTAAAAAAATGATACAGATGATTGTTTTTCTGGTTCAAAGGATCTGAAAACCTCCCTCTGGGAGAATGACAGATGTGTATACCAGTTCTGCATGCTGCCCCTGCATGCACTGTGTTCTGGGGTGAGTTGGGGTCCAAAGGAGTCAGGAAGAACTGGATAGCAGCTATTTTTCACAATGGAGTTTTTCTACCTCTTGCCCAGCACCTGAATGAAATGGACAGGAATTCTGATTACTGCCCAGAGCAATCTACACTTTCAATGCCATCCTCATCAAAATTCCACCAGCATTTTTCAAAGTGCTGGAACAAACAATCTTAAAATTTGTAGGAAGCCAGAAAAGACCCCAAATTGCTAAGGAAATGTTGAAAAAGAAAAACAAAGCTGGGGGCAACACGTTGCTTGATTTCAAGCTTTACTACAAAGCTCTGATCACCAAGACAGCATGGTACTGGAATAAAAACAAAACATAGACAGTGGAACAGAGTAGAGAGCCCAGATATGGACCCACAACTCTATGGTCAAATAATCTTCAACAAAACAGGAAAAATTATCCAGTGGAGAAAAGACAGTCTCTTCAATAAATGGTGCTGGGGAAAATTGGACAGCTATGTATAAAAGAATGAAACTCAACCATTCTCTCACACCATATACAAAGATAAACTTGAAATGGAAAAAAGACCTCAGCATGAGGCAAGAATCTATCAAAATCCTAGAGGAGAACATAGGCAGTAACCTTTTTGACATCGGCCACAGGGTTTCTGATAAATGAACCATGGAGATAGGAAATCTTGTCAGTGTCACTGGGCTACTGTCTGTCGCTTGGGGAGATTCAAAAGGGTAACTCTCACAGACTCTTGGAAACTGGGCTTTGACAGACTTTGGGAAGAATCTGGCACTTGGATAGACCCGGAGTCCTCCTGGAATGGGTTCCAAGAGTAGATCTCCAAATATAAAACAGCAAGAGGAGCAGGACAAGTGGGATGTAGAAAAGAGATGCAGGCAGATGGGAAGGGCCCCAGGATCAACTGGATCATAAGGTTTTTTGCCTTATGATTTGGGGATTGTTCTCTCTCTCTCTTTCTCTCTCTCTCTCTCCGTGTATGTGCGTGAATTTTTGTGAGCTGTGGGATTTAGGCAGGAACTTGCCCTCCTTTGAAACTTGGCCTAAAGACAACATGAGAGGAGATTTGGCCTATTTGTTTAATGAAAATTACGGGAACCAAGAAATGAAAGCATGAAGTTGAATGTAAAAGAGAAGCAACTCGGTATTTGCAGAGTGAGGAATTTAGCAGCTGTCAGCAACCAAGACAGGGAATCAATAATTAGAACCTTAAAAACTTGAATAATTTTATACCAATAGCTTTAGGGTGGCAAGGCAACCAAAACTCACATGGTTGTTCCCCTTGCTCTTTTTCTTTGCATTGGGCAAAATGGCTCCCTTTCGGCTGGCCCCAGCCCATGCTGTATCTGTATTAGGAAACGTGGTCACAGTGATCAAGAATTATTTCATTGGAATTAACACTAACTTGGCTCAAAGCACAGAACTCAGATACTGCTGGGGCTTTACTCTGCACTAGATGACAAGCAACAGGCTGGCCTCACAGGTGGCCATTCCCAGGGCTTGGCACTTCACAGTGGTCTGGCCTGTGGGTTTTCTCCAGGTAGCAAGAAACAGAAATCTATGCCTGGTACAATCTAATGCTCAAACTGAGTAGCTAAAGGTGGAGGCTATGAAAAAGGCATTGGGAGGGGGAAGCAGGGAGCAAAGGATAAAGGTGCTGGAAAGGTAATTAATGATGGAGATGGGCAATACGACTTGGTTACCCTTTAGGTCCCTTCTATTCTGAGATTTCATAATGCCACAGTCTCCTGGGGAATAGAAAGAAACATAGAAAAGAGTGTGAGAAAAGCAAAGAAATAGACAATATTTTAAAATAGCCAATATTTAATGTGCACATTCTATAAACCAGGTACTAGGCTAAGAACTTTACAGTTTTTATTCTTGAATTTTTACCACAACCCTAGGAGTGTGGATCTCCAATCATAAATTACCTGTGAGATGGGTATTAACCTTCTCTCCTTTTTACAATTAGGAAACTGGTGCTCAAGGAAAGACAGTCCCTCACCCCCAGGAGGCATATAGCTGGACAAAAAAAAAAAACCCTGAATCTGTCCAACTCTGGAGTCTTAACTCCTACCATGATGCTATACTGTCTTCTTAAAATATGGACTGGAAAAGGAATTGAAGAGCCACCTGAGTTAAACGGACCCAAGAGAAAAGGATGAGGAGGTGAATGTTCTCAGTCTCTGCAAGTTTTAGAAGAGATTGCAGATATGAGATAAAGACATTATTCGTTAGCAAGAAATAATCCCCTAATTGTTCAAAACAAGGTCTCAGGGAAGACATTTTCCAGCTCAGTGTCTGTCCCCCCACAGAGTGGAAATAACCAGCTTTGTTGATTGATACCTTTACTGAGTGTTAAAGGGAATATATTTGGGTAGAATTCTTTCCTCAGAACTTGGGAGGTGGTCATTGATGGCAATGGGTACTGTCCTTCTTTAAATACTATTCATTCTTGAGTTATCATCATGTGAATCATCTAGCCCCACCTTTAGAAAACCAAATTCAATGCATAGTCCACTTTCCTGGCAGCGTGAAACACACATGAAGGATGTTCATCACTTATTATTCTCTGCTCTTTATGTTTTGAAATGGAGCAGAAGAGTTTGTTAAATACTCGGCAAAGTGCCTAAAGCAGAGAGGCCTTAAGCAGTGTTGGTGTTCTTACTCTGCTTTCCCTCAGTCCTTCTTTGATCCAAGGGTCTCCAAAGGTTTTTGATAGTACTCCTATTAGATAGAGAGAGAGAAAGAGAGTGAAATCTCAGACTAAGCCATTGTGGTGGATACTGTGGTGCTCTCTTTAGATCCCCCTCTTCAGGGCTGATGCATATAATCCCCTGTTCCTGCACATATGCATTGTTGATTGCCACAGTTGCATTCTTCACCAGGAATTACCCTCAGCAGAAGTCGCTCTCCTCCCGGGGGGTGGGGGGTGGCCCATGCCTCACAACTGGCCAGTGAGGAAGGAGGAATGCCCAGACCCTTTCCCTTAATTCAAGAAAACTCTGAAGGGCCTTCCCAGCTCCAGAGCTCACAGTAGGATTTGCTGAGACTTCAGCTGCAAAGACATTGCAGGCCACCTTCTCCCTGTGCCCTGTCCTACCTCTGTTGCTGGCAAGTATATCTTTCATGAGTTCCCCCAGTCAATCTACAAAATAGAACTCTTTACTTCAGAGTCTGTTTCTAGTGAATCCAACCTAAGACAACTGTCAGGTATATTTTTTATGAGTACTGCATTTAAATGTTGAATGTATGACTATTGTATTCAAATATTTCACTATAAAATATTCACAAAATAAAAATTTAAAATAAATGTGGAAAACATTAATAGAAATTAAAGTTTCAGTATTTTCTTCCCATATCTTAATGAATTCTCTTGTGCCACTTCTCCCCTTATGTTACACACACACACACACACACACACACAGGGGAGACCACTCTTATTTAATAAAAAATGGTGAAAGAGTCTATCATAAGTGTCATAGGGAATATAAACATGATAGTACAGTGTAATGGGGAAGAAAGAAAACACTTCTACGAATAATGAATGGGACTGCATAGGGAAAAATTGAGGCATGCGTGTAATAATACGTAAGAAATACAGACACGAATACCCCAGGATATCCATGAGGGCTGAGGCCACTCCAGTTAGAGGAGTTATGGAAGGATTCCTGGAAGAAGTAGTATCAAAGGGAGTGGGAAAGAAAGAAGGATGCAGGGTAGACATTCCTAGAAGGAAGGATAAGCGAAGAGTGTTGAAGGTAGTTCTGGAAAGTGAAGGGCAGAGAAACTTCAGGTGCATAGGGCTTATGTGGGAAAGAAGTAGAAGATAAGGCTGGAAAGGTGGGTGAGGCAATCTTGGTGAAGACACTCTGAATGGAAGGCTAAGGGGTATGGACTCTGCTTTGTTGGCAATGAGGAGACAGAAAAGGGTTTTGAAGAGTTGAGAGGAAGCCTTTCAGGAAGATTAGTTTGGTAGCAACATGCAAAGAAAGTGGGCAAAAATTGTACCTAGAGTACAGAGAAAGATTATTAACAGATCAGAAAAGAGCTAGGAGAATGAGTGAGAATAGAAAGAAAACTATTCATAGAAAAGACACCACAGAGGAAAATCTACATCATCTGAAGAATAAGGGAAAACACCAAAGGACTAGGTCTTATACTGTAGTAACATACAGGGTATTGTGCTATTACCAAATACAAGGACATCAGGAAGGATTATCTCTGAAGAAAATGATAGCTTTGTTCTGACATTTTGGTTTAGAGTGATCATGTGACATCTAGGTAGAAATATTTAATAGTTACATATGCAGGGCTGGAGCCAAGAGAAAGGATAGAACTAGGCCTGTAAATTTCAAAGCCATCTGCACAACGATGCTGCTTTGAGTTCTTGAGAGGGAATCAGTCTCTTGGAGAGAGATTCACCTAAAGCCCGAGTTTCAGGGAATGGAAGAGGGAAACAGATGCAGATGGATCTGAGATGGGGGAGGGGAGTGCTGGAAGATAAGGGGGAAAAGATTCTCAAAGCAAGGGCAAGAGCATTGTCAAGGTACTGAAGCTACAGCAAGTCCAGAAAGGATGAGCAGAAACCATCAGGTGAGGTGACTAGAGGTTATGACAGTCTTTAAGAGAGCAATTTTATCTGAAGAGAGGAATAAGGGAATTGTTATGAACTGTATACAGCTTTCTTTTTAAGTTTGTGACTATAACAAGAGAGAATGTGAGGGTGGCAGCATCACAAATAAAAGCATTTTCAAGAAAAGATGACATATATAAAGAAGAAAGAGAGAAAATGATGGTGCTGGAGAGAGAAGGGTGGTGAGTCAATCAAGTAGAGGCAAGGAGCATGGGAAGGAAGAGTGCCTTGGAAACGAGGATCTCAATCCTTTGAGTCAACACAAAATGAAGAACGTGAGTGTAGAGATTGGCTTCAGGTCTGGTCTGAGTTTCCCAATTGTTGGATTTACACAAATTCCACTCTCTGGGAGGGGTGAGAACTCCCACTGTAGACACACATACACAGAGTCTTTCCCTCATACAGTCACACACATACACTCCACAAAAAGACAAGCTCCTACTGAAACTTACGTTTAAATTACTTATGTAATTTAAAAGTGGAGCTCTTTGGCATTTTTAGAAGATGAGAAATTAGATTTCTGACTCTCTGGATTTCCTTTATTTAAAGACATTGCTGTCATAAATAAATAAACAAATGAACAAAAAAATGAAAGACATTGCTGTCATAAGCAAACAAACAAACAAATGAAAGGCATTCCTGTCAATCTCCCAGAGGTGTAAATGCCAGCCTCCTTAGTTTGTGTCCTTCAGTGTTGCTAACATCCAAAGACCCTGGCTTAGGGTAAAGGAAGACTTGTCTTTCTCAGACACTCCACAGGGTGCAAAGTTAATTCTGTCCTGGCGTGGAGACATCTGGTCCTTGAGGTCTCATTGGGCTAAGTGCCCTCTTTACAAAACACTAGCTGTGTAGCCACATCAAGATATATCAGAACTTTCACTAGAAGGGGATTGACTGGTGTTGCATCTGTGAGGCTGCGTAAGCACTCTTTGGTTACTCCATTCACAAATATGGTTAGGATAGGCTACAGTAGACTACAGAAAAATCAAGTCTAGAAATCTAGACAAAGCAAATGAGATAGCCAGTGGATATATGATAAAGGATATTCTGAGAATAATGAGCCATCTTGTGGAAAAGGCAAGGCAAGGAATGGCTTGGGGCATGGAGAAGAAGATCTAGATTAAATCCTAGCCCTTGGATTGGTAGTTTTGTGGCCTCGAGCTGATAACTTGCCTGCTTCATGCTTTGGCTTCCTCACTGGTACCCAAAGATTGATAATACCTACCCTGAAGACTTACTCTGAGGATTAGGAGGGAGAACACCTGATGCACAGTGGATACTCAGTAACTATGTGGGTGGGGGTGGGGGGTAATAGCCAAGAAAAAGGTAAAAAAAATGCAAAAAAAAAAAAAAAAAAGCTTTCTTCCTTTCTGTTGGTTGGAACAGGAAAGCCAGAGGAAAGGAAGATTTTCTTACAAAATTTTGGGTGGGCAAATAAATTTCCTGTAGGAGACAGTAGAAAAAAAAAGCCAATGAAGTGCCTGGAGGAGTGGAAAAATATGCCCAAAGATTGTCATAGCAGCAAGTGCTAAAATATGATTGGAGGTTCTGAGAACTCTGGCTAGATTGCTTTTAAATAATTTGTAGACTGTTAAATTATTTGTAAATGGCTGAGACAACAAAACATTTCAGTGCTTGCATTCACGTACATTTGGCAAACTCTTCACAACTTTTTGAAGAAGGGCAGGAGGCAAGCAGGAAAGGCTAAGAGGAAGATCGCACTTTTCCAGATGTGTGGCCCCTGAGGCACAAAAAGGCAATGTTGCCATGAGCATGGAGAGACAGGGAATAGGATCGCATTGATTTGAGCTGAACAATCTATCTCAGTTATGAACCTCAAAGAACTTGGGAGACAATGAGTCACCACATTCCACTTAATATGCACAGAAAATTTGGAAGAGAATCAATTCAGCTGTGGAAACTGGCCAGTTACCTGGAGAATCATGAAGTAAGGAATGCTTCTTATTCAAAAAGCAGCTGAGGCTATTCTCCAAAAGCCAGGCATGGGCAAAAAGAGGCAATTAAATTTCTCTATGCCCTCTGGAGACTTCTGTGAACTCTTTGGCTAACTTATTCCAATAATTTGCTGAAAACACTGCTAATATATTCCACTTATAACTGACCAAAGACATCATAGCTCCAACAGTGAGTATTACTTAAAACTCATACAAGTACACAGACACATGCCAAATTGCACACATATAGGCAACCTATGTATACCATATGTATACTAGGAATATGCTTTGGAAAGATAGGACAGGAATTTGGAACACACAGAGAGGAGACAGAACCAAAGAGTTTTCTTCCTTTTTCTCACACAGTCTTCCTCATTTAAGGGGACTTCCTATTCCTACCCTGATGTGGCTGAAGGAAGTGGCTTGATGAGGTGTGGAAATGCCTAGAGGATCTTCTTCTTTGAATTACTGCTAGCCACAAGGCTGGTGACTGGCCTCCTCACACTTACATAGATATGCTTATGAAGAGAGATCAATTCAGCCAATATCCACCACCATTGCCTCTCTCCTAAGTGACAGTGGTGATCCTGCCCTGAGACACACATTCACATAGGCTGGATCTAATACTACCTTGATTGGCCAAACAACTGATGACTTTTATCCTTGGCAATCTTGGCAAGTCCTGGAATCTTAAAGGGAGCCATGGCCAATCTCACATCTTTCACTAATTTTCACATGGGTAGCATAGATCTGGGACAGAAATACCTTGAACATCTACAGCAAAGCAAAGCTGTCCTACCTCAGAAAGAGTAATGATAGGTAACAACAACAATAATTTAACCCAGAGTAAAGCCAAAGTCATTATAGTGGCCTGAAATGACCTAGAAGATCCATCCCCTTACTCATGCTGCTACAACCCCTCACACAATCTGTCCCACCACATTGACCCCCTGGTTGTTCTTTGAATACACCAAGCCTATTTGACACAGCTGTTTCCTATTCCTGAAACTTTCTTTTCCCAGATATCCACTAGCTAAACCCCCTTGCATCCTTCAAGCCTTTGTTCAGATTTCTCAGTGAGAACCACCCTGACCACTTTATTTACTGTAATCTCTCTGGACCCTCTGGGATGCTGATCTCACTGACCTTACCCTGCATGTGCCTTTTCCCATAGTTATCATCATCTTCCAACATACTATATACATGACTGACTTGCTATGTTTATTGTTTGTCTCTTTGGATGAAGTATAAGCAAACTCCTTGAGGGCAGGAGTATTTGTTTTATTTATTGACCTATCTAAGTGCCTAGATAGTCCCTGCTAGTAAGTGCTGAATAAATATTTGTTAAATAAATCCAAGTACCTAATCTTATGCCAGGTACAGTTCAAAGAGCATTGCATTTGTTTAAACCTTGTGATAACTTGTACGGTTCTTATTCTGAGTGTACAGATGAGTGAGGCCCAAAGGTTAATAACTAACCCAAGGCTCCCCTTCTGCTAAGTAATGGAGCCAGAATTCAAAGCCATGCAACGTGACTTCAGAGCCCACATTTCTGCATCTCAAGAAGCCCATGAAGAGCCCACGGCTAGAAGAAAAAAGTTCTCTCCAAAAGGAAAGATTATATTTTCCTGTTTGCTCTATGGCAGAATGATCTCAAACACTCACAGTGATTCTGTTACTGCAATGGGATTTTAATAATGCTTTCAGAGTCTTGTAGCTAGGATGGAGACTGGATATGCTAATAACTGTAAATAGCAATTCCATTTACTAAGCATATTAGTGAGTCTCTGGATTCAACAGGTATTAAAATATGCTAATAGGGTTACTGAAGAAATTGTTGACCCCAAAGGGTTCAATTTGGAGCAGCAAACCAATTATCTCAACCAAAAGTTACCTGCAATTTCCTGGTTGCTTTTTGATATGTTGATGACTTAAAATGTGAACCATCCATTTATTAATTTCTGCTTGATAAACTTAAAAAATCTGTGCCATATTATTTTTAATTGCACCAATTAAAACGAGAGTCACATGCATACTATGGTTGTCACTGTGTGCGTATAATTAATCAGATGCGGAGGGAAGCGTCCACTAAGTTATTAACATTATAAAGCACATCAGTGAATAAGGGAATATTACGGATTTTTAAGCTTCATACTGTAATAATAATATCATACTTCATACTATAATAATAAATATCATCATATACATGATCACCTAACAATTTAGATCATGTTTAAGGAGAAGAAAATCCAAATTGGCTTTTCCTTATTTTTTCAAATTACAGTATAAGATAGTTCATTTTTCATTTACTAGTTTTTACTCTGAGTTGCATGTTATTGCTCCAATAACAATATAGCACCAATACTATGATGTAGGAATCCAATGAATTAAACAGCCATATGTTTTTGTGTCTGGCTTCTTAAGCACAACATTATGTTTGCAAGATTCATCCACGTTGTTATGTTTAGTGACAGTTCATTCATACACTTTGATGTGTAATATTCCATTTTATGAATATAGTACCATCTATTTATCCATCTCATGGTTGATGGACATATGGGCTATTTTCAGCTTAGAGCGTTATGAATGTGTGACTACAGGTTTTTTGTACATGTTATTTAGCATATATTTGTATGCATTTCCATTGTACATATACTCAGGAGGGGAATTGCTGGGTCACATTTCATACACACTGTTAGCTCTAATTGATGATGTCTATGCCCCAAAAGAAGTCCCTGAAACAAAGTCATGAGTGCATGGTTTATTTATGCAGTAATCCCAGGAAGCACTGGTAGTCAAGAAATGAAGGCATAAGAGATGAAATAAAGTCTTTAATGAGTGTATTATTGAAAAAGTCACCACTGTAAGCACCTACAGCATAATAGAACAAGTCTGAGTTGTCCCAACTGAGGGGTGAGGAGACTAGGGTATTTATCTACCAAATCCCCATCTCTCATTGGTTAAGAGGTACATTGGGGAGCATTAATGTCCTGGCATTTTTGTTTGCCTCATCTGAAAGTGGAGTGTGTGCTCACATCCAATATAAAGCTCTCGGGCAAACAGTCAGAAGGCAGGGTAAAAGGTAATAGCTTTGCCCATGTAGAGTTAGTGCTGAAAAGATGGGGGCCAGCAGTATCTGTGGTCAGAGCTGAGCTCAAAAAAGAAAGGAAAAACTCCATATAGCAAAAATGAAGAGACAAATCAAAATCAAGTGTTCTCAGGAGTGAACTCTTGCCCAAATAAGTTTCAAATCAGATATGGGCTCTGAAGTCTAGAGGCTGGGACAAAAGACATGAACTTGGGCCTATGTGAGGCTAGAAGTGAATTCCTTGTATTGAACCCTTAGCTGGAAGATCTGCCTTGTTCATAGGATGGGATCTAAAAAACTACGTTTACTAGATTGAAACAAAAAGCAGCCTGCTTATTTGTCCAGTGCTTTAGCGGGAGAGAGGGGCAAGTTGTCCATGAGAAATTAAAACCCCAGACCTGTGCCGTATATAGATGTGGGGTCTAGATTAATACTATATGGTACAGGAGTATGAAGCCAACAAGGCGTATCAGAAACTGGTCCAGGATCAGTGAAGCTCCTTGGACTGCTGGCAGAAGTGGGTTTGAAATAACTCTAGAATTTTGAAGCAGATTCCTGCTGCAGACAGCTGAACCTCAGTCCTATTATGAAACTCTGGGAGGTAATGTAGTACAACCCTGAGTTATTTCGGCTGAGGAGTGAGAGATTGGGGTATTTCCCTATTAATTCCAAAAGTCATTCATTGAGGCCATCTCCCAGGGGATCTTAACTCCCCAGCTCCTTCAGCAGGAAGTCTCATGGGCCAACCAAGCAACTTCTGGCACCCAAGGGAACTCCCCAGGTAAAAATTATGGGTGTTTGCTGTTAGAAACTGTCAGGCAAGTGTACATGCCAGTGGTAAATGCTGAAAGATACAGGCAAGACACCAACAGTGTTTTCAACACTGTTATTCTACCCTACAGTATACTACAAATAGTTTACACCCCCACCAGTTGGGTGGTGTTCCATTGCTTCATATTTTTGTCAACAATTAGTATTGCCCCTCTCTTTTTTTTCATTTTACATATTCTAGGGAGTGGTTATTGATATATTATTGAAACTTTATTTTGTATTTCCCTGGTGATGACTAATGAAGTAGAGGACCTTTTTATAATGAGTCCTGACCATTGGATATCTACTATTATGATGTGACAAGTCATTTATTCACTCATTTTTCTATTGGGTTGTTCCTGTTTATTTGAAAGAATTCTTTGTATTTTCTGCATAAGCTTTTTCTAGATATTTGCAATGAGGATATTGCAAATATCCTCACCTATTTTGTGACTTATCCTTTCCCTCTCTTCATGGTGGCCTTTAATGAACAGAAGTTCTTAATTTTAATTGAGTGCAATGATTCAATTGTTTCCTTTATAGTTGGCACATTTTGTATCCCATTTAAGAAATAGTTGTCTACTCAAAGGTCGTGAAAACATTTCCCTTTCACATTTAGCTGAGTCGTCCACCTGGGAGTGATTTTTATTATAGGATATGAGGAAGAGGTCAAAATTTACTTCTTTTGGTATAGGCTTCCATTTGGCCCAGCACCACTTATTAAAAAGACCCTACTTGCTGCCATTGCACTCTCAGATAGTTTAAGTAATTCTGGTTGGCATTTTTTTTTTTCTCTTTCAGTGCATTATTTACATCTTTTCATTGTTTCCTGGATTTTATCTTTCCTATTGAAAAGTCAATACCAAGTCTTATACATTGCACTCTTCAAGGCAATGTGTCTTTCTGTTTTTTGTCTAGCTGTTTTTGATATGATCTTTGTCTTTGGTTTTCAGCAATCTTACTGTGATGTGTTTAAATGTGGTTTTCTTTGTATTTACTTTATATTGACACTGCAAACCTAGGTGATGTTATCTATATCTGGTAAAGTTGTTTTGTTTGGTTGGTTGGATTGTTAGCTTCTGGTGGCAGTTAGAACAGGATACAATCACCTTAATCCAACCAGGGACAGAGCTAATTGAAACCAGGTTTTACATAAGGCCTGGTCTATTTCCAGTTTGGCCATATTCATAGGTCATACTCCTTCAGAGTCCATTGAAAGCCTGTGTGTTTTCCAGGGATCGACTAGCTAACCTTGAACTTCAGTTTTTAATCTTCTTAGCCCCGTGAATCTGCTGAAAGCTCTACTTATGTTCTCTGTCCTTTAGCAGCTACTTTCTATTTATCTCTTCATTCTCTCCCCCAGTGTCACTTATGAATCAGCAAATTCCTGAAGGGGAAAACAATGTAAAATGTTGAATTCACCTTGCATTTCCCTTTTCTCCATGATCTTGAACTCTAAGTTCTGGCTGCCTTTTTGGTGCCTTTCAAGTAGCTGGCTTTTTAAAAATTTTTCTGTTTTGGTTTGGTTTTTGGGTTTGGGGGGTGTTTGGTTTTTGTTTTGTTTTGTTTTGTTATCTAGCTTTTCTACTTGTTCTTGGTAGAAAAATTGAGCTCCTGCAAACTAGTTCCTTATGGCCAGAAGCAAATTCTTCAATTGTATTTATACAATAAACTTTGCTATGAGGTATTTTTAACCAGCATGTCACGCAGTTTCAATATAATAGCTGATGTTCATAATACCAAACTGTGACATTCCAATCCTAATGTGTCTTCTGAATCATCAATGATTAAAATAAGAATAATTCAAGTGTTTAAAATATTTGATGAGTTTAATTCATTTTACAGGTAATCTATGAATACTGTATATGAGGACTTGCCTTTAAAGTATTCCTGTTGGGACGCCTGGGTGGCTCAGTCAGTTAAGCGTCTGCCTTCAGCTCAGGTCATGATCTCAAGGTCCTGGGATTGAGTCCCTAATCAGGATCTCTGCTCAGTGGGGAGTCTGCTTCTCCCTCTCCCTCTGCTGTCTTCCCCCAAATCCCCCTCATGCTTGCTCTCTCTCTCTGTCTCAAATGAATAAATAAAAAATCTTAAAAAAAAAAAAAAAAAAAAAGAAGTATTCCTGACAAGGTCTTCCCTCCTTTGCCTTAGGCAGCACTGCCCTGAAACATCAATTCTGCCATGTAAGCATTTGAGTAGTCTGAAGCTGTTTCTTAAAAATGTCTTGGTCTGTCTGTCTGTTTGCCAGAATTTCCATGTAGAAGAGGGATATTTTCCATCTGGCTAAGGACGAATTCGTGGCAGAAATTAAATTTTTATGCAAAAATATCATCTTGGCTAACAAGATGCTTGGAATCTAAAGTATATGACTCACCTAGTCTTGAATTGTTTGCTTTAAAGCTCTTGTCCAAAACCTGGCAGAGACAACAGATATTTAGGAGGAATTGTCTAGGGATGTCATGACAATCATTTATTTCTAGCTGCATGGTAGAATTTCATTATATGTATGTGTGTGTGTGTGTGTGTGTGTGTGTGTGTGTATTTGGGGGGGGGGGCTTCCCCAGACCAGCTGAATTAAAACATCTTAATATTCTTCACAAACACTTGCTGTGATTCTAATGGGCCATCAGGTATTTTTGAATACTATTAGATAACCAGAAAACTACATATCTAAATTGTATTATTTGAGCTTCTAGGAGAAATATCTTTACATAACCATGATTTAATGTTCTGTTGCCACCTATTCTTGAGGGTGAATGTAGGTGTAACCAATACTTTGACATCATCTGTGAAACTATTTAGGGCAGTGTTGTCCATTGCATGGTTCAATATTACTTATACTAAGGACAGTGAATTCCCCAGGGTTCACTCACGTGGCTTCCACTACCACCTGCACGTCAACAACTCCCAAACGTACATCTTGGGCCCAGGTCTCTCTTCTGAGCCTATGGCAGAACTTTACCTGGTTGTGTTCCTAGCACCTAAAGCCCAACATGCGCAAATGAAACTCATTGTTAAAACTCACACTGTCGTAGATCCGAGACTCCTTTTGATTCAGTGAATGGCATCTCCAGTTACCCAAGATGGGACCCTGGGAAGTCATCCTTTGCTACCTCTCACATCTACTTCTTTCTCTACCCATGTCTGTCTGCTAGGTTCAGGCTCAAATTTCTGACCTAGATACCTGCTAAGGAATTTTAGCTGAATATTTATGGCTCTATTATCTTTAATCCATTTACACCATTTTTTAAAAAAGATTTATTTACTTATTTGAGAGAGAGGGAGAGCACAAATGCACATCCATGATGGGGGAAGGGGTAAAGGGAGAGGAAGAGAGAGAATCTTAAGCAGATTTCCCTCTGAGCACGGAGCCCAACATAGGGCTCAATCTCACGACCCTGAGATCATGACCTGAACCAAAACCAAGAACTGGATTCTTAACCAACTGAGCCACCTGGACACTCTCATTTCCACAATTTTTAAGATTAGCTTTCTAAAGCAAAAACCTGATTATTCACTTCCTTGTAAATTGCCAGTGCCTCCTCCAGTGTCTTTAGAGTAATATCTAAACTTTTGGATTACATAAAAAGCTCTCTATAATCTGCTTCTCACCTTCCTCCTTATCCTCATCTCACATCTTGCTTCTGTCATGTTCTAGCATAACACAGAGTCTCATATCCAGGCCTTCTCATTTGAGCTTTTCTGCTCAGAATGTTCCCTCCATTCTCTGTCTGGAAAATCCAATTGGTTGTTCATAATTCGACTCAGAAATAACCTCTTCTGAAAACATTCCTGACTTCTCCAAGATGACCTATAACCTCCTATTCCAGATTCCCCAAACACCACTGCTTGCCTTATTACATTATATTGATACTATTTGTTTACATAGCTATCTTTTCCTTAATCTATAAATTCCTTCAAAACAGGAAACTTGGTTTTACTCTATTTATTCCCGCTACCCCCCAAAATAATAGGCATAATGCAGACCCACCAAAAACATGTTTGAATGAGTGAAATATTTAATGTGCTTGTTGGGCTTTTGTCAATTAAAGAAGACTCCTCCTCAAAAAAAAATATCATGATCCCTTTTATACTTCATTGCCAGAAAGTTTAGAATTCAGGTTTATCTTCATTGTAATACTCAGTCTTAGGTCAAGTTTTCTAACCATACGTCCCATTCCCAATTCCCATTATTTTGATCATGTAGCCTCTGTTCATTGACTCCCCATATAATTCACCCAGAACTTGCTGTTTTATATATTACCCTGTGACATTCAAAGCCCAGTGTATAACGGGCTATGCAATCAAACAGAACTTGGGTTCAGGTTCTGGCCTACTATTTATTACCTGTATATATTATATAATTTATTAAACAACTCTAGCCTTGACTTCCTCATTTGCAAAGTGGGGATAACAATGGTATCCACTACTGGCAGATGAGGTTATGATGTTATGATTAAATAAGATAAGGCACAGTACATACCTCAATACCATAATATAAGTTCAGTAAACATCAACAGATATTATTTTTATTATCAACATTACTAGCACATTAGCAGGTGAGAAGCTACTAGAGGCAGACATAGTTAACCTTCACTGCTCTATCCTGAAGGTAGCAAATTGTCTACCACATTGGCAATTGCTCACTAAGTAGTTATTACTATTAATCCTTAAGAACTCCAGATAAGTGAGTTTTTGTTGTATTCTTGCACCACCAGAGTGGTTTTTAGTTTTCTTTTTCTCGTCTTATGTTGTCAGTTATCCTGCCTTATTATTAAAATGTTCCCAGAATTCACTTATTCTGGTTTTTCAGTATCGTGATCATAACCGTCATTATCATCCCACTGCTGTCACCACCATTACCACAGCATTACATGCAGGACCCTGGACCTCCCTCTCTCTAGGACCATTCCTTCTCTTATCCCCAACCTAACAGATTCTGTAGCCTTCTCTGCCTAAGTCCTACCTTGAAATTTGGGGCTTGAGGACAGGAAGCTAGGTGTTCTGGGCAGGACAGTGCAGTAGATGGAAGGTGATCTCAAATGCAAGATGGATAACTTATATTAAGAAGCTGACCAGAAGTCGCACAAGGAAAGCCAGGAAGGCTATCGAGTCTGAGCTTGGGACTATGGCTACCTGGAAGTCAGAACAGAGCTTAGGGCAAAAACAATAGGAAGAATGAATCAAGGAAAGAAGGCAACCAAGAGTCTACTCAGCTTCCTCCATCTATTTAAATGCTTCAACTTTGAAAACCCATTGGAGAATTGATTGGCTTGAAAAGACACCTGAGCACTTTTCCAAGGAGATAGAATTCTTTAACCAAGGTCCAACATTTTTTTTTGCCATAGGTAAAAGAGTTAATCTGCAGAACTATGTGACCCTTGGTATGAACGAGATGGTCAAGATGTAAGTAACTGGATATCTGCCTCTGTTTAACTAGAAAAAGAGTCTCTACAATAGGAAGACCCTGAAGACCTAAGTTCTTAGAGGAGGCAATATGATTAGGAGAGATGTCTGTGAGAAAGGAAAGGGAATAAAAGAGGCAGAAACTGAATGTTTAACTTTATTTAATGAATTGAACTGTGCCTGAAGTCACAACATAGATTCTTAAGTTTGCTACAAGCAATATCCCTGGCAGATCACGAAAACACAAGGGTCAGAATAACACCGGCTTAGAGTAGCCATGGCAGGATTTATGTCATTGGAGCAGAGAAAGCTCCAGGAGATGGTAATCAGGAAGCAGAAGGTGTAGGATGGTAGAAATAAAGTAAAGGCACAGAGGGAAATTGAGTCAAAATTCCTTATGGTTTCGAAAAATGCAAAGAGAAAAGAGTAACCTAATTTTTTAAATTTTATTTCTTTTCAGTGTTCCAAAATTCATTGTTTATACACCACACCCAGTGCTCCATGCAATACATGCCCTCCATAATACCCACCAACAGGCTCACCCATCCTCCCACCCCCCTCCCCTCCAAAATCCTCAGTTTGTTTCTCAGAATCCACAGTCTCTCATAGAGTAACCTAATTTTTTAACCTTATAGCTCTCAGGTGCAATCTCTTGTTTGGATTAGTTCCCAAACTACAATCTGGTAATTCTCAAGATAGTGCTCATAAAAAAAATAATTTCATGTAAAAAGAAAAAGAGCTTAAACTTTTTTAATTTTTGTATTTCTATGAACTTGACTGTTAGCATTTATATCTAGTAGGCTTAAATCTGTAAACCAGATTTTATTTTACCTAACTTCAAATACAGTGACTGGATCTTCCCACAGCACCTTCTAGCACATTACCAATTATTGATGTGAAGATGATTTTTTAAAAATCATAAATAATAACCAGGAATATGAGCTAAGCTTGTTTTTTGCCATAATATTAACATTACTGCAGTACATTTTAACATATTAATCATGAGGCAGTATCTGATTATTTAGTATTTGCCAGAAGCAACCCAAAACATTTATGATTCTATTTTTCAAAACTCTTTTCATTCTGTTGAGGTTTTTTAAAACAAGATTTTGAATGAACTCAGAATTATATATATAAATGTTTTTAAAATAATGTATAATTTTGATTAGACATGATTTCCACATATTCTTTTTTTTCCTTTTTAAAGATTTTATTTATTTATTTGACAGACAGAGATCACAAGTAGGCAGAGAGGCAGGCAGAGAGAGAGGGAGAAGCAGGCTCCCTGCTGAGCAGAGAGCCCGATGCGGGGCTCGATCCCAGGACCCTGAGATCATGACCCGAGCCGAAGGCAGAGGCCTCAACCCACTGAGCCACCCAGGTGCCCCGATTTCCACATATTCTTAATCCTATATTTTACTTTGCTGGAGGAAAATATACTGAATTTCCATTTACTTCTCTGTATTATGCAGAGGTTAGTCTAGATGATTACTAATGTTGCCTAGTCCTTTAAAAGTATATGACTTTATGTGATATTTTAAAAAATTCTTAGACATGTGTAATTCCTCCCTCAAGGAAATATAATTTTTAATCAATATATTATGATGACTTCCTTATATGTAGCCATTTATAATGTTCACAGTTCTAGAGGGGAAATAATAATGAGTATCACCAAAAAACTATTCAAATGAATAATAAAAGTATGATACACTTTGAAAAAGATTACTATAAATGATGAATAGGTCATAAACAAAAATCATTGAGCATTGTAAGGATACATATAAAGGAAACACATAAACCAACCTAATGACAATATTTCCAGTGACTCAATATCAGCTATTTGAACATAATTCAATTTTATTTCATGCCTTATAGGGCTCTCAATACAATGAGTACTATAGGAAGTATATGATATGTTCTCCTTCCTCATAGTATTTTCTATATTAAAGAAACAAGGCTAATACATAAGAAATAAAGAAAAACATAACACTGAATTCTTGTGCTTTGGGGTCTAGTGCTCTACACAAGATTTAATGATTTCCAGAGAAATATTAGAAGAAAATAAGACATAGAAATCATAATTATGAGAATAAGAAATTCAGTAAATCCTCAGAACTCTTACAGTAGACTTTAATTCCTGTGTTTCTGAGGCATACCTTTCCTGTGGCTTGGTTAATTGTGCATCCCACCTTCATCCCTTTTTCAATGTTTCAATGACAAACATAAATGAAAGAACAACAATACCATTCAAAATTAAGAAATTTACTTAAAAATTGCTACTCCGCATCTAATGTTGATGAACAAAGAAGTTTTTTTTTTGTTCTTTTTTTTAGTTCTATCCCTTGGGTTAGGTTCAGCAGCATGAGACAGAGACTCAAAATAACAGTGGTTTTAACCATATAAAAGTTTGTTTCACTCTAAACTAAAAGTCCAAAGGTTTGAGGGCACCTGAATCTGCTCCATAAGATTTTCAGGGATCCAAGCTTTATCGTTGCCATGGGGACTCTATGATTCAAGCACTCACAGTCTAGCTCAGTTTCTGGCACTATGAGAAATAAATCCCTCATCTTTGTAGGATTCACAAAGAAATTACTTATCTTTAATCTACCACAAATGTAAAGAAGGCAAAATACTGGAATGAGTTGAGTCTTGTAGATATTGTTCATAACAACCAAAAATACTGTTTGAAGTTGTACTTGGAGCAAGAAGACAAAGTAAAACACTGTATCACTGATCTGGATGAATGACATGAAATAGCATGAATGACAGAACGAAAGTAAAATGTCTCTATTTCTACTTTGCTTGTCTTCTCTGTCAAGAAGAAATGTCAATTACATGAGAAAGGACAAAATTAACATTGATATGAGGCAAACATAAGCAAACAGACACAAAGAGAAGAATTTAGCTGCTCTGAATGATATTTTCCCCTGCCTCGAATGACTCAACTTTCAGGATTTGTAAACAAAGAACATTTATTGAACACATAGTATATGTTTGGCAGATTCATAGGCACTGGGGGGTTATTAAGAGAGAGAGAGCAGTTCCTGATTTTAGGGATCTTACGGATTAACAGATTTTGAGATAACATGGCAACTGACTGTGTTGTCAATGGTATTTGATATCTGAAGGATCACAAATAACAGGAACTAACCTTAGCTGGAGTGTTTGGAGATAAAATTGGTCTCAACAGAAACAGAATTGATGGGGCCTATTTGGAGATGAAATTTAATCAGAATGAACAAATTTCAAAACTACAAGAACAGTGTATAAGAGAAATCACTAAATAACTACATGTGTGTAAAAGGGTAAAGGGTTTTAGTTTATTTCAAGTGCAATGTGATTCACAATATAACAAGTCTGGGGGGAAAAGTAATGATCGTAAATTACATTTACATGTGACTAGTCTGGAATATGGAAGAAGACAATACTCTTCTGCTTGGATATAATTGAAAGAGACCTGTAGCATTGTGTTCTATGCTGGGCTTTTACTTTAAGTTGATTGCCAATAATCTAGAGAAATACCTAAAGGAGTGTGTAGAAAAAGAAGACAGAGAGTCTGGGGAAAGGGGAAGAGGAAAGAAAACTTTTGATTAGCTATTATAATTGTCTTCAAACCCATAAAGGGCTTTCATGTGAGTCTGACTTATATTAGGAGGAACTTTCTAATATTTAGACCTATTTGATGAACAAATATATTTATTTATTTAGAGATTCCACAGGTTTTATTAACTCTCATGTTTAAAGTGTTCTGTGGGCTTTTCAGCAAAGAATGAACTTCATGAGAGAGAAAAGAAAGATTAAAAAAAATCCTAAACAAATATGTAGAAATGAAAAATATGGTATCTGAAATTCTTTTAAAATTAAAAGAATTTAAATTCAAATTCTTTTAATTCTTTTACGGTATCTGAAATTCTTAACTTGATAAGATAAACACTGTAGATTACACACTGCCCAAGACAATATCAATGAAGCTAGAAACATAATAGAAACTATACAACAAAAAACACACAGAGAAAAAATGAATAAAAAAGTGACCTATAAGACTTCATCAAGTAGTAAATAAACATGTAATAGAAGTCACAGAAAAGGGGAGAGGGGCTTTATGGGAGTAGAAAACATATTTGAATCAATAGTGTTGAGAAATTTCCAGATGTCTTGAAAACAGTAAACCTGATGATTAAAAATCCCATAAACATCAAGCAGAAAAAATATAAAGAAAACCAGACTAAGTCACATCATAATCAAATTGCTAAACATCAGTGCTAGGGAGAAAGTCTTAATTTCAGACAGAGAAAAAAGACACATTATGTACAGAGGAACAAAGTTAAGAAAGACAACAGATGTCTTGTCAGGAGCTAATTAAACTAGGAGATAATGGAGGAAAATCTTTGAAGTTTTGAAGAAAAAAAACTGTCAACTGAAAATTTGATTTCACGTAAAATATCTTTCAAAAGTGAAGGCAAAATAAAGGCTTTTTCAGGAAAAAACTGAGAGAATTCATTGGAACCAACTATATATTACAAAAAATAATAGAGGAAGTTCTTTGGACAGAAGAAAAAATGATACAAGATGGATACATAGAGGACTGATTTATGGATAAATAAGAGACTTTTTTCATGAATGTATCTCTTTAATAGATAATTGATTGTTTTAAAAAATAATAACAATGTTTTATAGAGTTTGTAACACACATAGAAGTAAAATATATGACAAAAAAAGCATAAAGGATGGGAGGGAGAATTGAAAGTATATTGTTGTAAGGTTTTTACACCATATGTAAAATGATATTACACTATTTGAATATAGATTATAAGTTAAACATGCACATTGTAAACTTTAAAGCAACAACTAAAAAACTAAATACAACACAGAGGTATGGATAACAGGTAATAAAGGAGATAAAATGAAGTTATTTAAAAATGTTCACTTAATCCCCCCAAAGACAGGAAATTAAAATGTTATGGGGAAAATAAAAAATTAGTATCTAAGAACAGATGCTATATGATTCCTTTGATATGAAGTATCTAAAATAGTCAAAAGCATTGAAACATAAAGTAGAAAGGTAGTTGTCAAGGCCCAAGGGAACAGGAAGTGGGGGAGAGAAAAATAGGGCTTAGTGGGTATAGATTCGGGGTTGTAAGATAAAAAGTTCCAGGGATCTGCTGCACAACAATGAGAATATACTACATAACACTGAATTATACACCTGCAATGGTTAAGATAGTAAATGTAATGTTATGTGGGTTCTTTCTTTTTACCACAATGAAACAATTTTTTAAAAAGTAACAAGAGGGGTGCCTGGGTGGCTCAGTGGGTTAAAGCCTCTGCCTTCAGCTCACGTCATGATCCCAGGGTCCTGGAATCAAGCCCTGCATCAGGTTCTCTGCTCAGCAGAGAGCCTGCTTCCTTCTCTCTCTCTACCTGCTTCTCTGCCTACTTGTGATCTCTGTCTGTCAAATAAATAAATAAAATCTTTTTTTAAAAAAAGTAACAAGATAGTAAATTTAATTT
Organism: Martes martes; assembly: GCF_963455335.1. NCBI lineage: Eukaryota > Metazoa > Chordata > Mammalia > Carnivora > Mustelidae > Martes > Martes martes. Next base: position 42,216,986 of record NC_137893.1, read on the forward strand.
AAACCATAAAAGAATTACACTAAATGTTAATAGTTTAAATATTACAATTTAAAAAGCAGAGATAATGTTAGAAAGCAAGACCCAACTATAAACTGTCTATAGAAAAATCAGCTTTAACTATAAAGACATAGATTGAATCCATGTGAGAAGATAGATAAAGACATACCATGTAAACAAAGGAAAGTAGGAGTGGCTATATTGACATCACATAAATTAGATTTCAAAAAAAGCAATATAACAGAGATAAAGACATTTCATAATTGTAAGAGTGTCACTCCATCAGAAGAACATGATCCTACCTGTGTATGCAGCTAATAATATGGTTTTAAAATATCCGAGTCCAAAACTTATAAAACACAAAGAAAAAGTAGGAAACACCACAAAGAAGATTGGACATTTCAACACTCCTTTCAGCAACTGATAGGACAGAAATGTAGAAAATCATGAAAAATATAGAAGAGTTTACAAACCACTATCAAACAAAGTGACCTATCAGTTGTTTTTTGAATGTTAAACCAACTTTGTGTTCCTGGAATCAATCCCACTTTATTTTGATATATTATCCTTTTTTTATAGTTGTGTGTTATATAATCATGTATATTGACTTGTAACTATTTTCTTAAGGATTTCTATTCTACCTGAAAACAGAAGAATGTTCAGTTGACCCTTGAACAACATGGATTTGAACTGTGTGGGCCCACTTATACAGGGATTTTCTTTCCAGTAAATACAGTACTGTCAATGTATTTTCTTTATAACACTTTCTTTTTTCTAGGTTACTTTATTGTAAGAATAAATATATAATACACATAACATGTAAAATATGTGCTAATCAACTGGTTACTAATCTGGCTTCTGGCCAATAGTAGGATACTACTAGTTAAGCTTTAGGGGAGTCAAAAGTTGTATGTGGATTTTTGACTGTATGGTGGTCAGAGCTCCTAACCCCTGCATGTTTCAAGAGTTAACTGTACATTCTTTTCAAATGGATATTGAGCAGTCACCAAAATAGAACATATTCGGTAGGATGAAATAAGTCTCAATAAATATAAAAGTATTGAAATCATAGTAGATAAACAGGTATATTTTCTGACCATAGTGGAATTAAACTAGAAATCAGTAACAGAAAATATCTTTAAAACACCCTAAGTATTTGGAAGTTAAACAACACACTTCTAAATAACCCTTAGGTTAATGAAGAAATCAAAAGGGAAATGAAGAAATACTTTTTAGCTAAATGAAAATTAAAACACGACATCACAATGTATGAGATGTAGCTAGTTCAGTGCTTAGAAAGACATTTGTACCTTTAAATGATTATATTAGAAAAGAAGGAAGATCAAAATGAATGAAATGAATTTCCACCTAAACTAGAATAAAAAGAACAAATTAAACCCAAAGTAAACAGAAGAAAGGAAATAATAAATATAAGAGAAAAAGATACCAATGGAATAAAAAACAAAAAAGCACTCTAGAAAATCAATAAAACCAAAGGATGGATCTTTGAATAGATAAATAAGATTGTTAACCTCTACCAAGGATGGTGGCTGGAAAGACATGACTACCAGTTGACCCATGAGCTGGACCTGGGGGATCAGAGGCTCCTCACCCTCTCCCTCTGTCCTTGGAATGTGGGTTCTGCCTGCTTTTCCTGCTCCCAAAGGCTGCTCCTTGAGATAGTGATGTGGTGTTGAGAACCATTGCATGGTATACATGACTGAATCCAGTTAAGGCATCTTTATAAACTTTTAAGATTTGTGGGTAGGTGTGGGGATCCACTGGTCTTGCTGCCACTCAAAACAAGACTTGTATATAAGTTCCCTCTGCTTATTAAAACTGCCACATAACAACATATAGTGACCTGCCTCTCTCTTCTATTGGTCTCTGCCTACCCTCTGAATACAGGAGCCAATTTCATTTTTCACCTGGGAAGCTCCTGAAAGAATTGCAAACCAATAACATTTTGGTATTATTAGTAGTATTAGCAGAGTGGAGTGAGAGAGAGAGATGAGTTGCCTATTTCAGGAATAAAAAGGGATCATTATGAAAGATTATAGACATTAAAAGAATAATAAGGAAATGTTACACAAAATGTTATGTTCATAAATTCCAAATCTTAGATGAAATGAACAAGTTTCTTGAATAGCATAAACTATCAAAGGTCATTTAAGAAAAAATACCGAACATGAATCTGAATCTATTCTGTATCTGTATCTGCTATGTATCTATTAAACCACGTGAATTCATAGTTAAAAACCTTTCTTCAAAAAAACTTCTGGCAAAGGAGCAAGATGGCAGAGGAGTCGACCATAATATCCTCAGGTCCCAGGAGTTGAGCTAGATAGTTATCAAACCATTCTGAACACCTACAAACTCAACAGGAGATCAAAGAGAAGAAGGGCAGCAATTCTAGGAACAGAAAAGCAGCCACTTTCTGGAAGGTAGGATGAGTGGAGAAATGAATCTGAGGCAACACACAGGAAAATAGATGGCAGGGGAGGGGCCAGCTCCCAGCAAGCAGTAGAGCACCAGAGCACAAAAGAGGGACATCACTCCAGAGGCTAAGCAGGGGGTAGAGCCCTTGCAGGGACAGTGTAGTCTCAGGACCCACAGGGTCACAAAAAGACCAGGTGTCTGAGTGTGGCAGAGCTCCCAGGTATTGGAGCAGGGAAGCTGGCTACAGAGACAGAACTGAGGAAGAGGGCTCTCAGCTCAGGCTTACCTTAAACCATAATCTGAGGCAGAGTTGGCTTACTGCTCTTTGAGCAGGGACCCCACAAGTGGCAGATCTGGGGAGAACCCCCTTCCTCCTCCAGGAGGAGCAGCATGGGAGTGTGCTGCAGGAATCTGTTGGGTTAGGCAGACTCCAAATAGGGCTGTGTGCCAGAGAGAGAAATGCTAGGTCTCAGGCCAGGTGAGCACAGAGTGTGGCCGGAGATCAGGGAGAAGGGAGGGATTGACTGTTTTTCTTTGAGGGTTCACTGAGGGATGGGACCATGAGCTCTCAGCTCCTAAGGGGCTCGAGATTGGGAGGCCACTATTTTCATTCCCGCCCTCCAAAGCTATATGGAAAGCACTCAGGGACAAAGCTCCTGAGAGCAAAACTGAGCAGATTGCTTAGCTTGGTCCCTGGCAAGGGTGGGGCAATTCCACCTCTGATAAAGACAGTTGAGAATCACGGCAACAGGCCTCTCCCCCAGAAGATCAGCAAGAACATCCAGCCAAGAACAAGTTCACCAATCAATGAGAATGGCAAAACTTCAGAGCTATGGGAATACAGCACATAGAATTCATGGCTTTTTTCCCATGATTCCCATGATTTAGTCTTTCAAAGTTTTTTTCTTTTTTCAACCAAATTCTTATCAATTCCTTTTTTAGAATCTTTTTAAATGTTCATCTTTATAGTCATATTCCATCCCTTCATCATGTTACCCTTATTTTTGTATATATATAACTTTTTCTTTCTTTAAAATTTTGGGAGGCAGTTTCTTCTAACAGACCAAAATACACCCAAAATTAAGTATGTGGCTGTGTTCTACTCACCACTCATATATTCCCCCCAACTCCTGTCTTCTCCCCCTGGTTTCAGGTTTCTTCCAATTTAGTTAGTGTATTTTTTTCTGGAGTTGTTGCTACCTTTTTAGTATTTTGTTCTCTCATTCATCTATTCTTATCTGGATAAAATGACAAGGTGGAAAACTCACATCAAAAAAAAAATAATAATAACAAGAGGCAGTACTGACAGCTAGGGACCTAATCAATATGGACATTAGTAAGATATCAGAAATAGAGTTCAGAATTACGATTACCAAAGTGCTAACGGGGCTTGAAAAAGGCATGAAAGATACTAGAGAATCCCTTTCTGGAGAAATAAAAGAACTAAAATCTAACCAAGCTGAAATAAAAAAAAAGCTATTAATGGGGTGCAGTAAAAAATGGAGGCTCTTACCACTAGGATAAATGAGGCAGAAGAGAGAATTAGTGATATAGAAGACCAAATGATGGAGAATAAAAAAGCTGAGAGAAAGAGAGATAAACAACTACTGGATCATAAATGGAGAATTTGAGAGATAAGTGATACCATAAGATGAAACAATATTAGAATAATTGGAATCTCAGAAGAAGAAAGAGGCAGGGGGGCAGAGGTATATTGGAGCAAATTATAGCAGAGAATTTCCCTAATTTGGGGAAGGGAACAAGCATCAAAATCCAGGTGGCACAGAGAATCCCCCTCAAAACCAATAAAAGTAGGTCCACACCCTGTCATCTAATAGTAAAACTTACAAGTCTCAGAGACAAAGAGAAAATGCTGAAACCAACTTGGGACAAGAGGTCTGTAACATACAATGGTAGAAATATTAGATTGGCAGCATACCTATCCACAGAGACCTGGCAGGCCAGAAAGGACTGGCATGATATATTCAGAGCACTAAATGAGAAAAATATGCAGCCAAGAATAATACACCCAGCTAGGTTGTCATTGAAAATAGAAAGAGATAAAAAGCTTCAAGGACAAACAAAAACTGAAAGACTCTGGAAACACCAAACCAGCTCTACAGGAAATATTGAAAGGAGTCCTCTAAGCAAAGAGAGAGCCTAAAAGTAACAGACCAGAAAGGAACAGAGACAATATACAGTAACAGTCACCTTACAGGCAATACAATGGCACTAAATTTGTCTCTTTCAAGAGTTCCCCCAAATGTAAATGGGCTAAATTTGCCCCCAATCAAAAGACACAGAGTATCGGAATGGATTAAAAAACAAGACCCCTCACTATGCTGTCTGCCAGAAACTCATTTTAGACCCAAAGACACCTCCAGATTTAAAGTGAGATGGTAGAAAAAAATTTACCATGCTAATCCTTATATCAGACAAATTAGATTTTTTTTTAAAGATTCTACTCATTTATTTGACAGAGAGACACAGAAAGAGAGGAAACACAAACAGGGGGAGTGGGAGAGGGAGACTCAGTCTTCCCGCTGAGCAGGGAGCCTGATGTGGGGCTTGATCACAGGACCCCAGATCACGACCTGAGCTGAATGCAGATGCTTAATAACTGAACCACTCAGGGGTCCCAAACAAATTAGATTTTAAGCCAAAGACTATAATAAGAGATGAGGAAGAACACTATATCATACTTAAAGGGTCCATCCAACAGGAAGATCTAACAATTTTAAGTATCTATGCCCCTAACATGGGAACGGCCAATTATATAAACCAATTAATAACAAAATCAAAGAAATACATCAACAATAATACAATAATAGTAGGGGACTTTAACATTCCCATCACTGAAATGGAAAGATCATCTAAGCAAAAGATCAACAAGGAAATAGACTTTAAATGACACACTGGACCAGATGTATGTGACAGATATATTCAGAACATTCCATCCCAAACAACAGAATACACAACCTTTTCTAGTGTACATGGAACATGCTCCAGAATAGATCACATCCTGGGTCACAAATCAGGTCTCAACCAGTACCAAAAGATTGGGATCATTCCCTGCATATTTTCAGACCACAGTGCTTTGAAACTAGAACTCAGCCACAAGAGAAAAGTTGGAAAGAACTCAAATACATGGACGTTAAAGACCATCCTATCAAAGAATGAATGGGTCAACCAGGAAATTAGAGAAGAATTTTAAAAATTCATGAAAACACAACTGTTCAAAATCTTTGGGACATAGCAAAGGCCATCCTGAGAGGAAAGTATATAGCAACACAAGCCTTTCTCAAGAAACAAGAAAGTTCTCAAGTACGCAACCTAACCCTACACCTAAAGGACCTGGAGAAAGAACAGCAAAGAAAAGCCTAACCCCAGCAGAAGAGAAATAATAAAGATTAGAGCAGAAATCAATGAAATAGAAACCAAAAGAACAGCAGAACAAATCAACAAAACTAGGAGCTGGTTCTTTGAAAGAATTAACAAGATTGATAAACCCCTGGCCAGACTTATCAAAAAGGAAAGAGAAAGGACCCAAATTAATAAAATCATGAATGAAAGAGGAGAGATCACAACAAACACCAAAGAAATACAAACAATTATAAGAACACATTATGAGTAACTATACACCAGCAAATTTGACAATCTGGAAGAAATGGATGCATTCCTAGAGACATATAAACTACCAAAACTGAACCAGAAAGAAATAGAAAACCTGAACAGATCCAAACCGGTAAGGAGATTGAAGCAGTCATCACAAATCTCCCAACAAACAAGAGTCCAGGGCCAGACAGCTTCCCAGGGAAATTCTACCAAACATTTAAAAAAGAATTAATACCTATTCTCCTGAAACTGTTCCAAAAAAATAGAAATGGAGGGAAAACTTCCAAACTCATTTTATGAGGCCAGCATTACCTTGATCCCAAAACCAGACAAAAATCCCATTAAAAAGGAGAATTACAGACCATTATCCTTAATGAACACGGTTGCAAAAATTCTCACCAAAATACTAGCCAAGAGGTTCCAACAGTACATTAAAAGGATTAGTCACCACGATCAAGTGGGCTGCAAGTTTGGTTTGGCATCTGCAAATCAATCAAGGTGATACAATACATTAATAAAAGAAAGAACGGGGCGCCTGGGTGGCTCAGTGGGTTAAAGCCTCTGCCTTCGGCTCAGGTCATGATCTCAGGGTCCTGGGATTGAGCCCCACATCGGGTTCTCTGCTTAGCAGGGAGCCTGCTTCCTCCTCTCTCTCTCTGCCTGCCTCTCAGCCTACTTGTGATCTCTGTCTGTCAAATAAATAAATAAATAAAATCTTAAAAAAAAAAAAGAATTAGGGGAAAGTAATTTATTTAAAAAAAATTTAAAAATAAAAGAAAGAACAAGGACCATATGATACTCTCAATAGATGCAGAAAAGCATTTGACAAAGTACAGCAAACTTTCTTGATCAAAACACTTCACAGTGTAGGGATAGAGGGCACATACCTCAATATCATAAAAGCCATCAATGACAAACCCATACCAAATATCATTCTCAATGGGGAAAAACTGAGAGCTTTTCCCTTAAGGTCAGGAACATGGCAAGGCTGTCCACTATCACCACTGCTATTCAGTATGGTACTAGAAGCCCTAACCTCAGCAATCAGACAACAAAAAGAAATAAAATGCATCTGAATTGGCAAAGAAGAAGTCAAACTCTCACTCTTTGCAGGTAATATGATACTTTATGTGAAAACCCAAAAGACTCCACTCCATAACTGCTAGAACTCATCAAGATCAAAAGCTTTTGCCCAGCAAAGGAAATAGTCAACAAAACCAAAAGACAACCAACAGAATGGGAGAAGATATTTGTAAATGACATATCAGATAAAGGGCTAGTATCCAAAATCTAGAAAGAACTTATCAAACTCAATACCCAAAAAACAAATAATCCAATCAAGAAATGGGCAGAAGAAGTGAATAGATATTTCTGCAAAGAAGACATTCAAAATGGCCAATAGACACATGAAAAAGTGCTCAACATCACTTGGCATCAGGGAAATACAAATCAAAACCACAGTGATATACTACCTCACACCAATCAGAATGGCTAAAATTAGCAAGTCAGGAAATGACAGATGTTGCAAGGATGCAGAGAAAGGGGAACCCTCCTACACTGTTGGTGGGAATGCAAGTTGGTATAGCCACTCTGGAAAACAGTATGGATGTTCCTCAAAAAATTGAAAATAGAGTTACCCTACGACCCACCCGTTGCATTCCTGGGTATTTACACTAAAGATACAAATGTAGTGATCCAAAGAGGCATGTGCACCCCAGTGTTTATAGCAGCAATGTCCATAATAGCCAAACTATGGAAAGAACCTAGATGTCTATCAACAGATGAATGAATAGAGAAGATACGATATATATACACAATGGAATACTATGCAGCCATCAAAAATCCCTGAAATCTTGCCATTTGCAATGATGTGGGTGGAACTAGAGTGTATTATGCTTAGTGAAATAAGTCAATCAGAGAAAGACAATTATCATATGATCTCTCTGATATGAGGAATTTGAGAGGCAGGGTGGGGGGTTGTGGGAAGTAGGGAGAGAAATAAATGAAACAAGATGGGACAGAGGAGGGAGGCAAACCATAAGAGACTCTTAATCTCAGGAAACAAACTGAGGGTTTCTGGGGAGTGGTGAGAGGAGGGATAGGGTGGCTGGATTGTGGAGTTTGGGGAGGGTATGTACTATGGTAAATGCTTTGAATTGTGTAAGACTGATGAATCACAGACCTGTATCCCTGAAGCAAATAATACATTATATGTTAGTTTAAAAAACAAACAAACAAACAAAAAAAACAAATAAAACTCTGGCTCAGGTGATTTCACTGGTCAATTTTGTGGAAGTAGACCAGTGGTCTAGTAGTCCGGGGGAGACTTTAGGGAACAGACTGCAAAGGAGGACAAACTCTCGGGAATTATAAAATTCTCCTATATCTTGTTTTCAACAATGGGTACATAACTTCTTTCATCTGTCAAAACTCATCAAATAGTATACTTAAATCAATAACTTTCATTATATGTAAACTACACATCAATAAAACGAACTTTAAAAAAATGGTACTACACCAACAACAGAAAAATGAAAGCTCATTTTTCATGTATGTTGTAGAAGGAGTTCATACACAAGGAAGGATATTGAACTAGACCAGATATCCTCCATCCCCACTGGACTTTAGAGGTGTCTAGGCAGTTCTTTACTAATACCAAAGGTCAGGGCCTACCTCCGGAGGTTCCAAAAGTTCGTCTGATATTATTGGACTAAACTAGAATTCAAAAGTGTCTTCTAATACTAAACACTGAAATTTCACTGCCTTTGGTTATTTTTTTTTGAAGCTTAATTGAAGTTAATTTGGCAGCGTTATTGTTCCCAACCTCACCCAGCCACCTGGTAGCCTTGCCAAGTATATTTTCAAAACCATTAGGCAATATGCTGAATAGTTAACAATTATAACTTTAAAATGTAGGTTATAGAAAAACAAAAATGCTTTAGACTACAGCTGAGATACAGTATCCCAAGAACATATGCGAGTTTCCCAGATGGCCTAATCCCAAGGGAACATATGTAGATCTGTAGACGTATACTTATTATGAACCACCAGAAAGCCCATAAAATGAGTTTTTACAAAGAAAGAGAGGGACAAGATAGAGAGAATAATGAGTTTTTATTATTCAATATATTCCCTTTCAATCTTATTTTCTATGCCTTAATGATTGTCTGGAGACAAAATTATGTTATAGACTATCTTAGACTCAACCATGTGACTTTGAGAAACTAAGTATTCCTCTTGATATAATAGGAGATTGAAGGGAATTTTTTTTCTCTGAAGTTATGTCAAAAAGGTTCTAAATTTCAAAGCCAAGGAATATGTAAACAGAAAATTAAAGATACTTTAGCAGTTTGGTTTTTCTCAATTTACCTTTCAAATATAAATATCTCCTCTTACCTCTTGTTTCTCCAGTCAGTCCCAAATTCTTTTCATTTTCTTCATTAATCACAGAATTTTGATGATATAATCTATATAACAATTGTTTTGGCATAATAGCCAGGTAAGAGTTTGTTTTCCAAACTGATTTATTATTTATGTCAGATATGTTCACATAGATTTACTATTTCTTATAGCCCCACATTATTTAACACAATGCCAGACATTGAATTGATAATATAATTTTGGGATTCTAAAATACCACTTTTTCCCATCTTAACATTTCTGAAATAAAAATTTATCTTATAATCCATGTATTCATTTAATGTAATATTGTTAACATTTTCTAAGAAAAATAATTGGCAAATATCTTAGAATTGAAGAAAGATGGTATTTTTTTAACCAGTGACCTGTATTCTCTGCAGACCATGTAGATCCCATCCTTTTATCAAGTCAATGCTTTTATATGTTCTGCATGTTCTTCACCACCAAGACAGTAGAAGTAATGTATAGAACTAGTTAACAGTGAACATGAACATCCCCAACACAGTAAGCAAGTTTTCTTTTCCCTTCCTACCCATCTAATTCTCTGTTATCATTTCATACCCGATGTCAAATATGTAAATGGCCAGACAATTCCTGATTTTTCCATGAGATTAAATAACCCCAGGTGATTGCCAGTCTGATTATCAACCCCAAATGATTACAAAAAAAGAAAACAAGTAGGAAGTTATTTCTTTAAAAAATTAAAGTATTTCAAACCTACCTTAAATAATAAGTGAAAACAGATCTACAGTCCATATTTCCCAAATTCTTGATATTCATTCTTTTTGCCACAGTATGGCATGAATGTATCCTGCCAATGACACAAGTCTCGCTATTGGTTTAGAACTAGAAGGATCTTAATCAAAACTGAATACGCAGTAAATGACTCTCATGATTCTGAAACCAGAGTGTTTGCAAAAATGACTTGTCATGCTCAGTGCAACAACTTGAGGACAGCAGATTTTGAGCCCACCCAAATGTTGTTCTGTGTATTTAATTATAGTTTTATGTGCTGTAACTGTGGGAAAGTTTATACAAGAATGAAAAAAAGTATACTAGTGGTTGGGGGGAAAATGTATTTCAATATTAGAAAAGAAATTGAGTTTATCTAATCACACATCACACTGTTAGAGACGACACTGCAAATATACACTTAAGAATTAGATGTTTATTTCTCTCCTTCCTCTGAGGTCTTTCTACACTTCAGTTTTATTTAATATCTAAAGTGAACTCCATTGATGTCAGTATTTTAAAGCAGAGTAGTGTCTCATCATTGAAGTCTATTATAATGCTTCTTGGATATTCTCAGGGAAAAACAAATAGATTAATGGAAGAAGACCCTGAGACTCATCCTAAAGCCTCCACTGAAATGCACCATGGTTCAAAGAATAAATATGCATTTTGGTTTTTCCCCCCTGCAGTATCTGTAATTTGCTTTTCAGAGTCGACCACAGTGACATTTTTGAGCATTACTGGGTGGATGCCTCATTGCTACTATTTGCATTCATATTGGACAAAAATGTCAAGATGCAGTCCAGAAAAAAAATATTAGAGGAGAGAACAAAGAGTTGGCAATAAATATCCAATCTGAAGGTGACCTCCAATCTGTCTTTTCTATAATTAGGACTTGTTACTTCTCTTATCAAGCCTCTCACCTTAAGTTCCTTGCTTTGGCTGACTTTAACAGGGAAGAGGGCTGTCTTCTGCGTATCTAATTAAGTAGATGTTACATTTTCAAAATGCTACAGCTTTCTTTTATCCAAAGTATACATGAAAGCTAATTTAAGGAAATAAATATGTAAATTGTTAATTCAGAAACATTTCTAATTTTATGTGTCATAAGAAACTTTTCCTAAAAAAATAAGTCATGCTAAGGTTAATAATAGAAGTTGACCCCTGAACTATGCATCACTGTTGACATAATAAATGTTTTATAGGGTTTTCATACCTGGGCTGATTTTTAAAATAATTCACTTAAATATTAACAGTTACTGAGGAGAGGAAAGGATGGGGAAAGAACAGAAGAGATGTCCAGGTGCCCTCTGTGGCAGATGAAGAGGGTTTACTTGTCCTTTTATGAAAAATCCAGCAGCTGTCAGGGTAAAGATTACTTTCAGAGACATAGAGAAGATACAGCTGGCACACGGGCCGAGGAAAGGTGGACAAGTAAAAAATGGAATCCTTCAGGGAACCATCATCACCAACTCCATCAGAAACTGGAGTTGAAACAATCATCTTCTCTGTCAGGCTCTCTAATGGGAGCCCCCCCCTAGAATTAGAAATGGGCAGAAATGGTGAGTGTCAGAGTCCCTTCTGGAGATAAGAAGTTGAAATAGAAGTTGAGGGGTGAGGAAACTGGCCGCTCCTGTCATTGATGGTGTTGGTGGGAGCAGGGGAATGGAAGTTCTGTGTAGAGAAAGTGACATTCCTGACTGGGGAGTCCCCTGCCTTAAGGCCGCTTCTTTTTCTTTTTCTTTTTTTAAAGGTTGCTGCTTTTGACATTGTCTTGGTCAGAAAAGTTACTGAGAAAAGCAAATTAGTTTTGCCTACTTTTCTAAGAAATGTTTGGCATCCTTGGAAGATTATTGTCATTTGAAGAGTTCATGGCTAATCTTAAAGCAGCACTTGGAATGAGATTTGTGTCTCCTTTCCTTGCTTCTTATTTTCCCATCTACCTTTGATGATGCAATCCTGAGAGGAAAACTTTGCTGCATTTCTATTCTCCCCTCCCCAGGTTCTTCTGACAGGAGATTTGGAGGTGGCTAGTAGGGATGAGGGTTATTGGCCAGTATAGGGTGGTGTGAGGGTTCTGGTCAATTCAGCTGGAACTTTATGAAGACAGAGGCAATAGCTGGTCACTGGTGTCCATCTGCTCTTAGTTTCCTTTGGACTCAGAGGTAGCTCCTGCTAAAACATGGGGATGTAGGGACAGGCTGTGTGTGACTAGACTAGACAGTAAGTAGGTATCAGTCATTAGGAAATATGTCAAGAAAAATGCCAGCATAGCATCTACATTTCCAACTCTAGTCTTGCTTCTCTTGCCTTATTCATCTTCACTCTACACAGTAGAATCCACTGAGCTCTTCCTCTCCCCTCTGCCTCTGCAACTTTCCCCCTTGAGTCCGCACATACCACTGAATTTAAAGCAAGAAGGATTTTCAGCATAAGCCTCTCTCCCACTGAATCAAGGTTTACCCAGGGATTCTTTAGTGTGGAAGTACTCTATCAAATCACTTAGCTCAAGTATAGTTTCCTAAATTAGATCTCTTCTTCCCTCTTTGGCCCAAAGTCCCAGATCCATATTCTCTTTCACTCAACTTGCTTAAGGTCCCAATACCTTAGTCTAAATCATCTAATAGTTGGCTTTTATCCAAAAACTGATGAAGAGATTGAATTTGTAAGGGAAATAATTTGAGAAAGAGTCTCTCTTCCCTAGGCACTCAAAACTCTTTCACCGGGCTAAATTCAGTTCTAGGGAAGCTGTCCACTTGCACCTAATACCTGTACCCATTCACATAACTACCTTTTCCAAGAATCACTACAATGTAACACTTTAGTCTTATTTATACCCTATCTACTTAAAAAAATTACTTGAGTTTGTTCACAAAAATGATAAATACAAAAAATGAACCAAATAGAAATCAAAATAGAGAATGAATAATAAAGCAGATATTAAAGCCCCTATCATTGCTGAGAAGGATTAGAAAACCTGGTTTGTTTGTTTGTTTTTAAGTTTCTTTCATGTTAGTTCCAGTATAGTTAACATACAGTGTTGTATTAGTTTCAGGTGTAAAATACAGTGATTCAACAACTCTATACATTACCCAGTGTTCATCATGATAACTGTACTCTTAATCCCCATCACCCATTTCGCCCATTCCCCTACCCCATTCTTACCACCAGTTTGTTCTCTGCAGTTAAGAATCTGTTCCTTGGCTTCTCTTTCTCTCTCTCTCTCATCCTCTCTCTTTTAGAAAAGCTAGTTTTGAGCTTCCTGGGAGTAACAGCAAAAGGGAAAATACAATACTTAGAAGGAGAAAGTCTACCAATTTTTTATAAGAGATAAAATTTATCCTCTTTTCTAACTCAGGGAAATTATTTGCACAAGCATTATCTATAAAGCAGGGAGTGGTTCAATGGATAGTGTTCTCAGCAAATAAAGATAATAAAGAAGGAGTTTTCATAAAAACATCTGTGTAGTAATCTTTGGCAAAAGTACTACAGGGGACACAAGGGAAAGAGCATTTGCACTTGCCAGGGGGTGGAGCAGAGGAGCTTTCATCAAGGAAAATGCAATGTTAGTGCTGAGCGTAATTTTAGCAGATAGAAACAAGAGAATGGGGATTTTCTAGAAGCAGGGACATAGAGTTCATAAAGTTCTAAAGTTAGTTGCGTGTTCAGTGAAGCATCAAAAGCCCAATCATGTTGGATTAAGACATAAGCGACATAAGAAGATAGGCAGTATAGGACCAAGATGCACATCTTGGGTACCTTGCCTTTGGTGGATATTCTACAAGTTTGCATGAACCATGAATCAGTGGTATTTGTGGATCTCCTAGCTAAAAAGAATTCCTTTACTATTCCTGAGTCTTTGCTCAAACTAAAAGTCAGACCTATAATGGTTTCTATGTAAAGCAGATTTGGGTGTCTTTCTGCACAAGGGCTCTGTCTATCTACAGGGATGGAAGGGCTCTGTTGTTTGTATTCTATAGTCTTTCAGACAAACTCCAGGTTTTCTATGGTCTATATATCAAAAGGCTGATGAGAATTGGGGAAGAGGGACTCTGTTAGTAAAATTAGTTACTTATGGCCACAGGAAGTCAAAGGGGGCCATTCCTCAGCAGAACACAGAGATCCCCAGAGACAGCCTGAGGTGAGGTGTTAAAGGGGAAATAAATGGTCTCATTGTAATGTGCCTCTTAAGAGTTTTGGGGCTAGGGCTAGGAACTGGGGAACACTTGGTTTGAAAATCAGACAAATGTGTTCCATGTGGAGCCTAGACAGGAGACCACCTTCATTAATGACCTCTTGAGATTTACTAACAAGACAGTTCTGTGTCTAATCATCTTAGGTGAGAAAGAGCCTATATTTCATAGATCTCTTGTGTGGTTTTGTGATTGAAGTTGACTCTGGGTGTGCCCAGAAATGAAGCATTTGAAAAATCATATCAGCAAAAGAGAGTGGACAATATTGTAGCAGATGGGGGCATTAAGCTCCCCAACTGAGGCTCCTCTCCTCTGGTGCCTAATTTCATGGGAGTGGGGAATGATGGAAGCCCATGAGCTTAGCCACAAAGAAGGCAAATTCAGCACTCCGTGGAAACATTCTTGGGCTATCCCGAGCTTTAATTCTACACTCCTTTTGTGAGTTTTCATTTTCAATAGAAAAATCTGGGGCTAGGATTGAAAGTTCTATAGCAGCATAGGATCATCAAAATAAAAAGGCTTGGTATTGTAACTTGTGAGTGACGGCTATAACTACTTCTCCAGGGTAAAATTCCCACAAATTGCTTATTGATGAATCAATTGCCCTGAATGCCAGTTACCATTACAAGATGTTACCAAGAGATATGTTAATTCCTCTCCAGAACACTACTGCTTTATGGCCATTGCTAATCGTGGGAGGAAAAGCTGTGCTAGTTTCTAAGATAAAAATAATCCAAAAGCTAGACATATAATAATCCTTGCCCTGTAAATTCCATTCTAACAGTCACTTGTGTTCATGATAATAGAGTTTGAAGATATATTCTGACCTGTCAAAGAGAGTTCCAAATCACATGCATAAACATGAACTAGATATTCTGAGTTATTCCCTGAATATAAGAGGCACCTTCTGAAGCAGAATTAACACCTTTAGATTCCTGGTGTTGGATACAACATTGCAGCCTTAATTTAATGACCAGCACTTGCATAACCTGATGAAATAAATGTAACCTCCTGACTTATCTAAGGGTTGAAAAAAGTATTGCAATAAAAAAACTCAGTTTCGTTCAAAATGTCTGTCATTATAAACAGTAACTCAAACTTACTGTTATTTCCACTTGCTAAAAAATAAATGCAAATGTCTTTGTCTAGTCTTTAGTATACCTGGATATAAGAAGTAGCTCTCTGCATCATATTACTTGAGGATTGTTTTCTTCAAAATTCTTCTTCACTACCCACCATTGCTAGGAACTAAAACATGTATCTAAAAAGTTCTTGCAAAAAAAGATATCCTTAGGAGAATAGACACAGTGAAGCATTAACACATTGGCATAAATTAGTCAGTGGTAGATTAATTACCATTTTCAACTCTGGGTTTTTAATTATGTTTTTGTTCTTACTACCTTCTAAAGTGTTGTTTCTTTGTGTCTGTGTCTTCAGAGATGGAGAACTCAAAAACTGAGAATCTCCTTAGCCATCTCTATATCCTCTTGTCCCTCTTCCTCCTTGGCCCTCTAATATCTGGCAACATGTCAAGCAAATAGTTTTCAATAGATGGCTATTGAACAAAAGAATTTAATAATTAAATATTAAAACATAGCTAGTTGACTCAAAAATTCAGGAGTGAAGTACAATAGTGTTTTTCTTTTTATCATAACAAGTCAAATTTATTTTAAATTATTTATTTTAATTTCTTATTTTCTAAAGATTTGTTTATTTTCTTTGAGAGAGAGTGCTGGGAGGAGAGACAGGAGGGGATGGAGAGAGAGTTCTAAGCAGACTGCACAATGAGTATGGAGGCCAATGTGGGGCTTGATCCCATGGTCCCAAGATCACAACTCAGCTGAAACCAAGATTTGGATGCTCAACCACTGTGCCACCTAGGCACCCCAAATTATTTTATTTTAAACATAATTATCCCCAGTATATGGTTACTATAATGGAAAGAAGTAGATTGGGATAAAGATCCTGTTCTGTCCATATCTGGTCCATTCTACCCCCTTTGAATCATTCTACAGTTCCCAAATAGCTCTATTGTACATCACTTCCACTGAACATTTCTAGAAGGAGATCAAGAAGCATGTTCAGTAGGTTGTATTGTACTTCAATATGATGGCCTTACCTAAGAGCCAAAGAGTCTTCAGTCTATGATTACTTTGCTTGTAACTTTCACAATGAAAAGAAATAGAAAAATCTCACTGAGACATTTCAGTGCACATATCATGGTTAAGACATCCAAGCTTGCATTTGTTTCCAATGTAGTTGCCTGAGCTGCTTTGGCATATTTCTAAATGAACTTGCTACAGAGGGGAATACCAGTCACATAATGCATGCCTGGGTGAGGTAGAACAAGAATTATATTGCTGTGTTTTTTTAGTCAGGATGGCTGTAATATGGAAGTAGCAGAAAATGCAACACGTTTGAACAATAAGGAAATTTGTTGGCATTAGCTAGAATACAAAAGTCCAAAGGTAGGATAGCTTGAGGGTCAGCCAATTTAGTGGATTCAGATTTTTTGCGCTTTGGTGTTTATATCTCTGAATACATTATACATTAGCCTCATCCTTAAGAAGAAATTAGGGTGGGGGCATCACTTCTGGGCCTCACAATCATGGAGGATGATAACAGGGGAACAAAAACCTGCCCTTTGCTCTGTTCTTGCTTAAGACAGAAAAAAATATTTCCTAGAGGTTTTGCAAACATCATGTCATATCTCATTGCCACACGTCCAATCAGGAATATGCCACACCCTGAAACTGAGGTCATCCTCCCAATCACAGGACTTCAATACAAAGTGAGGGGATGAAACGGGCATCAAGGAGAAAACTATCATTTCCAACCAGACCATCATCGTGCCAGGACTATAGAATAACCATTAAAAACAATTCCGATACTTTCAGCTAAAAATGAAATTTCTCTCTAAGAAACTCTCTAAGTGTCTCTCAAACTTACCCAAAATAGCAAAAAGGATACAACAAGATGGGGGCACAACCTCAAATCACACACTATAAAATATCTGCCAAACATTATAAAATTGGGGTCAAAATAAATAAGAGTGTTGAGAGACAACATGTACTTCCTTAGGCTGTTGGCAAAATACTGAGAAGCTAAAGTGAGTGACACTATCCAAAAAGCTCCATCCAAGGATGTTGTAATTACAAGAGCAAGATCTGGCTATGTATCAGGGAGTTGGGAGTGGGTGGGTACAGTAGAAGCAGGGAGTATGATTTGACAGAGGTGATCAACATGAGAGTCTAACTGCCAAACAGAGAAGGTGTGACATACACATGAATGGAGTTTCTGAAGAATAAAACAGAACATATGAAACAGAGAAAAGTATCCAACAATACAATAGAAGAAAACTCCTCTGGAATAATTGATAGAACTGAATCTATAGGTTGAAAGAAAAACCTTGACCTAGAAAAAATGATACAGAATAATCAATACCAAACTATATCCTGATAAGGTCCCTGATCTTCAAGAACAAAAAATGAATTTTGAGTTTACCACAAGCAGAAAAATAAGTTTCTGAAGGAGGCAGAAATAACCACGCAGATCCCAGAGACTTCGGTAACCATTAATGCTGTAAATCACAGATCAGGGTCTACAAACTTCTAAGGGAAACTCTAAAGGAAGTAGGGCTTTTCTTTAGATTAAATGCTGTCAGGAAGCAGCAGTATTTTTGTAACTGAGTACCCTAATAATTCTTATCTAAAAGGTGAGAAGAATTTATCAAGGCAAAATTTGTGATTGGTAAAGAATCAGCAACCACTCAGATTAGACAGGATAGGGGTATATTTGATTATTTCTGTGGTTTGGACCATGTTCATGTTTTGGTCTGCTGATGGTTTTCTATGAAATTGTTTGTGTTCAGCAGAACACGTTGGCCTGGTTGTGAGTGCCAGACCAGCTCCCAGTGGTCAGGGACTGCTGTCCTCTTCCTCAATTGTCTGTAGTAGAAAGTTTTATTGTGAATATGAATGTCTGTGTATTGTGTTTTGGGACTTCTGGTATTCCTTAGGAACTTGAATCATGCAAATAAAATCGATACTTATAAGTTGCTATAATGAGCAAATGTGGTTTCAAGATTTCATTATGTTATGCATATGCTGTTATAATTTTTTGAATGTGGGGTTTGCTCCGCAGTAGTTACAAAAACTATAGAAGTAATAGTAATAACAGCTGCTGTTTATTGTGTCTAAAATGTACTGCACAACATATAAGTGCTCTATCCTGGCATCTCTTTTACCTCTCTCAAAACCTGGAAAGGTAGATATAATTACAGATAATGGAAGATAAACTTGGAGAATGTACATAATTTCCCCAAGGTCGCACACAAAATACATGGCAGAGACACAATACATTTCCGTGTCTAACCTCAAATCCCATATCATTTAAATTGATAAATTTTAATAAGTTTTCAGAAACATATTATTTTCTATTATCAGAACAGAAAATGCTAAAAACAGCAGTAGCAGCAGCAACAATAGCATAGAAAGTACATTTTTGTTAAAAAAAAAAAAAACTCTTGAGACTGCCTCCTTCCCCCATATACATTTTTTATTTTAATCTGAAATTTATTGGATTACCTGATATTTGCATAATGACTTTTTTATCATGATTTTTTTTTTCCAGCTGATCTCAACTAATTGGTTTAGAATGAAATTCTTTTTCTCCAGATTTCTAGCTTCACTAGTGGGTAAAATTTAGGTAGTTGAGTTTCTCCGAAGCACAGTGAGGAACCCATCTGTGGTGGTATAAGCCACAGATGATCACAGAGAACACTCCTGATCTAGGTAGCATCTGACAGCCCTCCTCTGCTGGTCCCTTTTGGTAACGTGCTGATGAGCTGAGAGCCCAAGACAAAATACAGTGACATTTTTGGTTGACAATTCTTTTAGAAGATTTCCCATTCTTGAGCTGCCCTTGAACTAAAACATGCATAGAAGATGCCATCTGGCCAATAAAACTTCCCAGGAATTAGCTCACCAAGAATACTTTATCTTTTATAAAGTTTACTCCAGCCTCCCCAAAAGGCTACTAAATGAGGGTTGAGTCCTTGAAGTTGCAACACTTTCCCATACTGCCTTGTCAGGGTTTCCAATCTCTGATTGCCTTCTAGAATGTTGAAGAAATGGCAGAGGAGAGATGAGGGTTATATTGGTTTAGGGGCACTGGTGAAGGGGGGAGCCCAGCTCTAGTGATCTCAGGTATGCTGGTATCCAATTTGACCTAAGGGAAATTCACAAGTTCCAGAGGAAGATGCTCCAGCCTGCACAGAAAGAGATGATAGTTTAACTCTAGTCAACATCTGGGTGAGCCCTGTGGTTTGGACAGAACAGAATAGGAAAAATCAATGGGAGAAAAACTCTATCCAGATATTGTATGAACCAGTCAACAGGAATGAATAATTTTTAATATTTATTTAGTTGGCAATTGGAACTGATATTTATATGTAAAATTTTTAGAGAGGAAAACATTTTGGCATTTTTTAAAAGATTTTATTTTACTTATTTGACAGAGAGAGATCACAAGTAGGCAGAGAGGCAGACAGAGAGAGAGGGGGAAGCAGGCTCCCTGCTGAACAGAGAGCCCGATGTGGGGCCTATCCCAGGACCCTGAGACCGTGACCTGAGCCGAAGGCAGAAGGCTTAACCCACTGAGCCAACCAGGTGCCCCACTTTTTGGCATTTTTGTGTGAAAGTGTGAATCCAGCTGTCTCTTACCCTTCCACATTTCAAAGATGGTGCTTCTTTCTAAGGCTTGGATAATGACCTCTCAAGCTCCCAATGCACTTGACCACCAGAGTCAAGCCCTTTACAAGGCTTCCCTCACTGATTCTACCAGGAATGTTGCAAATTGCGTACACCTGTCTGTACCCTATCACCTCCTGACCCCTTACCAACCCCTGTGTCCCCTCACACTGCTGCTCTCTTCCTTTTACTACTTCTCTCAGTGTAGGCACTGATCCATCCTCACTTCTACAAAGCTCAGCTAAGACCGTCACATTTAGCCAAATCTTACTGCTGGTTTAGAAAACACAAAAGGTAATTAAAGAAATTACAAAAAGTTTGACAATTGGTGTAAAACTAGAATATGCCCTAGGCCCCTAGATGGTGCGCCTCCAGGGTCCCCTTATTGGTACCTCTCTTCTGGTGTCTCATGACCTTCTTCCCAGACACCAGTGCCAACCTGAGCATTCTTTCTCACCCAGTCTAAGCCCTTGACCCCTTAAAGGCTTCCTCTCACTCCCAGACTCAGAGAAGCTTCTGCTGAGTTATAACTCCTTTCACAAAGGGGGCAAACCTGTGACTGATGATGGAACTTGTCCCTCCTACTTTACCACTTAAAACAAAACAAATTTTTTTTGCTTCATCTTTGCTTAACCATGAAGTTAAAATAGATGTTTTCCCAATACAAAAAGGGGACACTTTTCTCTAAAAGTTGAACTCATATCCCCACCTCTAATAGAAGTTTCAGACTTATCCCCCACCCTGTCAAAAAAAATGGAGGGTCCAATCTCAGGTACAACACCCTGAAAAATGAGGCATAGGCAATATATTGCTGATGTTACCATAAATGTTATCAATTCCACTGTTAAAACAAAAAGCAGTTGATCCTACCAGATTTTCTTAAAAAATAAAAAATATATGTTGATGGATATATTTTTCCCAATATCCTTCTTTCTAGAAAGCAAATCTCTGTGGTGGATCCCTTGGACCAGAATAATGTCAGATTTTGGACATATTATAAAATTGTATCAATTTGCTAATAAACAATTTAATAACATAAAGGCTCTTATTTTTTTTTTCTAGTGAAAGCATATTTTGCTTTTTGGGTTTTTTGAGAGAGAGAGAGAGAGAGAGACTGTATGTGCATGAAAATGAGCAGAGGGGAGGAGAAGAGAGAGAGAGAGACTCTTAAGCAGCTCCACACCCAGCACAGAGCCCCACCTCACAACTCTACGATCATGACCTGAGACGAAATCAAGAGTAGGAAGTTTAACCATATGATCTATCCAGGAGCCCCATGAAAGCATACTTTGAACACTTCTTAATCATGTAATTAAAGGTTCTATGTGCTCTTACACAGCAGAGGAGCTGGGATCCAGTTGGGTCTCCTTAGTGAAATTAACACCACCCAAGGTCATTGTCCCTTGTTTAAAATTCCCACCTCAAAAACTTTTGTCACCCAGCCTCATCTGAGCCCTCCATTTTGCTAGAAGCCTTTAAGTTATTAAGTGATTGTCTCAGTACCTCACATTTCTTCTAGTTCTTTATGAAATGATCTTGGTGCTAGGTTTTACCAATTTCATTCAAAGTGGCTACCTTTATTAATGAATGGTATAAATTGATTTTGGCCATCTGTAGTCAATTATCTTCTCATGTGCCTAGATTCCACTTTCCTTGTTGAGAGGGTCATTTCCTTGTATTTTTAGGACTCCTTTCACTCCTCTATTATAAAGTGTTGAATCCTGACTTCACCCCTAACCAACAAAATGACAGCCCCGTGTCCATCTATATGTAATCCCTTCTTTCTTTTTTTCTGAAATCCTTCAGCCCTTACTGTGCTCTCACAGCCATCTTCCATTGTTTATTTTAGCTTTCCAGATAGCTGACAGAGTCAATATACTGGTCTGAAATTTGCCTATAGCAATTTAGTATCTAGAACCATGACCATTAGCCTTCTGAAGTAATGGGGAGTTTTAACTCTATTTTCTTTAAAATGCTACAACATGGCTTCTGTTAGGTCTCACCTAAGTTCTAACCTGAGTACAGTTGATGTCTGATTTCACTGGGTTCCATGGCTTTGCATTTCAATTTTGCTTTCCTTTTTAGAAATATCAATCGTATTTATGTTCAGAATTTCTGTTTATCTTATCACCATCTTAAATGTAGCATACTCATAAATTAGTGGTGGGTGTGGGAAGGAAGCTGGACATAGGTCAGAAAACCAGAGCTAAAATCTACCATTTAACCCTCATATATATTGGGTAATTTCTTCAACCTCTTTTTAGCATTAAGTTTCCTCATCTTTAAAAGAAGGCTAAGACTTACCTCACACAGATGTGACAATGATTCAGTGAGATCACGAGCCTGGACACAAACCCCTCAAGTCTATTGATTATCATCCTACTTGAGGACATCTCACATAGCATCAGGAAGATTAGCCAAATGATGCTGAAGCATTTTTAAAGGTTGCTTTTTTTTTTTTTTTCATTTGACAGAAATCACAAGTAGGCAGAGAGGCACGCAAAGAGAAAAGGGGAAGCAGGCTTCCTGCTGAACAGAGAGCCCGATGTGGGGCTGGATCCCAGGACCCTGAGATCATGACCTGAGCCGAAGGCAGAGGATTAACCCATTGAGCCACCCAGGTGCCCCTGTTGAAGCATTTTTAGTTAAAAATTTAATATGTATACAAAGTATATGCCACACAATTAGACCATTTTCTTCTGTTATCTTTCATCCATTGCATCTGGGAAGACACTAATACCTTACTTATCTGGGCATCCTAGCTCTAGAATCTCTGTAAAACCAAGAATTAGGTGCAACATTCTAGTATATAGTACAGGGAAAAGGAGAGCTACATTTGCATAGCACTGAGGAATCTTCTATTTTTCATATCAAAGAATGGAAACTGGTGAAATTATGAGGGTCTAAAAGCATCACTGCCCCTCACTCAACTCCCAGTCTTCCCCTTGGTGCTGCCAGTGGTTGGGTACAAAGGGGAGAAGGAACTACCTCTATTTTGTAAATCAACCATTCAATAGACAACCCAAGACAACCCTTGAATCGGACATGGCAGCCAGAAGCATGCATTACGTTTGCACTTTTTTAAAAAGATTGTATTTATTTATTTGACAGAGAGATAAAGAGCACAAGTAGGCAGAGGGAGAGGGAAAACAGGCTATCTGCCGAACAGGGAGCCTGACGCTATCCCAGGACCCTGGGATCATGACCTGAGCTGAAGGCAGCTGATTTACTGACTGAGCCACCCAGGCTCAGTGCCCCATGTTTGCACCTTTTAAGTGTGTAGGAAAACCTTCCTAAGGAGCACAAAGAAATCAAGAAACATAGAGAATACTGGGTCCTACCATTTCCCATTTTAAGCCTCATTATATGAAAGTATTCACCTCTAGAGAGCAGCTACACATTCACTCTTCAGCCCTCTCAGAGCTTGTGACACTCTGCCCACCAAAAGTTTTAATGTACTGTTCAAAATATTCTCTCTCAACTCATGGCATAAATTCCAATCATTTTCAGATCCAAAAGGCATAAGCACCACCATAATTTGTGAGAATGACCATTTTTACACACCCACTATGTACCAAGTAGTATGCTAGACATATAAGACACAAAGACTATATCATGCTGTTAGAGTCCTTAAGGAGCTTATAATTTAGGTGGAGAGTTAAGAAAAATGTAAAGAATAAAGAAAGGAGCATAAGTTCAATATAAGCAGACCAGTACAGAAGATTAGAGACAATAGAAATCCTCACAGGGTTTGTGGTTGTAGGGCAGAATGCTAATTCCCTCTCCCCTCCTCACAACCTCTCTGAATCTCCCACCCTCCAGCGTTTCCTCTTCTTCCTTTTAGTAGTAAGGCACTCAATTTACCTGGGATCAGACTCTGAGATGGATACCACATTTCCCAGTCTCCCTTGCAACTAAGTGTGGTCATATGACTAAGTACTGCCTAATAAGATGTGAATGGTAAATGGTGTGAGCAACTACCAAGTCACACTTTCAATAAAATCTGCTTTATCCACCATTTTCTCTCTTGCCTTTACTGTAGACTGGAACATGGACCTGTACACTTTGCCTTTACTAAAGCTCTTACTATTTGATTGAGTAGAATGATAAGATAGAAAAAAACTCTGATTTATCTCATACACAAGAGTAGCCTGGCCATTCCAGACTGCCTGCTTACCTAGACCATTGCATAGGAAAGTAAATATCTACGTTATTTGAGTTATTGAATACTGTGGTCTCTTTATCATAGCATCTTAACCTGTACAGTGGTAAAAAGGAAGTGTCCTGATGAAAAGTCTTGAAGTGTGGCCAGGATTTAGGTGAAAATGAGGGATGGAGGGAGTAAGACAATAAGAGTTCTGAATTTAAAAATGAGACCAAAGATGTGGATGTCACACCAGAGATGCTTGAGGGGGATTTGATGGATCCATTTTGTTGAAGGTAAAGATACACACACAGGAGGGGTAAAAGACAAAGTTCACATTGGGTATGGGCCAAACTATAGAAACACTTAAGTAGGGGTGTCTGGGTGGCTCAGTGGGTTAAGCCTCTGCATTTGGCTCAGGTCATGGTCTCAGGGTCCTGGGATCAAGCCATGCATCAGGCTCTCTGCTCAGCAGGGAGCCTGCTTCCCCCTCTCTCTCTGCCTGACTCTCTGACTACATGTGATCTCTGTCTGTCAAATAAATAAATAAAATCTTAAAAAAAAAAAAAAAGAAAGAAACACTTAAGTAATAAAGTAAAATTCTTCACATAGGAAATGGGACCAGTGTTTTAATAGAAGGGTGCTGAATGACCAGGGGCATCTGGCCGGAGATGCCCTAGGAGGGCTAAGGAAAGGGGAGTCTGAACTGGAATGGGAAGAAAGAACAGATTCTGGAGAGGTATTTGCTGGCCTTGGTGACTACTTGGGTATGTAGAGGTGAGATTTTGAGCCTGGTGAGTGGAGGATAGTAATACCACAGAGGAAGTACTTTAAAAATTTACATACAAAGGAAACTTTGATTTTATAGACCCTGAGATGATAGCAGTGTATCCATGAGGAAATATCCAACAGCAGAGACGCAAAATTAAAGCTCTGGGGATCTGTTCAAGTTGGAGATACATAATTAGAGGCATCCAAGAGAGAGATTAAAGCCATAAAAAAAAAAAAAAAAAAAAAGGAATGCCAGAGAGATAGATGAGAAAACAACAACAAAAAGAACAGTGTTATTGAAGGTCAGGGGAAGATTTTTTGTAAAATAGGGACAAATTGACATAAGAGTAGGTGAGAGGGAGGCTAACAACAGAAATAGATTGAACTTGGCTCCTGGGTTCATGTTCTCTTTATCTGTATATCCTCACATCTAGCTTTACTTAAAATTTTTTCTCTAAAATCTGTTCTTTTTTATTCTCTCTGCTGCCAAGACACTCATCACATCCTGCCTTGATTTACACAAACTCCTTCTCATTGGCCTCTTTCTCATCAGTTCCCTACTCCAGTCTCTGCCAAATGTTACTGCCAAGTCCATTTTCCTTTCCTGCTGTTCAGACTATGTTTCTCCCACTCTGCTTTGGCTTCTCTTCACCTTCCAGCCTTTCCATGACTCCACCTGTTTACAATTCTTCCTCATCCTTCCTACAAGCCCCCAGTCTACATCCCACCCCCACTCCTTCCTCTGGCCCTGACATCAACTCTGGCATCTTCAACTATCAGACTCAGGCACTCATAACTTTAGGCCAACACCCTACGTCATCCTCCCCCACAGACCTCCCAACTCATGTGCATCAATACAGCTCCTAGTGCTGCTGCAAAGAAACCCAGCATATCCACTTTATGAAGCTTGCTATCTCTAATAACTGTATGCTGTGTGCTTCTTTCCCCCAGAGTATACACAAGAGTATTGCTTGTACCGTACTCTTTCCTGTCCCTATTACCTCTAGGGCCTTATATTGTTTGTTCTGGAAGAACATGATTTCATTACTGTCAGATGATTTCTATTTCTTGTAAAGCACTTATTGGTGTTACCTTGGGGTACTGTGTAAATAATACAAATCTCACAATGCCTCTTTGATGAGAGGGCTTAAACCCAACCAGGGTGTCCAAAAGCACCTTGAGTTTTATCTCAGTAATGCCTGGAAGAAAACCGTATCTGTCAAGAAAAAGGAGAAGATTAATGTATAGAAAGGAAGCTGTGATGTTTCTATTGTCCTCAACAAATAATGTACACACAAAAAAATGTATCTAGTGAAAAAGAAATTCAGCGGGCCTTACAGATAGCTCAGCATAAAATCCTTTACAGCTGTGGAAACATTTCTCAAGGACATATTGCACTGTCATCATATAAAAGCAACAATTTAATTGCCACCTTTGAACCTTTGCTCATGCAAGTTGCACTTGGCAGATATACTAATGTACTTCATTTTTGATGAAAATACTCACTATAGAGCCTAGAGAATTTTAAATAAGATCTGTATTTATAAATACATAAGAACAAAAAAATAATAAACTAGTATAAGTCTCTAAGAGCATAATTTAAATGATTGTTGTTTAACCCTAAAATTCTTTTCAAGAAAAAAGACCTGAATACCTATCATTAATTTAAATGTAC
This sequence comes from Martes martes, assembly GCF_963455335.1. Classification (NCBI taxonomy): domain Eukaryota; kingdom Metazoa; phylum Chordata; class Mammalia; order Carnivora; family Mustelidae; genus Martes; species Martes martes. Next base: position 42,243,722 of record NC_137893.1, read on the forward strand.
TTGATATTTTCACAAAATGTAGAAATTGAGTATCAGAGAAAGATGTGTCCCTTTGTTGCATGTTATTTCCTTTAAAAGGTGAAAAAACTCCCATTATTCAACATCCAAGTTTTATTTTCAATAAGAATCAGAAAACTGTCAAAGACAAACTATTTTCCATCATACAAATGACTTGATCACAGATAATAAAATTGTGGTAACCTCAAAGCCTAAATAACCATGTAAATGGGTTCTCTGTTCTTTGAGACAGATGGTGGATCACAACAGAGATGGGTTATGAATTCCAAAAAGATTGTCCTCCAGGATATAACAAAAAATAACTGAAGAAGTAGATTTAAAATATAGTTGAAGTGGAACCAAAATAGAAAAATCACATCAATTTTTAAGAGATCAAGAAGACAGAAACAGAGAACATACAGCTTGTATTAGAACTGCTCTGGGAAGAAAATCATTTTGAATTGAAGTATTATGCATATGTTAACAGAGGGAAGTTGGAATGTATTTCAACAAGATGAATAACATTATCTGCTTCATTATATGTCATGTCCAAAGTTGTCGGAAACTTTAGCCTAATATGTCTATCAATCATCTTATCACTTGCTGCTGGCCCAGAGGTATGCCAACCAACCCTAATCATTGTTGGGAACTCTTAATCTCCTGTTTCTAGATCTTAGCTGAATAATATGAGAGTGAATTAGAAACTATTATGGAAGATAGGTCTAATTAAGGAGATCTTGCATTTCAGGAGGACTCAAATGAACCCAGATTTAAATATAGACCACCTTATCTAGGTAAGGATCAATAGTCATCTATCAAAAAGCCAATAATAGGGGTGCCTGGGAGGCTCAGTGGGTTAAAGCCTCTGCCTTCAGCTCAGGTCATGATCCCAGAGTCCTGGGATTGAGCCCTGCATTGGGCTCTCTGCTTAGCAGGGAGCCTGCTTCCTCCTCTTTCTCTCTCTCTGCCTACCTCTCTGCCTACTCGTGATCTCTGTCTGTCAAATAAATAAATAAAACATTTAAAAACAAAACAAAACAAAAAAGCCAATAATAAATGTTCAGAAAGGCATGGGCATATATGGTTTAGCAAAAAATCAAAAGTACCAATCTCAACACTGAATCCTTTGATATGTTTTCTCAGGTCATTTGGCAATATTTTTTATGTATATGTACACACACACACATACACACACACATGCACAGCATTCACCCCTGCTCCTCCCTCTACTTGGGCCCTTCTCCCTGTTATCCAGGGTAATACCTATTCAGGCTTCAAATCTCCTTTAAATGTTATTTCCTTTAATACAATTCACAGAAGCTTGCAGCTTTTCTTTAATATGTGAATCCCAGTTGTGATTAATTGTAGTGTCTGTGTCTTGGGTAAATGACAAACTCCAAAGAAGAGAGAACGTATCTTCCCCCCCCCCCCAAACTGTATTCCTAATGCCTAGTACAGTACCTGGCTCATAGGAATGGCTCAATGAAGATTAGTTGAATGAAAGGACAAATGGAAGATTCTTCTGGTGAGTAGGGTGTTATCTGAACACTTCAAAAAACCCTGCTTCTGGGGCGCCTGGGAGGCTCAGTGGGTTAAAGCCTCTGCCTTCAGCTCAGGTCATGGTCTCAGGGTCCTGGGATCGAGTCCCGCATCGGGCTTTCTGCTCAGCAGGGAGCCTGCTTCCCTCTCTCTCTCTCTCTGCCTGCCTCTCTGCCTACCTGTGATCTCTCTCTGTCGGATAAATAAATTAAAAAAAAAAAGATCTAAAAAACAAAACAAAACAAAAAACACGCAGAGATGCCTTGGGGTACAAAAGGAAGGCTTCTTTTGGATACATTATTTCTTTGCTTCATTTACCTCATGGATCCAAATGCAAACCTCAAGGCTTTCCCTGTAGATACTTCGATGACCAAGGAAAGTAACAAATGTCTAGAATTTGGGAGTAGGTAAGAACTAGAAGATGTCTCTGGCTTAGTCATCCTGGAGAGGGAAGTGACTGGCCCCATAAATCTTTAGTGGTATGCAATGGAGACCTCAGGCACCATGGCCGAAATAGATCACCCCCAACACAGAGATTATGACCAAGTGGCAGATGACAGAAGGTCTTCATGAGACCTGGGGTGATTTCATGAAGACCTCAAGCATATTTTAATCTACTTCAATACAAGATTTGCTGATTATGATAACTAGAGCAGTGTGGTCATAGTACTTAAGAGAGTAGCCTTGCTCTTGGGAATAGGATGATTTCAAGAAAGGCCATCAAAATAAGTCTTGACCAGTGGAAGTTCTGAGTAACACCGAGATAATTCTAAGAGAAAGTGCTACTATAGTCAAGATGTACTGCTGATATGCAGTATGTTACACATTGTGAAAGACTAGTTCACTGAACCCTAACTCCTTATAAAGAGACCTATCAGACAGTTCTGCTCAAAACTGCATTTCTGAGTTGGTATAGTATTACATTCCATGCATGCTTTCACTTTTGTTCCATAGGCCACCAATAAATTTGAAAAACATTACACCTTCATCCTCTTCTTAGAGTCACAACTGTGCATAGCATATTGATGGGAAGTTCTGCACTAAAGAAGTCTTCAACTCTTTGACTGTGAAAACCTGTTTTTCAGAAGACATTTATGTGTCATGAAGGATAGTCTTAGTAAAGTTGCTGTATCAAACAATGTCTAACCTTCAGTGGCTTAAAATAACAAGGTTTAATTTTATCTCATGCTACATGTCTATTGTTGGTTGACTGGAGATTCTGTGCCATGTGAACCTCACTCTGGGATCCAAGGTGTCAGAAGAGTCACCACCTAAGCATTTCTGCTTGTTCTGGCAGAGGAGAAAAGCTCTGGATGCTTTCACAGTGAAATGTTCTAGTCTGAAAGTGACTTAGAATTTTGGCTCACAGCTTATTGGTCAGAACTAGTTACATGGCCCCCACCAGACCATCTGCCTGAAGAGTAGACAGAAATATTCAGTGAACAGCACTGACAACTAAACCTGTTAACCTGACTGAACATTAATGGTCATTGAAATACAGTTAGAAACTATTGCTACTCATGGTTCTAACAATAAGGATAATAATAACCATTTAATAATGTTCAGCACCTATGCCATACTTAATCGGAATAAGAAATAAGGAAACTTGACTTTTTTTTTCACACTTGTCTAGGAGGAAGAGGGGTATCACCAAAAAAACACAATTATTTTGGAAGATTTTATTAAAACAATTTCTTTTCACTTTTAAATCTCTAGTGGAATTCCCACAACAGATAACAATCATTTTCCAGCCAATTCTCCATTGCTTCTTTCAAATACAAATATAAAATAGAAAGCATGGATAATTCCACAACACAGCCTATTTCTAAGCTACTAGAGGGACATACACAATAATGCCTATTTACAGTGTCTCCTTCACAGATGGGCAGAGTTAATGCTGTCATCAGGCATGGGCCTGATATATAATTATATAAGATATATAATAAGAGGAATAAAATGGGCATAGAATTCATCTATAAAAAATTAAGTGTATTTTGTGCTACTATCATAACCTCTGAAAATTTATTTCTGATAAATATACCAAGTCAAACTGTCTAGTGCCTTGATATCTTCTTACATGATAGTTGGCCATAACTGTATCACATAATGACACAGCACAAAATGACAGTGATGATGTTCAGAAATAAGAAAAAATGGCTTTGAGATGTTTTTACCTATATATCAAGCACAATGAAGGTTCTCATCAGTGGACATTCAAAAGTCCTTAATTTACTTTTTTCTGTGAGAAACACAGGGCATGTTAAATTTGTATCATTTACTCAGCCATCCATCTCCAAGTTCCACCCCAGTTCCCCCTTACAGATTCCTTATATACAGTCATGGTTACATTACCTAAAACAATGTCAAATGCTATGAGTGATGCTTGGCACATAGTAGCTTCTAATATAGCTACTATTACAGTAGCTACTAATATAATATTATAATACAGTAGCTACTAATATAATATTAGTATATTAGTAGCTACAGCTACTAGTATATTAGTAGCTACTAATATAATAATACTATAGAATATATAATATTATAATATTATATAGCTATAATAGTAGCTACTAATATACCTACTGTGTGTTGCTGGTTGTTGTTGCTGTTGCTGCTGCTGCTGCTGCTGCTGTTGTTATTATTATTATTATTTCATGTCTGACAAGTGATTCTTTGTATGTCTGTCATATGCCCTTCAGAAATCCTTAAGTATGATTTGCTTTAGTTGCTCAACCCAGTGATCCCACAAGGGAGAAAGTCTAATATGCAAGGCATCTTCTATATTACATTTTTCTCATTTGGGACAAAACAGGCAAATCACCTTAGAAGTGATTGAACTGATCACAAATGTGTTTATAATATTATGTGTGTGTGTATACCCCTAGGTAAATGTTACCAAGTAATTATCTGAAATGGCAAATGTTGAAAACAAATTAAAATAATTTTTTGATCACTTCATCACAAAGATAACACTGACTAAAACAGCCCCTCCTCATATTTCATTACCTTCAGACTGTGGGAAATCACTTGCAATATTATTAAAGTATTTCACCATATATTTTATTTTTATAGTAATGAATCTGATATGCTCTACTGTCCTTTGGTTTCTTATATATCTTCCATATATCATTCATTCCATTCACTTAAAGCATCATCTTCATTTCCAGGTATTTCTGTTGGTGATTGGTCAAGAGAAGTTGAATCTTTGTATCTCGTTGAACTCAGCTCAGACTGTATCTCAGTTGTTGAGGCTTTTTCTCCCCAGAAAGACTTGACTGCCCCCCTGGAGAAAAAGCAGAAACAAAACAAAAGTCCATCAAGAACTGAAAACCAGGGGCTCCAGGGTGGCTCAGTGGGTTAAGCCTCTGCCTTAATCTCAAGTCATGATCTCAGGGTCCTGGGATGGAGCCCCGCATCAGGCTCTCTGCTCAGTGGGGAGCCTGCTTCCCCCCCACCTGGCCCCTGCCTACCTCTCTGCCTACTTGTGATCTCTCTCTCTGTGTCAAATAAATAAATAAAAATCTTAAAAAAAAAAAAGAACTGAAAACCAAAACTAAGTAGATATATATAATTTTCTATATTTAGAAGTGCCTCCTTAGTCATAATTTATTTTTAGTTTGTGGTGGTGTATCCACTATATTTATGGTAGTAGATGAGTCCTCAGACTGTACTCATGTAAGTGTTAGAAATATTCTTTTTAAAAAATGAATTGGGGCACCTGGGTGGCTCAGTTGGTTAAGTCTCTGTCTTCAGCTGAGGTCATGGTCCCAGGATCCTGGGATCAAGCCCCACATTGGGCTCCTTGCTCAGCAGGGAGCCTGCTTCTCCCCTGCTTCCTTGTGCTTGCTCTGTGTCTCACTCCCCTCCTCTCTCTGTGTTAAATAAATAAAATCTTTTAAAAAATTAGAGTAGGTTACACTAACCAAGTTTTAGAGTTGTGAAAACTACAACTGAACAATACACATATTCATTCAAAACTTTTTTTGCAATTACTATGTAAAATTATAAACATTGCACATATTTCTCTCTCATGGTGGGAAGCAAGTCATGAGCTCAGGTAGCCTGAAGCAGAATAGTTGCAGGAGGTATACGGGGTGTTGGACTGTGTCAAGACACATGTGGGAGGCCTCATGGGCAGGGTTTTTGTTTCATCAAACAAGCAGGGAGGTGGGGGACAACAAGGAGGACATCAAGTAAGGGTGATGACTCAGTTCAACCCTTCACCTACCAGTTTATAATTATGAAGATAAGTATAAAGATCACGAATATACAGATAATAACTCCTATGGTCAGCACAAAAACTAGGACTGCATCAGTGTCTGGTCGGCTTGATCTTTTCATTTGCAATTCTAGAGAAAAAACACACACCTGATGATTATTACCACTGGGAAAAAAAAGATATATCTAAACGGAAACTTTATAGCTTAAAAAATTTTGAACACAGAAAGAATTAGTGGAAAGAAAGTTATTATTAGTAAACTTGCTCATCACCTTTGAAATGTCCTTTTCAAACACGAAAAAAAGTCAAAAGAATTGAACAATGAACATCCTGTACTCCCATCACCTAGACACTACCATGAACATTTTTTATTATCCATTTACCCATCCTTCTACAAATTCATTGACCCATCTTATTTCTCAATGCATTTCAATATAATTTACTAATGTCTGCACACCTCCCATAAAAATCTTCAACAGGCATATCAAACAAGTTCAATACTTGCTTACATTTTTTCTTTTGAAGTAAAATTTATGATGAATTGCACAAAGATTTTAAGTGTACATTTACTCAGTTTTGGCAAATGCACACACACATATATAATTCAAACCCTATGAAGACACAGAATATTGCTATACCCCATCAACTTCCTTGAGCCCCTCCCAGTTAATTCCTGACACATCCTCCGGAGGGAACTACTCTACTGATTTTCTTTTCCACCACAGATTAGCTCTGCCTATTTTAGAACTTCATTGGAATGGAAACATACACTATGTATTCCTTCATGTGAGGCTTTTTTACTCAGTCTGTTTTAAAGATTCACCCATAATGTTGCATGTATCAATAGTTTTTCTTTTTTGTAGATGAGTAATATTCTAATTTGTTTATTCATTCTTCTACTGATGGACATCTAGGCCATTGCAGCTTTAAGTCATTATAAATAAACTTCTATGAATATTTTTATGCAAGTTGTTTGCAAACATACATTTTTCACTTCTCTTAAATACCTAAGAGTGGAACCGCTGGGTCATAGGGTAGAGTTACACTTTAGTTTTCCAAGAAACTCTAAGATCTTTGCCCAAACTGATTGTACTGGTTATACATGTTTTGTGAATTTTTTTTCTCTCAGGTTTTGGCTTGCCTATTCATTTTTCTAATGATTTCTTTAAATAGGCCAAAGTTTTTAATTTTGATGAAGCCTAGTTTATCAATGTTCCCTTTTATGGTGACTGTTTTCTGAGTCATAACTAAGTAACCCTTGCCTATTCCAGTATCATGCAGATTTTCTCCTATGTTTCCATTTTAAAGATTTATGGTTTTAGATTTTACGTTTAGGACAATGACATATCTCTAATTTTTATATATGTTGTAAGATAGGGTTTGATGTTTATTTTTACACAAATATCCACCCAACACCTTTTTTTTTTTAAATTTCTTCAGCGTAACAGTATTGTTTTTGCACCACACCCAGTGCTCCATGCAATACATGCCCTCCCTAATACCCACCACCTGGTTCCCTCAACCTCCCACCCCCCGCCCCTTCAAAACCCTCAGGTTGTTTTTCAGAGTCCATAGTCTCTCATGGTTCACCTCCCCTTCCAATTTCCCTCAACTCCCTTCTCCTCTCCATCTCCCCATGTCCACCATGTTATTTGTTATGCTCCACAAATAAGTGAAACCATATGATAATTGACTCTCTCTGCTTGACTTATTTCACTCAGCATAATCTCTTCCAGTCCCGTCCATGTTGATACAAAAGTTGGGTATTCGTCCTTTCTGATGGAGGCATAATACTCCATAGTGTATATGGACCACATCTTCCTTATCCATTCGTCTGTTGAAGGGCATCTTGGTTCTTTCCACAGTTTGGCGACCGTGGCCATTGCTGCTATAAACATCGGGGTACAGATGGCCCTTCTTTTCACTACATCTGTAACTTTGGGGTAAATACCCAGTAGTGCAATTGCAGGGTCATAGGGAAGCTCTATTTTTAATTTCTTGAGGAATCTCCACACTGTTCTCCAAAGTGGCTGCACCAACTTGCATTCCCACCAACAGTGTAGGAGGGTTCCCCTTTCTCCACATCCTCTCCAACACATGTTGTTTCCCGTCTTGCTAATTTTGGCCATTTAACTGGTGTTATCTCAATGTGGTTTTAATTTGAATCTCCCTGATGGCTAGTGATGATGAACATTTTTTCATGTGTCTGATAGCCATTTATATGTCTTCACTGGAGAAGTGTCTGTTCATATCTTCTGACCATTTTTTGATATGATTATCTGTTTTGTGTGTGTTGAGTTTGAGGAGTTCTTTACATATCCTGGATATCAACCTTTTGTCTGTACTGTCATTTGCAAATATCTTCTCCCATTCCATGGGTTGCCTCTTTGTTTTGTTGACTGTTTCCTTTGCTGTGCAGAAGCTTTTGATCTTGATGAAGTCCCAAAAGTTCATTTTCGCTTTTGTTTCCTTCACCTTTGGAGACATATCTTGAAAGAACTTGCTGTGGCTGATATCAAAGAGGTTACTGCCTATGTTCTCCTCTAGGATTCTGATGGATTCCTGTCTCACGTTGAGGTCTTTTATCCATTTCGAGTTTATCTTTACACAACACTTTTAAATTATCCTTTCTCAAATCTTTCTGCTCTTCCTGCAAATAAGTCTATTTAAGAGACAAAGCCAGTCTATTATATGTATTATAACATTGCTACATTGTAAATTGGTGAAAAGCCAATTTGCATCAAATATTACTTACTTTACCAATATATAGCTTTCTTGTGGTTCTTCTCAGTCCCCCACATTATAGGATCCTAAAGAATTTGTGTGGAGAAGGACCAGAGAGATCACCAGATGGAACTACTGAATTACACAGATAAGTGAACCAACGTTCAGGGCCATTTAATGATTTGCCAAGCTATGTTTTATATATTGTAATATTTTTAATTTTGGTAAGTACCACTCTACCAGAAGCAGTTTCCTATATGGGCAGTCTCAATTGCTTATTTGTCTGGATTTTCATCCTACTCTTTAAACACCATGGAGTACAATTTTTCATTTTCCTTAGTAATTTCAGCGCTATAAACTCAATTAGTGATCTCAGTAAATAGTTCCAAGTGTGACAGAGAAATCACATCATATTTATATTCCAACATTGTTGAATTTTTCAAATCTTTTTTTTTAATAATTTTACATTGACAGAAGCAATGATAGTTTTGTTTTTTTTTTTAAGCTAAAATGAAAGACACCTTTTAGGATTAAAACCTGAGAAGAAGAAATGCAAAATTCCATTCCATTTATTCACTACCCTACAATACTAGCCACGAGAGGATGAAGAGTGAGAGGTATAAAGATTTTACTTTATTTCAAGGGTAGTCTTCTTGCAAGGATCACTTTTATATCTAAACTACTTTTATACCTTTAAAAAAAAAGGCTGCATTTCCTTTTGAAATTTTTTAAATGAAAAATAGACTGAATTTCAATATTCTCACTTCTTAGAAAAACTAAGCTAAGGTTTACATTCATTTTCTAGGGCCACAATAACAGAGTACCACAAACTGGGTGACTTAAAAACAACAGAAATTTTTTGTCTCATAGTTCAAGAGGCTAAAAATCTGAATGCAAGGTATTGGTAAGGCCACCAAAGGCTCTGGGGCTGGTCCTTCCTTTCTTCTTCCTACTTCTGGTGGCTCCGGATGTTCCCTTATGGCTTATGGCAACATAACTCCAGTCTCTGCCTCTGTTTTCACATGGCTGTCTTCTTCCTGTGTGTCTTTGTGGCTTCACATGACATTCTCTTCTCTCTCGTTCTGTATTTGTGTCCAAATTTCCCTTTTCTTATAAGGACACCAGTCATAGTGAATTAAAGGCTCACTCTATTCTAGTACGTATGACCTTATCTTAACTGAACAAATCACATCTGCAATGATTCTATTTCCAAACACAGTCACATTCTCAGGTTCTAGGAGTTAGGACTTGAGAAGGGAGACACAATTCAATCCATAACAATGCCTAATTATAAAGACAACTATTGTGGAAGCGAAAAATCTGATGTTTAGAGGATGGATAGGAAATTTTCATTAACTAAACCGTATTTACCCTAAAGTTATTTCAATTGTGTACTTGTTTCAAGGCAGTACCATACTGTGCTGACATTTATAGACAAAATATTTGTTTGATATCCAAATAGCCAAAAGGGTCTATCACAGTGGTATTCCCAATTGTCATTTTTAAAAGAAACTAACTGATACCAAAGTGTTCTAGAAACATTTTGTCATTTAATCAGACCATGTACTGAGATGACAGAGTTAACCCACCAGCCTTGGACTGCTACAAGAGAGAAGTTGGGAGTTGGGGGAAATCGGAGGGGGAGATGAACCATGAGAGACTGTGGACTCTGAGAAACAAACTGAGGGTTTTGGAAGGTAAAAGGGTGGGGTGTTGGGTGAGCCTAGTGGTATGTACTAAGGAGGGCACATATTGCATGGAGCACTGGGTGTGATGCATAAACAATGAATCTTGGAACACTGAAAAAATAAAATAAAGTTTAAAAAAAACAAAGTATTATGAGCTGCCAAGGCAAATAAATAAATAAATAAATAATTTTTTAAAAAGAGAGAAGTCAACTTTGTTTCATTTAAGGGCTAACATTTCAGGATCTGTGTTCTAGCCCTTAGCTTACACACTGTCAAATGCATATTGACTTCTATGAAACAAACTGAGGGTTACTGGAGGGGATGGGGGTGGCGGGAATGGGGTAACTGGGTGACGGGCATTAAGGAGAGCATGTGATGTAATGAGCACTGGGTGTTACATACAACTGATGCATCAATGAACACTACCTCTGAGACTAATAATATACTATATGTTAACTAAATTTAAATAAAATAAAGTAAAATATTTTTAAAATCTTCCAATCACATGAGGAGCTATGGTCCTAATAAGGACTAGGCTGTGGGGACAAAAACCGAGAATGGCTCCCAAAAAGTTTTAATATACTGAACTAGTACTCACTGAAGTATTTTTCAGTTTGATGAGGTTTGGTCCTTTCTTGCCTTTTTAAGCACTTTATTGAAATTATCCTTTTAATAACACTTGATATCTCCACTTAAGATTATGAGCTTTCACCATGAATGTTTTTTTTTTTAAGGTAGTAAAAACATTAAAGGAACTTATAGTTTATTTTTAAAAGTCAGTCCTGAAACACTTTAGCTCATTTCCATTTTAATAAAAAGTGTTATGCTGAAAGATAAACTATAGCATAAATTCTTTACTTGGGATTAAGAAAAAGCTTCAAGAAATCCATGAATTCTCTTAAAAAGTAGCTTTTAGGGGTGCCTGGGTGGCTCAGTGGGTTAAAGCCTCTGCCTTCGGCTTGGGTCATGGTCTCAGGGACCTGGGATCGAGCCCCGCGTCGGGCTCTCTGCTCAGCGGGGAGCCTGCTTCCTCCTCTCTCTCTGCCTGCCTCTCTGCCTACTTGTGATGTCTCTCTCTGTCAAATAAAAAAATAAAAATTAAAAAAAAAAAGTAGCTTTTAGCATATTCATTTATGTGGGTATTTTTCTGGGAAAAACCTCCTGAGCCTTGATTGGATTCTCAAAAGAACTTATGACCAAACCCCCTCATACCTTCAACAACAATGACAACCATAATAAAATGGTTAAGAGCAAAATGAACGAAAAGAAATAATTGGATATATTAGGTATCATAGTCTAAACTGAAAGGACATGCACATGGATCCATTTTGCAAGGGAAGCACAGTTTCTCTTGTGTAAAGTTATATTCAAGACAAGATTTGTTTTTTGTGACATATATTGAGGACTGCATTATTATTTCATCAAAAAATATTTTCTTCAAATGAATAATTTTTGAAGAACCATGTTTTTATATTTCTTAATTTTATTATTTTACTATATCAAAAATTTTGTAAGCATCCATGAGGATTCCATGTACCCATTTTCACTTTTGTGATAGAAGTAAGAGATTATAACTCAAGTTAGAGCACTGTTCTTTGGAGATGCTTCAGGAATGCACCGAGTTCCCCAAAGTGAAACACATCTGACTCTACTTTGTGAAAAAGAAATTAAGCACCATCTTGTAGAAAGTCTAAATGATATAAACCAGTGGTTTCCCAGAGGTTGTCTCCAAACCAGCAATACCTAGGAACTTATTAAACATGTAAACTATTGTGTCACCTCACCCTAGATTTATGAATCAGAAACTCTGGGAGTAGAGCTATCAGTCTGGTTCAAGGAGCCCTCCAGATGATTTTATTGCTTTTAAGAGTTTGATATAAGCAAACCAAAACATCACTGGGCACTTACCACTTGTTGTATAGATTGTGAATTTCACAGATGCTATTATTTCATTATTATCCAAGGTGGAACACTCAAAAACCAAGGGATGAACTTCCCTGCGTACTTCCAGGATTGCTGAATCATTTGCAAGGATAATGGGTTGCTATTTAAAAAGGAAAAAAAAAAAAGTGCCAACATGTAAACTTCATGTAAACTTAAGATCAGGAAATAATTTATTTCCCATAAGGAAAGAATAGTCATTATCTCGCAGTCTAGGGCAATAATTAATTATGCACATGGATTTTAGAGTCAGACAATCCAGACATCAATAATCCTACCACTTCTGCCTGTGTGACCCAGGACAAGATACACTCTGCTTCTCAGTTGCTTATCTGTAAAATGCGTATAATGATAAGGATTACCTCATAGATTGTTACGTGGGTTAAAAGAAACTGTAGTGCTTGATGTTGTCTGATATTTAATAATCCCTCCATTAATGTTAACTATTATTATCACCATCCAATTCCTATACATACAAATAAAAGCTTTGCTTCCAAAATAGAATACTTTATATAAAAGTGATGTTTTTAAATTCTGATAATAGCTGACCCCAAGACATATGTACAGTTTCAGCCCCACTTAATAATGCAATTATTATTGCATTAAAATTCAATTAAAATCTTAATAATAACAAAGTTGTAAGATTTTAACTTCATTTTTGCAAACTGCTTCTAAAGAGAGTTTTCTGATAGCCATCAAGCATCACTAGCAATCACCACGTTACATATGTTTATTACTTACTTGGTCTGGCCTTAGAAGTTTCCAAATATATTTGAAGCGATTTACAGGAGATGTATGAATACATGCTAGTCTAACACTGTCAAGACTTTCTGAAACTGGTCTACCCCCTAAAAACAAGAAAAATTAAATAGACATATACCATTAGGCATTATAAATTGTTTTACACAAAGGCTACTTTTAAAAGCCACTTTCAGTGTTAAAATCAACTATATGCTGGAAGTTCTCAAAAGTATTATTGAGGGTTTGAATGTAGACGAGTAGAGAGGAGTGATGGATGCAAAGCAAAGTCACCAAAAGAAGCAGGTGGGAAATACCATAGCTGTGTGTTCCTTCAGCAGAAAAAATATCAAGGGCAACCAGTTTAGTGATGTATTAGATTAAATTTTGAGATCTGCTAGTGGCTTTCAATTTACTGGGTAGGGACCACCCTCCCGCCCCACCCTGACTAGAGATAATGAAATCTCAATGTAGTGTAATATGATAAAGAACAGCTTTCAAAGTTCCCAATTTAAAGTTTGCCAATCTACTCATAAAATGTTATTACCAAAGTGTCAAAAGTGTTTCACTATAGGACAGCCTTGACCAGAGACCCTGAGTATAATAAGCTTCCAGTGTATTACGGAGACTGTACGTTAAATTTTAGACATCACTGACAAATGTAAGGCAAAGGCAGAAAGGTACTCTGAGCTTTAACTATCTAGAGAAGTGGAATTTTAAGTTTTATTATAATTTCCTTTCAATATATCAATTGCTCAATTCCTTCCACCCATGGCAACCTGAGGTTAAGGCTATTTCCCCAGAGTAAAGTCTTCCCCCCGCTCATCTCCCTCCAATACAGAGTCCAACTCACAGCCACAATCTACTGGTCCACGGCATTCTTCCACCCGTACAATACACTTGGATTCACCTCCAGGGCATCCATTTGTTAGTATGACTTCTCTAATACCAACACCTTTGATGAAAGAAATCAGCAAATGTTAAGAAAAATTCATTCCACTTTCTTTACTTTTCCATCTAAATCTTTTTTGAGACTCTTCTTCTAATTTCAGAAGTTAAATTCCTAAATTCAGAGTGATAATGCTTAGAATATTTTTACACCCCTCATTTTGAATTATTTCATAAAACAGCATTTCCCAAAGTGAGTTACATGAAACACTAGTTCCTCTAATTGTCACCATAAGAAAAAGAATTCCAAAATTATACACATTGAAAATGATACATTAACTAAAATTAAATTGTCCTCTTTATTACAGGATTTTGGGGGAACTTTTTTTTTAATATGCTAGTAAATTATCGAGCTATTCTGTGTGAAGTTGCATAGCTCTAAGATGTAAAATTTTCAGATTTTTAACACCTTTAAAATCAGAAATCAGAATTTATCTTAGAATTGACAGCATGTGACAAATAGGCAGCATTTCTCCTTTTTTAGAGGTGCATGAAATACGTTTCTCATAGCTGATGAAAGTCTTAGATTTGATGAAATATAGTAAGATGCAGAGTCTCCCAAATTTGTCTGGCCAAGGAAGTTTTAGAAGTGGTCTTGGAGCTCTGAAGGACATTCCAAAAGTCACATTTTAAAACATAAATAAGGGGAGCCTGGGTGGCTCAATGGGTTAAGCCTCTGCCTTCAGCTCAGGTCATGATCTCAGGGTCCTGGATCGAGCCCCACTTCGGGCTCTCTGCTCAGCGGGGAGCCTGCTTGCCCCTCTCTCTCTGCCTGCTGCTCTGCCTACTTGTGCGCGCTCTCTCTCTCTCTCTCTCTCTCTGTTAAATAATTAATTTAAAAAACTTTTAAAACATAAATATATGCTTTTTAATATTTAGGTTGGTAAGATCTCTGTATTAAATAAAGGAGGACAAACTATTAATGACCAAATTTCAATTTCTAACAAGATAATCTCTTGAGTGCTATGGTGAGTGCTGTGAAGTGTATAAGCCTGAGGATTCACAGACCTGTACCCCTGGGGCAATAGTACATTATATGTTAATTAAAAAAAAAAATCAGTCACATGCTCCACCAGCTGAGCTAGCCAGGTGCCCCTAAATTGTAATAAATGTTGTCAAATAGCCTGAAATTATATTTTATTTGTTTGCATGTTCCAATAAAACCTTATTTATGGGGGAAAAAAACAAGATACTCTCTTGAGAATTACCACACTTTTTTACAACAAGAAATCAAGTCTTTACTAACAAATCTCAGCTCTCCATCGGGTTTGCTTTTCACCACAGAGTTGAGGAACATGATAAAATGTCCTATCTTGGCAAACACGACCTATGGTAAGTGACCTGTGATAAGAGAATGTAGCCACAGGCTAAGGAACAATTCATCTTGATTTCCCTGTCTACCAGATTCCCTCTTTCAGCCCCTAAAAATGTTAATCATAAACCCATTCTCAAGGGCAAGGGAGAGTTGAAGTCTAGGGATGACTTAAAACAGTGCTTCTCAAACTTTAGAGTGCATGCAATCACCTGTGAATCTTATTAACAGGCAAATTCTGATTCAGTAGGTCTGGAGTAGGTTCTGAGATTCTGCATTTCTAACAAGCTCCCAGATGATAATGATGCAGCTGGTCTGTGAACCAAACTTTGAGTAGCAAAGGAGAGGACTCTACATGAGATAAGGAGATCAAAGGTTGGAAGAGGAAAGATCTCTTTTCTTTTTAATTTTTCAGTTATAATTCCAGTATAGTTAACATATAGTGTCATATTAGCTTCAGGTGTACAATATAATGATTCAACAATTCTATACATTACTCAGTGCTCATCATAAGTGTACTCTTTGAGGAAAGATCTCTTTTGATTAAAAAAGATGCCAAAGAATGGCTGCAGTATAGCGTCACTTGAGTTTATAAAAAGTACCTCTCTAGATGCACAGCCTTATTCTGAAATGCATAAATATTTTCCAAGCAAGTTTATTTATGAATTTATTTAGCCAAATGCAGTTCATTGCGATAATGTGTGTAGGTGTGAGATTTTCTGTAACTCCAAGTAACACTAAAAATCTGCCTGGGTATTCCAGAAAAAGAAAACTTTTTGACTGCTAAAATATTGTTTTGAGAGTTCAATAGAATTTTCAACTAAGTGCTTTTTGTTCCTCTAAATAGTTGTTTTAAACTGAAAATATTTTGAAATATTTTAGATGTAAAATGTTGCCTTTTAAGGTATCTTTCTCCTTAGAATTTATCAGCATCTGACATATTATATCTTTTAATATTACTGTTTTGGGTTTTTTTATTATGTTCGGTTAACTCACATACATCATTAGTTTTTGGTGTAGTGCTCAATGATTCATTAGTTGCGTATAAAACCAAGTGCTCATCACAACACATATCCTCCTTAATAACCATCACCTGGTTACCCATCCTCCTCCCCCCTCCCTTCCGTAACCCTCGGTTTGTTTCCCAGAGTCAAGAGTCTCTCATGGTTTGTCTCCCTCTCTGATTTCTTCCCATTTGGTTTCCCTCCCTTCCCCTGTGGTCCTCCACGCTATTCCTTATGTTTCACGTATGAGTGAAACCATATGATAATTGCCTTTCTCTGCTTGACTTATCTCACTTAGCATAACACACTCCAGTTCCTTCCATGTCAATGCAAATGGTAAGTATTCATCCTTTCTGAGGGCTGAGTAATATTCCATTGTATATACAAACCACATCTTTATCCATTCATCTGTTGAAGGACATCTTGGCTCTTTCCACAGTTTGGCTATTGTGGACATTGCTGCTATGAACATTGGGGTGCACATGCCCTTTTTTTTCACTAATCTGTATCTTTGGAGTAAATACCCAGTAGCACAATTGCTGGGTTGTAGGATAGCTCTATACTTCTTGAAGAACCTCTATACTGTTTTCCAGAGTGGCTATACCAGCTTATGTTCCCACCAACAGTGTAGGAGGGTTCCCCTTTCTCCACATCCTTGCCCACATTTGTTGTTTCCTATCTTGTTCATTTTTGTCATTCTAACTGGTGTAAGGTGGTATCTCATCGTGGCTTTGATTTGTATTTCCCTGGTGACTAGTGATGTTGAACATTTTTTCAGGTGTCAGTTAGCCATTCATATGTTTTCTTTGGAGAAGTGTCTGTTCATGTCTTCTGCCCATTTCTTGACTGGATTATTTGGTTTTGGGGTGTTAAGTTTGAGAAGTTTTTTAAAGATCTTGGATACCAGCCCTTTATCTGAAATGTCATTTGCAAATATCTTCTTCCATTCCATGGGTTGCCTCTTAGTTTTGTTGACTGTTTCCTTTGCTGTACAAGAGCTTATCATCTTGATGAAGTTCCAAAAGTTCATGTTTGCTTTTGTTTCCCTTGCCTTTGGAGATATGTCTTGAGAGAAGTCGCTATGGCTGAGGTCGAAGAGGTTACTGCCTATGTTCTCCACTAGGATTTTGATGGATTCATGTCTCACATTTAGATCTTTCATCCATTTTGAGTTTATCTTTGTGTATGGTGTAAGAGAATGGTCTAGTTTCATTCTTCTGCATGTGGCTTTCCAGTTTTCCCAGCACCACTTATTGAAGAAACAGTCTCTTTCTCCATTGGATATTCTTTCCTGCTTTGTTGAAGATTAGTCGAGGGTCCATTTCTTCACTCTCTATTCTGTTCCATTGATCTGTGTGTCTGTTTTTGTGCCAAAACCATGCTGTCTTGATTAAAGTTTTGTAACAGAGCTTGAAGTCAGGCATTGTGATGCCCCCAGCTTTGGTTTTCTTTTTCAACAATCCCCTGGCAATTCAGGGTCTTTCTGGCTCCATACAAATTTTAAGATTGTTCCAGTTTCGTGAAAAAAGTTGACGGTATTTTGATGGGGATTGCATTGAATGTGTAGATTGCTCTGAACAGCATAGATATTTTAACAATGTTTATTCTTCCAATCCATGAACATAGAATATTTTTCCATCTCTTTGTGTCTCCCTCCATTTCTTTCATTAAGTGTCCTGTAGCTTCTAGAGTATAGATCCTTTACCTCTTTGATTAGGTTTACTCCTAGGTATCTCACGGGTTCTGGTGCTATTATAAATGGAATCAATTCCTTAATTTCTATTTCTTCAGCTTAATTTTTGGTCTATAGAAATGCAACTGATTTCTGTGCATTGATTTTGTTATCTGCCACATTGCTGAATTACTATATGAGTTCTAGTAATGTTGGAGTGGAGTCTTCTGGGTTTTCCAAATAAAGTATCATGTCATCTTTGCCAATTTGAATGCCTTTTATTTCTTTTTGTTGTCTCATTGCTAGGACTTCTAATACTATGTTGAATAATAATGGTGAGATTGGGCATCCCTACTGTGTTCCTGACCTTAAGGGAAAAGCTTTCAGTTTTTCCCCATTGAGAATGGTATTTGCTGTGGACTTTTCATAGATGGCTTTTATGATATTGAGGCATGTTCCCTCTATCCCTATATTTTGAAGAGTTTTAATCAGGAAAGAATAATGTATTTTGTCAAATGCTTTTTCTGCATCAACTGAGAGGATCATATGGTTCTTGTTTTTTTCATTTATTAATGTGCTCTATCATGTTGATTAATTTCTGAATGTTGAACCATACTTGCATCCCAGGAATATATCCCACCTGGTTGTGGTGAATAATTCTTTTTGGAAGGAACTCAAACACTTGGAAGTTAAAGAACATCCTGCTAAGGAATAACTGGGTCAACCAGGAAATTAAAGAAGAACTTAAACAATTTACTGAAACTAATGAGAATGAAAACACAATGATCCAAAATGTATGGGATACTGCAAAGGCGGTCCTAAGAGGGAAATTCATAGCCATCCAAACATCTCTCAAAAAATTAGAAAAATTCCAAATGCACAGGCTAATCTTACATGTAAAGGACCTGGAGAAAGAATAGCAAATAAGGCCTAAACCAAGCAGGAGAAGAGAAATAATAATTAGGGCAGAAATCAATGAAATATAAACCAGAAAAACAGTAGAATAGGTCAATGAAACTAGAACCTGGTTCTTTGAAAGAATTAATAAGATTGATAAACCTTTGGCCAGACTTATCCAAAAGAAAAGGGAAAGGACCCAAATTAATAAAATCATGAATGATAGGGGAAAGATCATGACTCACACCAAGGAAATAGAAACAATTATTAGAAATTATTACCAGCAACTATATGCCAACAAATTAATCAATCTAGAAGAAATGGACGCATTCCTGGAAACTTATAAACTACCAAGACTGAAACAGGAAGAAATAGACAATCTGAACAGACCAATAACCAGCAAGGAAATTGAAGTAGTAATCAAAAACCTCCCAAAAAAACAGAGTTCGGGGCCAGATGACTTCCCGGGGAATTCTTCTCTACCTAACATTTAAAGAAGAAATCATACCTATTCTACTGAAGCTGTTTCAAAAAAATAGAAGTAGAAGGAAAACTTTCAAATTCATTTTATGAGGCCAGTTTTAATATTATTTTTTGTCTTTGCCCCTATATACACTCCTTGAAGGCAAGGAGTTTCCTCTGCTTTATTCTAGCCCTTAAAACAATACATGACACATAGTAGGCAAAATTCAAAACATCATTTGATGAATGAATAAATATATAATTTCTGAAACACATCTTTAAATAATAGAGTAATACAACAAAAATTACTTGAATTCCCATAAAAATAATTCTGTGAAATTTCTCAAGGCAGCAAAGTAAATTACAAATGAATATTCACAAGTTTATTACAGGTATTCCTCTAATTTGTGACTGACCCACTAAGGTTAAAGTAAAAAATGGGTTTAAAATTATCTCAAGGGACAGAAAGTAGAATAATGATTGCCAGGGACTGGAGGGAGGGGAGAGCAGAGAGTTAGTGTTTAATGGGTATGGAGGTTTTACTTCAGGATAATGAAAAAATTCTGGAGATGGTTGGTGGTAATGGTTACACAACAATGTGAACATGTTTAATGTCACTGATTTGAATATTTAAAAATGGTTAAAGTACTAAATTTTATGTTAGATTTATTTTGCCACACTAAAAATATGTTAACTCAAATATAAATAATTCAGGTGTATTTCTTTAAAAAAATCATTCTGCTCTAGGTCTGCATGGGTTTTTCTGTCTTCTTACCATTTGGTTTTTGTCTTTCCCTAACTTCACTATCCTTTTTCCAAGCCAGTTTTATTTAGAATAAACTTAATTTCATTGTGAATTATCTATTGTCTTCTCAGTAGTTCTCAAAGTGGTTCTCGAAAGATAGTCTACTAACCAGCAGCATCAGCTTTATTTGTGAACTTGTTTAGAAATACAAATTCTTGGGTCCTCCAAAGGCCTAGTGAGTTAGTAACTCTGGGGTAGGTTCAGTGTTTTAAAAAGCCCTGTAGGCACTTAAGGTGAACACGTAAGTTTGAGAAACACCAGTCTATTATAGTATGTGTAGCCTTAATCCCACCCCCATGTAAGAGACTTTATGTCCAGTGTCCATTCATGTCATAGTTTTTGAATATTGTCTTCCCCCCAAAAAGCTAATACCTCTTTTCTCCAAGACATAACATATGAATTGGAGAAATGTAGATTTTAGAATAGACTATCACAAATAGGCAAATTTCTTGATTTGCCACACAGTGTGTGGGAAGACATCTGTGAGATGCATCAGAAGATCCTTAAGCTTCTGAACATCTGTGAGATAAAGTTTTACTTGGTGAAGGCAGTTTATGCCAAAAAAAATATAGGGGCTGGCTTAAAATAAGACTTACAGGTTGTGAACTGAAAATATCTTACCTTTCGAGTTTTGTGTGTAAATTATAGTTTGAGAGGTAAATGCAAGTACACAAATTACAAACAAAAATTGCCAGTTTTTACCTTCCTTTCCCCCCCAAATATAATATTGTTGATTTATCTGCTCTTTGCTACTTACCACATGTAACGGTGCACATCCCAAATTCTACTTCTTTGACTACTGTCGCATTTGAAACTAAACATAAAGTACAAAGATACATTATTTAATCATATGAAAACTTCTCAAAGGGAAATACTCTTACTTGAGGATAAGAAATACAAGCACTTATCATATGGGAAGCAGATAGTTTTTAGTTTTATTTAATCAGAAAAGCAATGTCATTCCTAGTATATTTTCTATTATTGCTTAAATCAAAAGAAGCTTAAACCTTTGAAATGATGAGTCAAATTAGGAAATACTTTGAAAAGGTCTATGTTTAAACTTTTATAAAATTAAAAATAACTTTTTTCATCAGCTCAATACACGGTGAGCTAAAACTCTATAGATCTAAAAAACAAAACAAAAGAAAAGCCTGCCAATCAATTGTGAGGCCCAATTTTTTCTATTCTCTATTTTTCAGAAAGATTTGAGTGCAACATTTCCATCCAAAAATAAGTCCTTATACCAAATATCCATTAAAATTATGTTGTAGAATGGTTCTATACATTCTTAGGTTAAGATGATAAACTATTTCCAAGAATTTATTTCAACACTTTATTTACCAGGATAATTTAGGAATATAAATGTATTTGCGTAGTTAAGTATTGTTGATTTTTAAATCACAAGTTTCTCTGTTTCTAATTGTTCTGAAGTTTGGCATTATTTCCACCAGCTATAGGATATAAACAATTCTTCATAGCAGATAGGACTAATGTCTCAAAATAAAAAAAATATTACATGAGGTGTTAAAAATTTTTTAAGCATTGTATCCTAAATTAACAATATTACATGGGAAAGTACAATGGAATTGAAGTCCAAATTGCTGTTTCTACAACTAATCAATTGAGTTTGAGCAAATTATATAAACTCTGTCAGACCTAGTTAGCTCTTCTGCAAAAATTTGGAAAGGAGAACCTATCTTATTTGATGGTTCTCTAATGAGAATATTTGTAAGAATTAAATGAGACAACATAGGTGAAAACATTCTGTAACTTATTTAGTGCTATAAACATGCTTAAGATATCATAACTTCACACTCAGTGCACATCATGTTTTCCTATTCTGATTTCTGTAAGACAATACTTTCATAAACACAGCTATTCTATACTTACAAGCACCAAATACAGTTCCCTGAATGCATAGTATGCTCTTGATGTATGTATGTTAAATAAATCAATATTGACATTGGGAAATTATTCAGACTATCAAGATCAATTTTGAAATGATGTTTTTGCTTGAGATGCCTGGATATTTTCTGTTGGCACATTATGAGATATAAATTAAAAGCTTAATCTTGAACATAGAAAACACAGGTTGGGGGCGCCTGGGTGGCTCAGTGGGTTAAGGCCACTGCCTTCGGCTCGGGTCATGATCCCGGTGTCCTGGGATCGAGCCCCGCATCGGGCTCTCTGCTCAGCAGGGGGCCTGCTTCCTCCCTTCTCTCTCTGCCTGCCTCTCTGCCTACTTGTGATCTCTGTCTGTCAAATAAATAAATAAAAATCTTTAAAAAAAAAAAGAAAAGAAAACACAGGTTGGACAATGAGTTAATACCTTTAGACTTTTATAACCTCTTTTCAAAAGTCACTAAAAAACTATTAATTAATCAATCAGCCCTATATTCACTACCTATGCTACTTTGAGAAAGTTACTTAAGTTCTCCTAACTTCAAAAAAAATTGGATTTAATAAGATGATCTCTAAAGTCCCTTTTGGCTTTGAGTGCCCATTAGGTCATTCAATGTCTTCCATTTTTTTATGGGAATCTTATCATGATGGGTCAGAGAAATTACATGTATCCAGACTTTAGTGTTGTATTTGTCAAAATTTTGTTACATACCAGAGTAAAAAGGAAAAATATGGTCTGAATGTCAATAAATTTTTATGTGTAACTCATTAAACAGTAATATCCACTGATGCTAACTGGTTGGTGTTAATGTGTAAGGAATGATGTGTTACAGGATTCGGTCCTATTTAATATTTTTATTCATGACCTGGAAAATACTAGTATCATGCTGACTGAGTCCAGAGATTCTGAAAAACTAGGAAAGATATCAAATATGTTCGGAGATAAATCTGGCTCTGAAAGTGCCACCGTGGAATACTGCATGAGTCTAACAAAATGAAACCTTAGAGAAATAAGTCTTGCACATAGAGCTGAAAAGTAACTGTCCCCAAAATATGATAGGAGGTCTTAATTTGATAGAATAGGTGAAAATGAGTGGAGATGTCAATAGTAAGTTCAATAGGCATCAAGACTGTGAAGAGGCCACCCTAAAAATCTACGTGGTTTTTAGACTTTACTGATAAAAGCCTGTCATCCATAATGATGGAGATAATGATCCTACACTTTTTTTGTTCTGACCAGATCTTGGAATGTTTTCTTCAATTCTGTACAGCACACTTTAACTGTTGGTATATACCATCAGGGTCCAATATTAATTTTTGAATCCCCTTTTTAAGAGTTAATATATAAGGTTGATATTTCATAACTTTTATTCTTCCTTAGAGGTGCTCCAAAGAAAAAGAGACAATACAGTTATATTTATATAGGATAAAACTTAAAGAATGAAACTCATTCTATTTTGCAATTATTATGTAGGTCTATTGTTGGTCCCTTTTATAAATGTAAGGATATAGGTATAGGAGAACTATAAATCTAAGGGCCTAAGTATAGGTACACCCATCGATTTATAAAAGTTATAGAGTATATAAAAAGTATAAAAAGGTATAAAAGGTATGGGGAAGTATAAGAGGTAGGAGTATAAATCTAACACAATATTTTAGTAATTTTTCCTACATTTTTAAACATTTTGTTATTTCATCATCCATAATGATGGATTTTATTATTTCTTATTGATTATTCCCAACTATGTGTTTTAAAGGATAGAATAATATGGAATAATATTGGAATATTAAATATTAGTTATAAAATGGAAGAAAATTTGGAATTGCCTAGAAGGATGATGAAATTGTAAAATAAATCATAGCTGTTAGATCATCCTTTGTTTTCTTATTTCTTTGCCCCTAGTATTGCATTGTCTTTCAGGAAGATAGGAAAGAACTCTGGAGACACCTTTCTGGAAGTCTTTTTCAGCTTGCATTGAACACAGTTGAAGTTTTGGAATTTTTCTTTCTTTCTTTCTTTCTTTCTTTTTTTGTCCATTAAAGGTAAAAAGAAAATTGACAGAGAAAAAATTTCACAGTTGTTGGATGAATCAGAAGACGAACAGAGAGCAGCACCTTACATGCTGATGATGGTGAAACTGATTGCATAAGCAAAATGAGTGAGAGATGATGATAACTTAGATGAATATCCTAGATTAATTTTTTCTAACTCAAGAATCAATGAATTAATATTTCACTTCTAAGTATGAAAAGGATATATGGTATTCTCATCTAGTTAGCCTTTCAAAAGGAAGGACTTGATCCTGAAATGTTTTGTGAAAAGAGGCTGGACCATACTGCTTTGCTAAAAGGTTATGGACAACATTCTTTCCTTTTTAAAGCTGTTTATCCATCAAAATTTACTTGATAACAGGTTTGTAAATGGACAGATCATGATGGCATGTATGTAAACAAAGGTGACTAAAAGAAAACAGATGATGTAGAAATGAATAAAATTCATTGGACCAATGATTCTAATCGATGTTTTTAAACCTAAAATGAAAACATTTTGCAATCATGGAGTAAATAACATGGTAGTCTCCTGATCAACAAAATACATAGCTTCACAGTTTTCAAAAGTATTGTGTTTTGACAATGCACAAAGTAATAAACTAGAATCTATTAGAGATGTACTTGAAATCTGGAATCAGTATTTATAAGATGGATACATTCCAGACTCATGCATAACAGTTAGTGAGCATTTAGTTGCATTCAAAATATCTTTCCCATTTGGGATATATACATCTTCAAAACCAGGAAATATGGAATAAAAATTTGGAGTTTTCCGTATTTATATTCTCACTAAAATTTCAAATTCATTGTTTTCATTAACCCTTTATTCTTACTTTTGTAAATTACTTGTAAAATGCCTTAAAAGTTTAAAAAAATGTCCATTTGATAGCAAATAGTGATGAATGTTTTTACTGGTCCATTGAGAGTTAAAAGGGGCTTTGTCAAATTTTAATAATGGCTCTGGATATTTTCCAATCTTACACACCTCCGACTGTTTACAGTTCTGAATTCTCACTCTCCCCAGAAAAAGCAACTGTGCATAAAATTGTACATATAAAATTCCAAAGTTCACAGATCAGGAAACTGAGACAAGAGAATGAATTAGAGAATGAATGAGAGAATAAGTAACTCGCCTAGATTTTAATTTGTATCCAAGACAATATAACTTCATTGCCTGGGTTTAGCTTAAACTCTATTTAGCATTTTACAGGTAGAACAGTTCAATACTAAAACTAATTCAACCACTTTTAAAACTAGAGTGAAGCAACAGCTATTAAATTTCAGAACATGTTTGTTGTCTAGCCTCTTTCACATTTCCAAAGTCAAGGACCTCTCCAAGCTCCTTGTAATGTAATGTTATGAAGGCAATGCAAACCTCCACCCCACCATTAACCTCAGATGGCTAATTTCTTTCCATAGCTGAAAATCACTGTCATCTGGAAATAAAAGAAAAGCAGATAAATACAACACCTATTCTATATGTATAGGAAACAGGAGATTGCCAAGGATATTAAAAGAATCTTGGCTGGGTTATTTACAGGGAAAGGGTATCATTTCTACTGATTTCAAAGGCTGCAAACCAGCAGCTGGACTTCTACCTACCAGGATGTGAGTTACTAACCAATATAACATGTATAATAGCTTGTCAAGTTTTAGTGCTTAATGAGCCAGCAGAATAAGGCAAATTTATGGACCAAGCACAGTCTCATTCTCCAGGTACCCAACAAAACCACTAGTTACTTGGAAATTGAGTGTACAAATCTTACACCACCACACTACAGAGGTGCTCAAATGTAGACCTGCATGAAGCTGACATGCTGGGCAGTTTTGCAGCATTTTGGTCTAAGATTTGTCACAGTAAGGGGAATTCTTAATTCTTTTGAGTTCCAAGCTAAAGAGCAAACGTGGAAAGGAGTAAGACCTCAAGCAATTTGGAACAGGAAAAAAAAAATCTACAATGGGAAAGAAAAACGCGTAACTGCAAGGGGTCAAAATAATTCCCATGGGTGAGAGGTTATTCCCGACTCGTACCCCTTAAAAAAGTGGGGGGGGGGCATCTTTTTCCTTCTCCAGAGCAATATTTAACAGCAATTCTGTAACAACTTTTATGTACATGCTTATTCGTTTTTCTTGCTGTGGCCTTGGAGAATTAGCACATTCTCTTCAAGGCCATTAGGCATATGAAAAAAGTATAAATTCGAGGCTGTCTGCAAGAGAGCTCTACGGATGTTAACAGGGATAATCATTCTCATTATCCTCGGACGGAGGGCAGGGCTTTGCCCTCAACTGGCCCCTGTCAAGGAGCCTCCCGCCCTCACCATCCTCCTCAGCCACAGACTGGGCTTCGTTCTCAGCCTCGGTCTCGCTCTCGGCCTCCTCCTCGGCCTCATTCTCGCCCTCGCCCTCGCCCTCGCGGGCCAAGCCGGAATCCTGGGCGGCGGTGACGTTCGTCCCACAGGCGGACTGGAGGCCCGCCAGGAGCAGCCAGCCGACCGTCAGTAGCAGCCCGCTGGAGCAGCCCGCGCCCCCGGGGCTCATGGTTCTCGGCCCCGACGGCCGACGAAGGCGCAGTCGCAGTCGCAGCCGCCGGCTCCTGACACGAGGTGCGTCGAAGAGAGGAGCCGCCAAACTCCGAACCCCCGAGCCGCGCCCGGCAACCATTGAGGCGTCACGGCTCGTCACCGGCGAGCAGAAGGCCACTTGCGGTCCAAGTGCCGTTGGAACGCGTGCGGGGTGGCCCGTCGCACCTCGTTCAGCACTTCCGACGGCGCTTGGGCCGCGCCGCTTGCTTTCCGGCGTCTCAGGTGCGCAAGCGGCGGCGGGAGCCGCGCGCACGGCCTCCGTTACTAAGCAACCCGCTAGCCACAACCACTGGCGTTTCTCGCTCACGCTTCTCTCCTATGAGAGACCTTCGTCCTTCCTACGTGTACTCCTCCGCAAACCATATCCCTAGACCCTGAAGCATTCTTCGTGTGACTTGGTTTCCAATTCCTCGCACAGATTATTCAACTCGTCATGTATCAAGAAGGATTTGTCATAGCCTTATTAAGTACGGTGCCCCAAACTAGATCCATATCTGCAGAAGAGGCTTGATTTGCAGAGGATATAGGAAGCGCTTTCTTTCTCCGATTTGAATCTTTTGTTAATAATACACCTGAGTGTGTGTTTCTGTTTTAAGATTTTGTGCTGTTTCATCAATTCCATGTGGGGCTTCTTCATGCTAGATTGGGGGATGGGGAGAGAGGGGAAGAGGGGAGCCTGCAACTATTGTCAAGCTTTTTCTACTCCGTTCCATATTTGGATAGCTGATGTTTTGGGAACCAAATCTAGAATGTAACCTTTGTCCCTGTTAATTTCTGTCTTTTTGCTTTTGTTCCTGTTTTTTAAGCCTCACTGATGTTTTTTTGACCTCTCATTCTGCTGTCTTATATTAGATATTCCACCCAAGTTTGATTTGGGAAATATGTTTCTTTCAGGTCACTAACACAAATGTTAAAAAGGGTAACAGGCCAAGAATAAAGTGCTAAGAGGCCACTCTCTGACAATAATCCATTAACCCACACATTGATTTAACCCAAGAATCAATTATTTTACCAAAAAGAAATCCTGTCTTTTGCTAAGGTTGAATCAGACTAGAAGCAAGAATACCTTGGCATTGCCACTTGAATCAGAAAATCTTAGAGGTAAGTACAATTTCCCATTACCCTCTTAATGGTATTCAGTATCTATATGTCCAATTATAGAAAGACATGAAATCCCGTTAAGTTCCTTCCATTGGTTGTGTTAATTTCAACAAGTCTGCTTTAATTAATTCAGGATTCTTTAGGAATAGAAACATAGACTTTTTGAGTCAGAAGTTTAGAAATCCTATAATACTCCAATCCCCTAATTTTTTTAAAGATTTTATTTATTTATTTGACAGACCACAAGTAGGCAGAGAGGCAGGCAGAGAGAGAGAGAGAGAGAGGAGGAAGCAGGCTCCCTGCTGAGCAGAGACCCCCCCCCCCCCAATGCGGGGCTTGATTCCAGGATCCTGAGATCATGACCTGAGCTGAAGGCAGAGGCTTTAATCCACTGAGCCACCCAGGTGCCCCCAATCCCCTAATTTTTAAGTAAGGAGATTAAGAACTGGCTGTCCAGTAAATGACTCAGGTAAGATCATCCAGCAAATTATTTTTAAAGCAGTGTCTCACAACCATATCTCCTGAATGCTCATTCAGTGCTTAGTGATTCATAGAATATAAAGTTAACAATGAAGAAGCATTCATTGGGGTAATTGAGAGTTAAGAGTTCAAGGACTAAAAAAAAATTAGGGCTGAATTTTTTTTTATCTTGTTATTCCAAATTTGAGTAGATCTAACAGCTACAGTGTGGTAGTAAGAGAATAGTGATGAATAGATAGTTCAGTAGATTTATATATGAAATTTGAGACAGAGTTCATTTTGCTATGCTTCTATATTATATTATCCCATACTTTGAGGTTTAACGTCAATTCCTATGGGACATGGGCTGAAGAATAACCTACTGCAAAGTGAACTTAAGGCATAAACTCTGTCGTTTGGAACATATGTATATCCAGCAAAGGAAGACTAAGAGATAAGCAAGTAACTGGGAAAGGTGTTAGGAGGGTCTTTAGAGCCACTTATTTATAAGAAAAGTAGATTAGACTCTGAAACAATCGAGGGTTTTGAAGGGGCGGGGGGATGGGAGGTTGGGGGAGTCAGGTGGTGGGTATTAAGGAAGGCACGTATTGCATGGAGCACTGGGTGTGGTGCAAAAACAATGAATTCTGTTACGCTGAAAAGAAATTTTTAAAAAAAGGTAAAAAAAAAAAAGTAGATTACTTAAAAGCAGGAATTTTTATTTACATTTTTCTCACAAAGTCTTCTAGCTGAGATAAGTAAAAGACAAGAACTGCTAAAAATGATCAGTATTAAAGTCTGAGTTGGTATTTGGAGGGAGTCTCTGGTAATATTCTATATTAACTAAAAATACCATAAAATACTGTAGTGCCTGAGAAGATTAGGAGGGAAAATAAAGTGGGAAATTTAGGAATGATCTTGAGATACAAAGACCTTTGTGTCATGGTCAAATTAATAAGTCAAAATGTTTCCTTTTTAAATGCTGAGAAAAATATTGTTTTCAAATACAAACTTTAAAAAGAAGATCTCTGGTGGGTTGCTGGGTGGTACAGTCGGTTAAGTGTCAGGCTCTTGATTTGGTCTCAGGTCATGATCTCAGGGTCCTGATTGAGCCCCACATCTGGCTCCATGCTGGGCATGGAGCCTGCTTAAGATTCTTTCTCTCTTCTTTTCCCCCTGCCCCTCCCCTCTGTGCTCTCTCTCTCTCTTAAAAAGAACAACAACTACAACTACAACAACAACAACAACTGTAGTATTTCACAGGCAACATTGTTGAGTGCTTCAAAAATCAATTTAGGACACATTTTTCTGAAAATATTCTTTTTGGGTAAAGGAAGTCCCATAAACTCTAAGGTATGTAATTTAACTCAAGGAAAAATTAATGACCAAATAAACAGCTTCAAAGATAATCTAAATGAAAATTAAAGGTTTCAAAAAGGAGCTGAAAGACTTTACTCTGAAATAAAGAATGTTAAAATATTATCTCTAATAGCAACAATACAAATCACTCATAAAATACTGTGACTATTGTGTTATTCATCTAAGTTATACAAAAAAGTATATCTGTCCTCAACAAACTTACACTATCTCCAGTTGAAGCCACAAATAAGTGAAAGGTAAATATTGAGGACACACTATCAAGAGGGGTTGACCCTATTCTAACCTTTGGATACCAAGGACCAAGAATTACATCCTCAGTCTTCAGACCTGCCTCACTTCAGTTCATTCATCTCCTCTTACCCTGCCTGGCAGTCTTCTGTGACTCTTCTCCACTCCACCCAAAATACATATCTCATCTCTCCTCGGCTGACTTTGCCTTGAACTTCCTTTGTGTGAGTAAACTTGGCATACCCTCAAGGTGGTAAAATTCCTTTATCTGATCCCCACTATTATCTACCTTAGAGGACCTCAAAAGTGCTCTAAAAAGAAACACCAATTTGAAGATTGGTGATAAAAACACAAGATAACAAAGGCCTAAATAAAGGATCACCATAAAAATGAAAAAAAAAATGAATGAAACTACAAAGGAAGGATTCACAAAATGGAGTGACTAGCTGCCTAAAATAGATGAGGGAGAGGAGCCAAGTAAAGGGATTTAGGAAAATCAGTAGATGTTTTATTTAGACAGGTTATGTTGAAGATCAAAAGGTTAAGGTTAAAGTTAAGTTGGAGGTATCAAAGGAAGTCAAGTGGAAATATCCAGTGGGCAGCTTGAGATGACCACACACACACACATAACCAGAAGATAAAAACCACTGCCACTGAAAAGATGACCATGAAAAATGCATATGTACCTCCAGTTAATATAACGGTTCTAAGTATTGCTGTAACATTACTTTACAAAGTTACTAACATTACTGTTAGTAATGGAGGGATTTTGTGGTAGAAACTCTAGGAAGCCCCCTGGATTTTTGTATATAGGAATAGTGGTTTCAAATAGTCACATCATCTCAAACTATCACATGTTCATTTATTAGTTTCATGCTCTTATTTCAGCCTCACCTTCTCCCACCCCTTTATTTTCTCATCTAATGCAGCTGCCCACAAAGGCCCTTCTTTTTAAAAGCCTTCTTACAGCAATAAGAATTTACAAGGTTTCAGGGAAAGAGGAGTGCCCAAAAGATGTTCTTTCTCTACTTTAATAACAAGGGTTGAAAAGGCCTTTGAAAATTAAATCATATTCTAGAGAAATGTGGTCTCATTTTGTGAAAGTAAGTGTTGCACTGTGAATAAGTCTTGATAGAAGGCAGATGGTAACTCTCAAATCCCTCTATTTGTAGGGCTTTCTAAGCCACATTTTCTATGATTGAATAAGGTGCCCTGTCTGTAATTATTCAGGTTATAGGTGTGCAGCCCCACTCAACTACATGTGCCCCAAATTAATACATAAACCAATTTTAGAATTTTCCTTGATTTGGGTTTCCCCTGCAATTTTTGTGATTATGGAGTGCCTCTTTCTTTTACTTTTGAGTCCATGGTAAAAACCAGTATTCTCATTTCCCTTGGTTACTCAGCAACGAAGTCTATTTCATAATCCCATTTCAGTACTGTTTTACCCACACTCACTCCAAACCCAACTCACCTTCTTTCCTGTTTTGTTCATTGAATTCCTCCAAATAGACGTGCCTTTCACCCTGCATTTTGAATACAAACTTCTAGGTGACAAGCCTAAAATGTCCTAATTTCTGAAATCAAAGCTTATCCCCCACCGTAGTCTCATTTCTTTATGATTCTACCTCTAACTCTACTCCCTACCACTACCACAGCACAAACCCTACAGGGTGTTATAACTATGGCATTATCCCATAGTTTCAGGTTATATGTTAATAATACATATACTATTCTTTGGTATACTCAGGCCCAGTCATTCCAGAGCTATTATACGCTTTCTGCACGTAAGCTGAGAAGAAACTGGGTATCTTTAGGGTCTTTAGTAGGAAATTTTGCATGGGACCATTAAATATCCTAAGCACCTAAAGTATCTTGGGATTTCCATTTTATTTTCAAATGGCTAATGGCAGAGGATGGGTATTTTGGGGAAGAGAGCTTCAGAAGCAGGTAAAAATATGTTTTACACTTACCAAAAGTGCAGTTTTGCAGTTTACATGTACTCACCTTAAAAATACACTGAGGACTTTGAAATGCTAGTAAAGAATCTGTCCCAAGGGGCGCCTGGGTGGCTCAGTGGGTTAAAGCCTCTGCCTTCAGCTCAGGTCATGATCTCAAGGTCCTGGGATCAAGCCCCGCATTGGGCTCTCTGCTCAGCGGGGAGCCTGCTTCCTCCTCTCTCTCTGCCTGCCTCTCTGCCTACTTGTGATCTCTGTCAAATAAATACAATCTTTAAAAAAAAGAAAAAGAATCTGTCCCAAAATGAGTTTTTTTTTAAATAGGATTATTGAGATATGCCATACAATACACAGCACATGTCCAAGGTGTACATTTTGAGAGATTTTTGAGATATATGTAAATACCTGTGAACTATCACCACAGTCAAAACAGTGGATATGGTCTTTACTCCAAAAAGTTCCTCATTCCCTCTGTAATCATCTTCACTTCCCTATATCCACGTCCTTGTCCCCAGGTAGCCACTGATTTGCTTTCTGTCACTATAGTTTGTATTGTTTTAGAATTTTATATAAATGGAATTTAGAGTATGTATTCTTTTGTGTGGCTTCCTTCACTCAGCAAAATTATTTTGAGATTCATCTGTGTTGTCACGTATGTTAATAAGTTTATTCTTTTACTTTGCTGGATAGTATTCCATTGTATGCATTTAACATAGTTTTTTATCCTGTTCGTGGACACTGGGGAGATGTTTCTTATTTAGAGCTCTTATAAATAAAGTTACTATGAACATTCTGGTAGATAAATCTGTGTGGACATATGCTTTGTTGTCTTGGGTAAATAAGAGTAGAATGGCTGAATCATATGGTAAATGTATGTTTAACTTTGTAAGCAACTGCCAAACTGTTTTTCAAAGTAGTCATGCAATTTTACGTTTCCCCAGAAGTGCAAGAGAGTTCTAATTCCTCTGCATCCATGCCAAAACTTGGTATGGTCAGGCTTTTAAATTTTATCTGTTCTAATAGGTATAAAGAAATATCTTAATGTGATTTTAATTTGCATTACTCTAATGCCTAATGATGTTAGACATTTTTTATGTGTTAATTGGCCTTTTGTGAAGTGTCTGTTCTAGTCTCTTGCCCATTTTTTAAATTGGTTTGTTTCCTTAATATTGACTTTTGAGAGTTCTCTATATATCTGAGATAAAAGTCTTTTGTCAGATATGTGTTTTGCCAAGTTTTCATCTGGTCTGTGGTTTGGCTTTTTATTCTTTTAACTGTGTCTTTTCAGGAGCAGAAAATTTGAATTTCTATATAGCCCATTTTATCTATTTGTTCTTCTATGGATGTTGTTAGTTTTTTTTTTGTTTTGTTTTTGTTTTTATGGATGAGTTAGGGGTCTTTCTGTTTTTGTTTTGTTTTGTTTTTAATGAGCAGAGATATGGTTTGAATTTCACTTTTTAACATATGGATATTCAGTTGTCCAGCACCATTTGTTGGGGGAAAAAAATCTTCACCAAATTGCCTTTGTACCATTGTCAGAAATCAGTTATCCATATATGCATGAGTCCATTTCAGCACTCAATTCTGTTCCATTGATAATGTCTGTTTTTACTCCTATATCACACTGTTGTGATTACTGTAGCTTTATTATAAATCTTGAAATCAGGTAGTTTTAGTCCTTCAATTTTGTTCTGCTGTTCTAAAATTTTTTTTTACTCTTTTAGGTCTTTGCATTTCCATATAAATTTTAATGTCATCCTGTCCGTTCCAACAAAAAATCTA
Source organism: Martes martes (assembly GCF_963455335.1). Lineage (NCBI taxonomy): Eukaryota > Metazoa > Chordata > Mammalia > Carnivora > Mustelidae > Martes > Martes martes. The sequence goes on from NC_137893.1 coordinate 42,277,112, forward strand.
CTAAGATTTTTATTGGGCTTGCATTGAATTCTTTGATTTATGGGTAATATAACTCTTACCATTAGTGAGCCTTCAGACTCATAAATAAAGTAAATCTCTTTAGATTTTTAAAATATTTCTCAGCAATGATTTATAGTTTTAGCATACAGACTTTTTATATCTTTTGTCAGAATTACCCCTAAGAATTTCATATATAATTGTTTTATAAATGGTATTACTTTTTATTTTTGATTGTTTCTGATTTGTTCATTTCTGATTGCTCATTGCTAGTATATAAAGATCAACTAAATTTTGTATATTGATCTCGTATAATGCAGTCTTCCTAAACTTACTAACTAGTTCTAATAGATTTTTTTGTACAAGGGTTTTGCTCTTCTACATAGACAATCATGTCATCTGTGAATAGACAGATTTACTTTTTCCATTCCAACCTGGATATATTTTATTTATATTTCTTGCTTAATTGAAATAGCCATAGCCCCCAGCCTAAGGTTAAGTAGAAGTAGTAAAAGTAGACCTCCTTGTCTTTTTCCTGATCTCAGAAGGAAAGTAGTCAGTCTTTTACCATTAGATATGATGTTAGCTGTACATATTTTACAGTTTTTTTTTTATCAAGTTCTATTCCTTGTTTGCTGAATTTTTTTAAAAATCAGGACTGTATGTAGGCACTTTGGTATATTAGACAGTCTAGATACTGTCCTTTGTCAAATATACGGCTTACAAATATTTTCTCCCAGTCTGTAGCTTGTCTTTTCAACTTCAACTTCAGTTTTGTTTTGTTTTGTTTTGAAGATTTTTTTCATTTATTTGAGAGAGAGGGAGAGCGAGCGAGAGAACACAAACAGGGCAACAGCAGAGGGAGAGGAAGGGGCAGAATCCCAGGTGAGGAGGGAGCCCTATGTTGGCTGATCCCAGGACCTTGGGATCATGACTCCAGCCAAAGGCAACTGACTGAGCCACCCAACCACCCCTCAACTTCTTAAATAGGGCCTTTCACAGGGCAAAAGTTTTTAATTTTAATGAAGTTCAATTTATTAGTTTTCTTTTGATGGATCATGCTATTGGTATCGAGAACTCTTTGTCTAGTTCTAGATCCTGAAGATGTTCTTCTATGTTTTTTTCTAGAAGTTTTGCAGCTTTTTGTTTTGTGTTTATGTTCGTGATCTATTTTGAATTAATCTTTGTATAAGGTGTGAGACGTACAGTTTTTGTTGTTGCTGTTGTTGTTGTTTTGCCTGTGGATATCCAGTTACCCCTGTATAGTTTGTTGAAAAGGCTGTTTTTGCTCCATTGAATTGTTTTTGCACCTTTGTCAAAGATCAGTTGGTCAAATTTATGTGAGTCTATTTCTGGATTCTCTCTTTTATTTCAGTGATCCATGTGTGATCCATGTGTCTATCCCTCTGCCAACACTAGAGTCCTGATGACTGTGGCTACATAATAAATTTTTAAATAGAATAGATTGTTTTCTCCCACTTTATTTTTCTTTTGCAAATTTATTTTTTTAACCGTACTAGTTGCTTTTCCTTTTTATATAAATTGTAGAATAATCTGTCAGTATATACAAGAAATTCTGATAGGAATTGTGTTAAACCTGCATATCAGTTTGAGGAGGCTTGACATCTTTACAGTGTGAATCTTCTGATCATTAACATGGCATTTATTTCCAATTGTTATTTATTTATTTTTTAATCTTTACCACATATGCTATGCACATTTTGTTAGCTTTTTACCTATTTTTAAATGATTTTAAATGGTATTGTATTTTCACTTTAAGTTTCTGTGTATCTTTTGCTCATGTATAGAAATATAATTGATTTTTGTACATTTATCTTGCGTTCTATGAACTCACTAAACATTTATTAGTTCTAGAAGTTTTGTGCAGATTTCTTGGCATTTTCTATATAATCACGTTATTATGCACGTAGGGACAATTTTATTTCTTATTTTCCAATTTGAATAATTTTTATTTTCTTGTCTTTCTACACTGGTTAGAACTTCCAGTATTAGGTTGAATAAAGGTGATGAGAACAGACATCTTTACCTTGTTCCCAACTTAGAAGGAGAGCATGCTGTCCTTCACCATGAAATATAATGTTAGCTATAGGTTTTTGTAGATGTTCTTTAAAAAGTTGAGGAATTTTTCCTTAGTCCTGTTTCTCTGGAAATTTTAATTCCTTTAATTCAGCACTCATATCATGAATGAGTGCTGAATTTCGTCAGATGCTTTTTTTTTTCATCAATTGATATGATCATATGATTTTTCTTTTTAGCCTTTTAATATGATGGATTATATTGATTTATTTTTGATAATTGAATTAGGTTTGCATTCCTGGAATACACCTCACTTAATCATAATGTATAATTCTTTTTATATGGTTGCTGAATTCTACTTGCTAATAATATTTTAAAGACTTAAAAATCAAAATCCTTGAGGGATATTTATCTATAGTTTTTTTTTTTTTTCTGTACTGTCTTGTCTTTTTGGGGTATCTGGGTAAAGCTGGCCTCACAGATTGAATTGAGAAGTATTTGTCTCCAGAAGAGGTTGTATAAACTGGTGCTAATTCTTTAAACATTTGGTAGAATTCTTCAGTGAAACCATTTGGGCCTTGATATATCTTTTGGGGGGGATTTTTACATTTTGAAGTCAATTTTCTTAAAGTTGTAGGGCTTTTCAAATGATCTATTCTTTGTTGGGTAAGTTTTAATGGTTTGTGCTTTCTGAGGAACTGGTCCATTTTCTCTAAGCTGTCAGATTTATGGGCATAGGGTTCTTTGTAGTATTCCCTTATTATCTTTTTGATGTCTGCAGAGTTTATAATGACATCCTTTGCTTTATTCCTGATATTGGTAATGTGTGTCTTCTCTCTCTTTTTTTTTTTTTTTTTTTTTTTTTTGGTCAGTCTTTCTACAGGTTTGTCTTTTACTGATCTTTTCAAAGAATGAGCTTTTTGTTTCATTGACTTTATTTTCTGTTTTTAATTTCATTGAGTTTTACTCATATGTTTATTTCTTTCCTTCTGCTTACTTTGGATTTATTTTATCTTTTTCTAGGTTCTTATTTCCTTTGAGACTTCCTCTTTGACCCATGGATTATTTATAAGTGTATTCTTTAGTTTTCTTGTGTTTGGACATTTTCCCATTACCTCTCTGTTATTGAGTCACAGTTTTATTCCCCTGTGGTCGGAGAACACATTCTATATGATTTCAGTTCTTTTAAATTAGCTGAGCTTTGTTTTATGGCCCAGAATATGGTCTGTTTGGGTATGCGTTCCACTGGCACTTGAATCTATATCCAGTTATAGGGTGGAATGTTCTATAAATGTCAATGATATTTTGTTGGTTGATGGTGTTTTTGAGTTCTTCTATATCTTTGCTAACTTTTCTGTCTAGTTGTTGTATATATTACTGAGAAATTGGTGTTGGAGTTTCCAACTATAATGTTGAGTCATCTCTTTCTCTTTTCAGTACTGTCAGTTTTTGCTTTACACATTTTGCAACTCTTGTTTGGTGCATACACGTTTATAATTGCAATGTCTTTGTGGTAGATTGACCTGTTTATGATTATGCAATGTTAACTCCATCTCCTCAAATCAGGGAGTCCACCAGGCTCTGACTGGCTTCATCCTCCCTGTGCCACAGACTGGAAACTTTTCAAGACAATATACGGAGGCAACTTTAGGCTCATCTCACTTATTTCCAATTTTTCAGAGGTAATTACTTTATTGCCTGATGGCAAGTGTCTTGAATAAAACAGTTTTCTCATATATTTTTTTCCTGCTTTTGGAGAACTGGAGTGTGGGGAGTTGCTAGAGGTGGTCAGATAATACTGATCCCTCTTCTTCCATCATCGGCATAAGCCAGAGTCTCAAAGGGGGTTTTAATAATATTGTATGTAAAGGACTTGTTTCTGTGGTACTATTCTCTAAATGACAATCTAGGAAATGCAGACATTTTGAAAGTTCCAACTGAGTATTATGAGTAAAGAGTTAGTAAAATTTTGCCATTACTTTACAATGAAGAGATTAGGTCTTACAGACAAGGCTCTGGTATTTTCTCTTGAAGGACAAGTTTTGTAGCTTCTCCAAGTCCACATATTCCATATATCAAGCACCACTTTGATTGTGACAGAGCTTCAGTCTCTGAATTTTTATCATTAATAGACTAATAGGTAGAGTAGTCTCCTATAGAAGACAAGTATTAGCCGGAGTGGGGGAGGGCTGGATAATAGACATCATTACTAGACATCATGATCAGACATCATTTCTAAATATTAGTTAACTTTTCCAAGTTTGAGATGGCTTTTTTTCCCCTTACATCTGAGTTGAACCAGCTTTTAGGCAAATATCATGTGTTAACCAAATCTAAGAACCTTTAAAATACATTAATCATGTATACTTAATAATCTGAGTTTTAAATTGATGCTTGATTTAATAAGTGTTTTTATTTGTATAGGGAGCATTATGATGGCACCAGTCTCTACCCTCTCAGTCTATCTTGGCTGAACATTGTACATGACAGTGATATTCTCCCTTCTTTCCAACTGTTTCATAGAAACTTTGCATACCAAACTTAGAACTGTTTGACTCAATTGGTGGTATATCTCCTCTTTTCCTTTTTTATTTTTTAAAGTTATAATTTAAATTCCAGTTAGTTAATGTACAGTGTAATATTAGTTTCAGATGTACAATATAGTGATTCAACACTTCTATACACCACCCAGTGCTCATCACAAGTGCATTCCTTAATTCTCATCATCTATTTAACCCATTCCCCCCTCCAACCTCCCCTCTGGTAATCATCAGTTTGTTCTCTATAAGTAAGAGTCTGTTTCTTGGTTTGCCTCTCTCTCTCTCTCTCTTTTTTTTAACTCTTTGCTGCTTATTTGCTTGTCTGTTTTTTTAATGCCACATATGAGTGAAATCATATGATATTTGTCTTTCTCAGACTGACTTATTGCACCTGGCATAATACTCTATAGCTCCATCCATATCATTGCAAATAGCAAGATTTCATTCTTATTTATGGCTGAGTAATATTCCATCATCCATATATATATATATATATATATATATGTGTGTGTGTGTGTGTGTGTGTGTATAGATATATCACATCTTCTTTATCCATTCATCAGTCAGTGGATACTTGGGCAGTATCCATAATTTGGCTATTGTAGATAATGCTATTAACATTGGAGTGCATGTATTCCTTTGAATTAGTATTTTTGTATTCTTTGGGTAAATGCCTAGCAGTGGGATTGCTGGATCATAGGAGTGCTAAACTTTTAACTTTTTGAGGAACCCATCATACTGTTTTCCAGAATGGCTCCATCAGTTTGCATTCCCATCAGCACTGCAAGAGGGTTCCCCTTTTTCCATATCCTCACCAACACCTGTTGTTTCTTGTGTTGTTGATTCTAGCCATTCTGACAAGTGTAAGGTGATATCTCATTGTAGTTTGGATGTGTATTTCCCTGGTGTTGAGTGATGCTGAACATCTTTTCATGTGTCTGTTGGTCATCTGTGTGTCTTCTTTGGACAAAATGTCTATTCATGTCTTCTACCTATTTTCTTTCTATTTACTGGACTATTCATTTCTTGGATGTTGAGTTTTATAATTCCTTTTATAATGTGGATACTAATCCTTTAACAGATACGTCATTTGCAAATATCTTCTCTTGTCCATAGGTTGCCTTTTAGGTTTTTTTTTAATTGTTTCCTTTGCTGTGCATAAGATTTTTATTTTTATGTAATCCCAGTTGTTTATTTTTTTATTTTGTTTCCCTTTCCTCAAGAGACATATCTAGAAAGAAGTTGCTATGGCCGATGTCAAAGAAGTTACTGCCTGTGTTCTCTTCTAGGATTTTCATGGTTTCAGATCTCACATTTAGATCTTTAATCCATTTTTAATTTATTTTTGTATATGGTGTAAGAAAGTGGTACCATTTCATTCTTTTACATGTTGTTGTTCAGTTTTCCCAACACCATTTGTTGAAGAGACATTCTTTTTCCCATTGGATATTCTTTCTCCCATTGGATATTCTTTCCACTTTGTCAAAGACTGATTGAACTATATATATGCCAACAAATTAGACAATGTGGAAGAAATGGATGCATTCCTAGAGATAAAAAACTAGCAAACTGCAATGGGAAGATATAGAAAACCTGAACAGACCCATAACCAGTAATGAGATTGAAGCAGTCATCAAAAATCTCCCAACAAACAAGAGCCCAGGGCCAGATGGCTTCCCAGGGGAATTCTTCCAAATATTTAAAGAAGAATTAATACCTATTCTTCTGAAGCTGTTTCCAAAAATCGAAATGGAAGGAAAACTTACAAACTCTTTCTATGAGGCCAGCATTACCTTGATCCCAAAACAGAAAAAGACCTCACTAAAAAGGAGAATTACAGACCAACATCCCTGATGAACATGGATGCAAAAATTCTCATCAATGTACTAGCCAATAAGATCCAACAGTACATTAAAAGGATTAGTCACCACAACCAAGTGGGATTTATTCCTGGGCTGCAAGGTAGTTCAACATCCACAAATCAATCAATGTGATACACTACATTAATTTAAAAAAAAAGGAAAAGAACCACATGATCCTCTCAATAGATGCAGAAAAAGCATTTGACAAAATACAGTATCCTTTTTTGATTAAAAGTCTTCACAGTGTAGTGATAGAGTGAACATATCTCAATATCATAAAACCACATAAGAAAAGCCCACGGCAAATATCATTCTCAATGGGGAAAAATGGAGAGCTTTTCCCCTAAGGTCAGGTACACAGCAGGGATGTCCACTCTTGTTCTCACCACTTGTCTCACCATTGTTGTTCAACATAGTACTAGAAGTCTTAGCCTCAGCAATCAGACAACAAAAAGAAATAAAATGCATCTGAATCAGCAAAGAAGAAGTCAAACTCTCACTCTTTGAAGATGACATGATACTCTGTGTGGAAAACCCAAAAGACTCCACCCCATATAGGAATTCAGCAAAGTGGCAGGCTATAAAATCAATGCATTTCTATACACAAACAATGAGAGAGGAGAAATTAAGAAGTTGATCGCATTTACAACTGTACCAAAAACCATAAGATACCTAGGAATAAACCTAACCAAAGAGGAAAAGGATCTGTACTCAGAAAACTATAGAACACTCATGAAAGAAACTGAGGAAGACACAAAGAAATGTAAAAATGTTCTATGCTTATGGATTGGAAGGAAAAATATTGTTAAAAGGTCAATGCTGGAGGGGGAGATGAACCATGAGAGACTGTGGACTCTGAGAAACAAACTGAGGGGAGGGGGTGGGGGGTTGGGTGAATCTGGTGGTGGGTATTATGGAGGGCACATATTGCATGGAGCACTGGGTGTGGTGCATAAACAATGAATTCTGGAACACTGAAAAGAAATAAAAATAAAGGGAAAAAAACCCTAAACTTACACAGGAAAATAAAATATGCATATCTTAATAAAGTCACAGAAATATAATACCCTTACAAATTTACACATTTCCATGAAATATTTTGGAGATGGACATTTATATGTCATTAAGATTTTAACTATGAAAGGATTTTTTTTTCAAAATATGTATCAATCTTTTTAAGAGCTGCAATGTGTCCTGAATAAATCACAGTGGAACAGCAACAAAAAAAGCTGATGCTATAGAGCAATCTATACATTCAATGCAATCCCTATTATATACCATCAACTTTTTTCACAGAACTGGAACAAATAATCATAAAATTTGAATGGAACCAGAAAAGACCCCAAAGACCCAAAGGAATGTTGAAAAAAAAAAAAAAAAGAAACAAAAAACAAAGCGGGTGGCATCACGGTTCCAGACTTCAAGCTCTATTACAAAACTATAATCATAAACACAGTATGGTACTGGCACAAAAAGAGACACATAGATCAGAATAGAGAACAGAATAGAGAACCCAAAAATAGACCCTCAACTCTGTGGTCATCCAATCTTTAACAAAGCAGAAAAGAATACCCAATGGAAAAAAGATAGTCTCTTCAGTAAATGGTGTTGGGAAAATTGGACAGCTGCATGCAGAAGAATGAAACTGGACCATTTCCTTACATACACAAAAATAGACTCAAAATGGAAGAAAGACCTAAATGTGAGACAAGAACCTATCAAAATCCTAGAGGAGAACACAGGCAGCAAACTCTTTGACCGCAGCCACAACAACTTCTTGCTAGACATGTCTCCAAAGCAAAGGGAAACAAAGGCAAAAGTGTACTATTGGGACTTCATCAAGATAAAAAGCTTTTGCATAGCAAAGGAAACAGTCGACAAAACCAAAAGACAACTAACAGAATGGGAGAAGATATTTGGAAATGACTTTTCAGATAAAGGGCTGGTATCCAAAATCTATAAAGAACTTATCAAGCTCAATACCCAAAGAACAAATGATCCAATCAAGAAATGGGCAGATGACATAAACAGACATTTCTCCAAAGAAGGCATACAACTGGCCAACAGACACAGGAAAAAATATTTCACATCACTCAGCATCAGGGAAATACATATCAAAACCACAATGAGATACCATCAGACACCAGTCAGAATGGCTAAAATTAACAAGTAAGGAAAAAACATATTGGCAAGGATGTAGAAAAAGGGGAACCCTCTTACGCTGTTGGTGAGAAGGCAAGCTGGTGCAGACACTCTGGAAAACAGTATGGAGGTTCCTCAAGAAGTTAAAAATAGAGCCACCCTGTGACCCAGCAATTTCACTACTGGGTATTTACCCTGAAGATACAAAGGTAGTAATCTGAAGGGACATCTCCATCCCAATGTTTATAGAAACAATGTCCACAATAGCCAAACAATGGAAAGAGCCCAGATATCCGTGGACAGATGAATGGATAAAGAAGATGGTGGGTGTGTGTGTGTGTGTGCGTGCACGTGCGTGCGTGTAATGGAATATTACTCAGCCATCAAAAAATGAAATCTTGCCATGTGCGATGATATAGGTGGAACTAGAGGGTATTATGCTGAGTGAAATAAGTCAATCAGAGAAAGACATATGATCTCACTGATATGTGGAATTTAAGAAACAAAACAGCATCATAGAGAAAGAGAGGAAAAAATGAAACAAGACAAAACCAGATTGGGAGATAAACCCTAAGAGACTCTATATTATAGGAAACAAACTGAGGGTTGATGGAGTGAGGAACTGGGGGTGGGGGGGAATGAGGTAACTGAGTGATAGACATTAAGGAGGATACATGATATAATTAGCATTGGGTATTATATAAGACTGATGAATCACTGACCTCTACCTCTGAAACCAGTAATATATGTTAATTAATTGAATTTAAATTTTAAAAATTTAAAAAAGATTCATTGACCACATGATTGTGGGTTTATTTCTGAGTTTTTTTATTCTGTTCTATTGATCTATGTATATACTTTTATGCCAATACCATCCTGTTTTGAATACTACAGTTTTGTAAGATAACTTGAAGTCTAGAATTGTGATACCTCCCACTTTGTTTTTCTTTTTCAAGGTTGCTTAGGGTATTCTGGATATTTTGTGGTTCCACAGAAGTTTTGGGATTGTTCTAGCTCTGTGAAAAATGCTGTCGGTATTTTGATAGGGATTGCATTAAATGTGTAGATTGTTTTGGGCAGCATAGACATTTTAACAATATTTGTTTTTCCAATCCATGAGCATGAAATGTTTTTCCATTTCTTTGTGTCATCTTCAGTTTCTTTCATTGGTGTTTTATAGTTTTCAGAGTATAAGTCTTTCACCTCTTTGGTTAGGTTTACTCCAATGTATTTTATTGTTTTTGGTGCAGTTGTAATTGAGATTGATTCCCTTATTTCTGTTTCTGCTTCTTCATTATTGGTGTATAGAAATGCAACAGGTGGTGGATTCTGGAACTTTACTGAATTTGTTTATCAGTTTTAGTAGCTTTCGTTGGAATCTTTTGGGTTTCCTATATATAGTATCATATCATATGCAAATAGTGAAAATTTTACATCTTCTTTGCTGATTTGGACGCCTCTTATGACTTTTTGTTGTTTGATTGTTGTGGCTAGGACTTCCAGTATTCTGTTAAATAAAAGTGGTGAGAGAGGACATCCCCAGCTTGTTCCTAACTGAAGAGGAAAAGCTCTGTTTTTCTCCATTTACGATGATCTTAGCCAGGGGGTTTTCATATGTGGCTTCTGTTGTCTTGAGATATGTATCATGTTGATTGATTTGCAAATATTGAACCACCCTTGCAACCTAGGAATAAATCCAACTTGATCGTGGTGAGTAATTTTTTAAGGTATTGTTAGATTCAGTTTGTTAGTATTTTTTTGAGAATTTTTGCATCTATATTTGTCAGGGATATTGGCCTGTAGTTCTGTTTTCTAGCGGTGCCTTTATGCGGTTTTGGTATCAGGGTAATGCAGGCATTATAGAATGAATTTGGAAGTTTTCTTTCCATTTCTATTTTTTGGAGTACTTTAAGAATAGGTATTAACTCTTCTTTAAATGTTTGGTGGAATTTGTCTGTGAAACCATCTGGTCCTGGACTTTTGTTTGTCAGGAGTTTTTTGACTACTGATTCAATTTCTTTGTGGGTTATCAGTCTATTCAAGTTTTTTATTTCTTCCTGTTTCAGTTTTGGTAATTTATATATTTCTAGGAATTTATCCACTTCCAGTTTGTCCAATTTGTTGGTTTTTAGTTTTTCATTCTTTTATAATTGTTTGTGTTTCTGTGGTGTTGGTTGTGATGCCTCCTCTCTCATCTGTTATTTTATTTATTTGGGTCCTTTGTCTTTTTGATAAGCCTGGATAAAGGTTTATCAATTTTATTAATTTTTTGGAAGACCACCTCTTTGTTTCATTGATCTGTTCCATTATTTTTTAGTTTTTATATCATTTATTTCTGTTCTCTTTATGATTTCCTTCCTTCTGCTAACTTTAGACTTCATTTGTTGCTCTTTTTCTAGCTCCTTTAGGTGTAAGGTTAGGTTGTTTATTTGAGATTTTTCTTGCTTCTTGAGGTAGGCTTGTATTGCTATATATGTACCTCGTTGGACCACTTTTGCTGCATCCCAAAGATTTTGGACTGCTGTGTTTTCATTTTTATTTGTTTCCATGTATTGTTTTTTAAATTTCCCCTTTGACTTTTCTGGTTAACCCATTCATTGGTAAGTAACATGTTGCTTAACCTCCATGTATTTGTGGTCTTTCTGGATTTTTTCTTGTGGTTGCCTTCTAGTTTCATAGCATTGTGGTCAAAAAAGGTACATGGCTTGACTTCAGTTTTTTTTTGTATTTTCTGAGGCCTGTTTTGTGACCAAATATGTAATCTTCTATTCTGGAGAATGTTCTGTGTGCATGTGAAAGGAATGTGTATTCTGTTGTTTTAGAATGGAATGTTCTGAATATATCTATTAGGTCCATCCAGTCCAGTGTGTCATTCAAAGCCATTGTTTCCTTGCTTATTTTCTGTTTAGATGATCTGTCCATTGATGTAAATGGAGTATTAAAGTCCTCTACTATTATTCTGTTATCAACTAGTTCCTATATTCTTGTTATTAATTGTTTTACATATTTGGGTCCTCCCATGTTGGGTACATAAATATTTACAATTGTTATATCTTCTTGTTGGATTGTCCCTTTTATTATTATATAGTACCCCTTTTTGTTTTTTGTTACAGTCTTTGTTTTAAAGTCTAGTTTTTCTGATATAAGTATTGATACTCATGTTTTCTTTTGCAATCTATATGCATAATAAAAGTTTTTCCATCCACTTACTTTCAATATGCAGGTTGACTTCTGGGATATTTAGGATGATTTAATAGTTATCAAGTTGTGTTCATGGGACAAGGCAAGCCTTGGGTCCTCCTACTTGTCATATTCCTGCTCCCCTCTCCTCTTTTTCCTTTTTTAATCTTTAAAATACAGTGGGTGGAATTGTGAATACTGTTTGGAGGTTGTAGCTGAAAGGTCTTATATTTGATTTTTTGTAAATCTTGGATTAATTTTAGGCAATTACTCTTGACTTCATAGATAGAGTCTATTTTTGTCCAACAAGTATAACCATCCTAAATGTGTATGTACCTAACAAGGTGTCAAAATATGTGAAGCAAAAATTGTTGGAACTGAAAGACAAATAGACAAATCCACTATTATATTGAGACTTCAACACCCTTCTTTTAAGTAGTTAAGAGATCAAGCAAGTGGAAGATAAGTTAAGATACAGTTGGCCTGAAGAGCACTATCAATCAACTGGATCTAATTGATGTTTATAAAATACTCCCATCTAACAACAAACATCTCACCTGGAGCATTCACCACATTCTGAGCCATAAGACATGCCTTAAGAGATATTTAAAAATGAAATTGTACAAAGGATGTCCTTAGACCACAGTCAAATTAAACTGAAAATCAAGAAAAGACTGCTGGAAAATCACCCAAATATTTGGCTATTAAACAACACACTTCCAAATAACAAATGAGTCAAAGATAGATCTCAAGGGTTTGGAAGAGAAGTATTTCAAACTAAATGAAGGTGAAAGTACAACTTACAAAATTTGTGGGATACAGCAAAAGCAGTGCTTGGAGGGAGTTTCATAGCATTGAATGCATATATTAAAATCAAAAATCAAAATCAATAAATCAAAATAAAAAATCAATAATCTGAGTTTTTACCTTGAGAAACCAGAAAAAGAAAAAAATTAAACCTGAAGTAAGCAGAAGAGAATTAATAATACAAACTAGAACAGAAATCAATGAAATTGGAAATAGGAAGTCAATGGAGAAAATCAACAAAACCAAAAGATGGTTCTTTCTGAAGAAAGGAAAGAGGAAACATCCCTACTGATCCCAAGTGGGATTTATTCCAGGTATGCAAGACTGTTCAGCATTTAAGAATCAATTAATGTAATCCATCATATCAGCATACTAAAGGAAGAAAAATCAAATGATCATATCAATAGGTGTAGAAAAAGCATTTGACAAAATCCAACACACATTCATGATAAAAACTTTGAGCAAACTAGGAAAGAGGGGAACTTCATCAACTTGATCTATAACATCAACAAAAAGCCTATAGTTAACATTATACTTAATGGTGAGAAACTAGATGAGTTCTCCCTAAGAACAGGAAGAAGGTAAGGATGTCTGCTATCACCACTTCTATTTAACATTATATTGGAAGTCCTAGCTAGTGTACTAAGACAAGAAAAGGAAATAAAAGGTATACAGAGAGAAGAAATACAACTATCTTTGTAGATGATATGATTGTCTATATAAAAAATGGGAAAGAATCAACAAAAAAATCTGGAACTAATAAGAAATTGTACCACAATTTCAGGATATAAGGTTAATATATAAAAGTCAATTGCTTTCTTACATACCATCAATGAAAATTTGGAATTTGAAATAACAACACAATATCATTTATGTTAGCACCAAAAAAAAAAAACAAAAAACCTTAGATACAAATAAATCTAGCATGATATGTATAGGATATATATGAGATAAACTGAAAACTGATGAAAGAAATCAAGGAAGATCTAAATATTTGGAATGGTATTCCATGAATATAGATAGGAAGGCTCGATATTTTCAAGTTGTCAGTTCTTTCCAACTTGATCTGTAAATTCAATTCCAATCAAAATCTCAGGTTGTGGATATCAACAAACTGAGTCTAAAGTTTATATGGAAAGGTAAAAGAACCAAACTAGCCAACACATTATTTAAAAGAGAAAAACAGGCTCCTGGACAGCTCAGTTGTTTAAGCATTAGCCTTCTGCTCAGGACATGATCTCAGATCCTGGGATAGAGCCCTGAGTCAGGATTGAGTTTGTTTCGCTATCTCCCTCTGTCCCTCCCTCCTCAAATAAACAAATAAAATCTTTAAAAGAGAAGAACAAAATCAGAAGACTAACACTGCCTGTCTTCAAGATTTTATATAAAACTACAGAAATCAAGACAAGGTGATCTTGGGGGGGGAATGGATAAATAGTTCAATGGAACAGAAGAGATCCCAGAAATACACCCAAACAAATATAATCAGAAGATCTTTGACAAGGAAACAAAGGTAATCCAACAGAGAAAGGATCACCTTTTTAACAAATGGTGTTAGAACAACTGGTTATCCACATGCAAAAAAATTAAGTCAAAATGGATCGCAGCCTTAAATGTAAAATGCAAGGTATAAAACCACTGGAAGATAACATGAGAGAAAAATCTAGGGGATCTTGGGTTTGAAAATAATTTCTTAGATACAACACAAAAAAACTTGATCCATGAAAGATAAAACTGATTAGTTGAACTTCATTTAAATTTTAAAATTTCTGCTCTATGAGAGGCACTGTTAAGATAATGAAAAGACAAGCCACAGACTGAGAGGAAATATTTGCAAAGCACATATTTGGTAAAGAACTGGTGAACCACATTATACAAAGAACTCTCAAAGCTCAATAACGAAACAAATCATTTGTAAAAATGGGCAAAATATCTGAACAGACATCTCATCATAGAAGAAATACAGATGGAAAATAAGCCTGTGAAAAGATGCTCAACACTATATATCATTAGGGAACTGTGAATTAAAACAACAATGATATATCGCTACATACCTAAAACCCAAAACACTGACACACCAAATGCCGGCAAGAACATGGAACAGCAAAAATTCTCATTCATTGCTGGTGGACATGCAAAACGGTATGGTCACTTTGGAAGACAGTTTGGCAGTGTTTACAAAACTAAACATAATCTTACCATATCATACAGCAGTTGAACTCCTTGGTATATTCTCAGAATGAGTTGAAAACTATATCCACACAAAAAACCTTCACATAAATGTGTTTGTGGCAGCTTTATTCATATTGCTAAAACTTGGAACCAAGGGTGAAAGGATAAACAAATTGTGTTACATCCATACAGTGAAATATTATTCAGCAATTAGAAGAAATGAGCTATTAAGCCACCAAAAAACAAAACAAAATGAAATAAAAAACAAACAAAAACATATGTAGAAACTTAAATGCATACGGCTAAATGAAAGAAGCCAATCTGAAAAGGCTACATCAGTATAATTCCAACTATATAACATTATGAAGATAATAAGAATAATCATGCCAGAGGTTCAGGGGAAGGGAGAGATAAATGGGAGCACAGGTGATTTTTAGGGCAGGAAAACTATTCTGTATGCTATTGTAATGGTGGATATATGGCATTATTTGTCAAACACTGCAAACCCTAATGTAAACTATGGATGTTAGTCAATACTAATATACCAGTATTGGCTCTTCAGTGTAACAAATGTGCCACACTAATGCAAGCTGCTTACTAATAGGGGAAAGTGGAGGTAGAGAGTAGGAGGAAGGATGGAGTTTCCCGTACCATATGGGAACTCGCTATATTTTTTGCTCAATTTTTCTGTAAACCTAAAAGTGCTCAAAAAGTAATTAATTTTTTATTAAAAAGAAGAGGAAGAAAGAGAGCCAAAGTAGGGAAAACGGTGAGCACAGGCTGTACTTCCCAAACTTCTCTCAACCTGTTCATGGTAGGGGGTGACTCTCCAGGAGACTTTAGCTACTTCCAGCCTTACTCAGAAAATTACTGAGCACAATATGTCAACACACCTGCAGTGCATTTATGGCTTAGGCTGCAGAACACCTGTTGGGAAATTTTGCTCAAAGAAAACAAGAGAGAAAAAGTGAATTTTAATGGTAGTTTTAATTATCATTGTGAAAAATTATGAGCTGCATACTGATTAATCAGCAAATTTGGAAATAATTATTTCTCTTGCTGGCAGGATGTGGTGAAGCTAGAATGCTTTAACAATGCAGGATTCAAAATGTTATAGACCTTTTCTAAATTCCACAAGTTTTTAAAACCCTATAATATTCTATACTTAAATTCAGTAATTCTATTACTGGTAATTTATGCTATGGAAATGAATTTAATGAACTAATATTGTACAAGAATGTTTGTTACTACATTATTTATAATGACAAAACATGGAAACTATCCGAATATCCATATAAAAGGAGAGTGATTAAACAATCTCTGTGCATCAACACAATAGAATGTGACACAGACATTACAAATCATGATTAGGAAGTTTGATTATGGTTGGAATTGTTAATCATCATGATTACAATTAGCTCAACATAGCAGTATATGAAAAAGTATAAATACAAAAGCTTTAAATATCACATTCTTTTCATCGAACCTCCACAAGTTTGTACATGCTCACCCCTTAGCTTGGAATTAACAAATCAGTGTATAATAAAACTATGTAAACGTCATATGTGAATATACAAATACCAACAAGGCTTTGAAGTTGAAAAGCCACATGGTAAGATTTAGGTTTTCTTTGTAATTTTTAAATTTTTGTCACTGTATAATAAATGATGAACAGTGCTATCTAGCATAACACTCTCCCAGTCCATTAGGGATTAAAGATACTTGGATGATCACCTTTAAACAGTCATCATGGCAATACCAACACTGGCAAAAAAAAAAGTCCTGAAAATTGAGGTACCTTTCCAGATAATTTAACATCCTGACCGCCACCCCCTCATCTACCCCCCTAACATTTATTTTTTTTAAGAATTTATTTGACAGGTCACAACTAGGCAGAGAGGTAGGGGGAAGCAGGCTCCCCACTGGGCAGAGAGCCCGATGTGGGCTTGATCCCAGGACCCTGGGATCATAACCTGAGGGGGAGGCAGAGGCTTACTCCCCTGAGCCACCCAAGCGCCCCCCGTCACTTGTTAAAAATTTTAGGTAATTGAAACAGGCTTTCTCCCCCATAGATAACTGTCTCAACTCTCAACTCACTTTGCTGGTTAAAATATGTTACAACAGTCTTTCTCAAAGTTTAATTGTATATGAATCACCTGGGGATCTTGTTAAAAGGCAATTTGATTTGGTGGATTTAGGGGAGGGCTGAGAGTCTTACTTTCTAATAAGTTCCCAGGTGATGCTGCTGGCCCAAGGACAATTCTTCAGTAACAAATCATAAAGCAATGGAGTAATTTACTTACCTAGTTAATCCAGATAATTCATGTACTTGCACACATATATATATATACACGTGTATATGTGTATACCTATGAATGCACACATGTATATTTTAAGTGTTCTGTCAGGTTTGGCCAACAACAGTAAGCAAATTTTGGAAGTTGCCCAATTTATACTGCGATTAATGCTATCTAGACAACCTACTCACCTTAGTTTTCTTATTTTCTAAACAAAAATTATAAATAGTGGGTTACCTACTATTCCTAAATTCTGTGCAGAAGAAAGAGAAATGAAATGTTGAATCCGATCATTCTTGGCTGAGGTTTGACTTGTTCAATGATAAAAGCAAAATTTGGTTGTAAATGTTCAAAGAGCATCTGTAGACTCTTAAAACTCTTGCTGATGGAGTTGACATCTAGCATTCTTCTTTCTCACAGACTATGCTCCATAAACATTTGTTCGCTGAATGCCTCATGAACACTTACAGCTATATCTCTGTAATGCATACGCTGCAGCAATTTTCAGCTACTGGCTGAAAACATCTTTTTTTCATGGTGTTCTCAAACGATAACCTGATAGACTTCAAGTATAATGAAAGTATTCATTTTGTGGAAAATCTTAAATCAGTGAGATGCTGTTTTCCAAGACATAGTGCTTGAATTGCTAATATCTTCCAGAGTCAGTGAGTAACTCTCATAGATTTTTTTTTCCAGACACTGTCCTCAGCAAAAATAATGCTAAGAGATCAGGGCACATCTGCAGACAGCATCTGAAATACTCTTCTCACTTTTCTTTGCATAGATAATGCACTGCTTTCCCCCACTGAATAGGGATTGTTGCCATAGTAATTTTTTAAAACACTCCTAGATCAATATTAGAACTGCAGAAAAGTATCCTAGATATGCTAAGCAACTTGGGAGTCTAAAACTATACCCTTACTCTTGTTTATTTGTTCAACTGTGGAATGAAGATGTAAGCAACTTCTCATGACTGGTCAGTTCTGTGATGTGAAGAATTAGTCCACAAACAAGGGTCCGGTGAATGCTTCCCAAGCAAGGGTCTATGTAAGCAGCTAGATAACAACAATGTTAAATGCAGAGGCTGGGTATCTGCCAATCTGGAAAAAAGTACATTGCTTCATGCATCAGGGGGTCAGGATCCCAGCTGTTCCTTAAAATGCACACTGTAATTTTCACCATTTTATCAGTTCACCTAAGAAAATTAAATATCTTTCTTGTTTTACTGTCTATTCAACGTTAGCTTCACATCACAATTCCCAACTTGTCCACATAAATACCACATAGTACCACACAAACCCTTCACAAAATATGAGAAACAAGTTTTAATTCCTTATATTACAGAATGTTTAGAAACATTCAGATGGTTTAGAATCAAGAGCTAGAAGAAAAAAATAGACCAATTATGTGTCTGCTTCCTTCTGTAACAAAGCTGCACATACACAGGCGGTGCTTATTACGCCGAGATGTAGACATTTATTCCAAAAGAGCCCATTATCTTCAAGTGCTATTACACAAAACTCCTCAAATTATCCCAGTAATGAATGTGCCTCTGAGGAGCTGAGTAGGAAGAAGCCTGGGTCCCAGCTGCAGCCCTGCTTCTAGCCATGTGACCCTGAGCAAGTCATTTTACCTTTCCCAAGCCTGGTTTCTGGTGTCAAAAAGATGAAGCTATTCTTCACAATCTCTGAATACCCTTTTAACTCTAAAACCCTATGGCTCCATGATACAGTAAAATGTCAGGATCCCTTCCTTCATCATTCTTTGGGTTTTCTGCCCCACTTTTTATATTCCTTGCTAACATTCCTTATAGTACTAAGTATCTGTTCTCATGGAGCCTTCGCAGTAAACAGAACCTATCTGTCAAAAAGATTTAATTCAGGGTTTTCCCAGTCATAGTATAGGAATAAATTCAAGGATTCACTCTGGGAGCTATAACTTCAGGGAGGATACTTGTAATATCAAACTTTAAAAATATGTACATGACAACTAAAAAGTGAGCATTATCAAGTAACTGATCAAGTTGCCTTAATTTTCTGTAGATCCAAATTTAGAAATATAAAATAATGCCATGCTATGTATGGCTTCTAACCACAGTCCTATATTATTCTCCTATTGTGGACTTGATTGAAATTATGTAAAGCTAGTCCATTGATTTGTAAAATAATATTTGGCTATTAAAATGCAAACTATTTTCAATATAAATTATCCCTTGTTTGACTGGTTGTAACAGACACTTTAGTTATATGAAAAGTACTCAAAGTGTGGGGATTAGAATGCTAAATTATAATTTAAATATTATTTGGCATAAGGTTGTGCCACTAAGTGACTTCCTGGTTATCTTCATATGGCAAAGTGCCATCTACCCAAGTAATTGAAAACTGACTACATTTTCATTAGTTAGAAATTTCCCTTCATCTCCTCCTTTTCTCCCAGTCATTGCTGGCCACTAAAACTTTCCTCACCAGTATCTATTTCTTTAGTTGGAAAAAGTTCAGAAACAATATTGTGTGGGACCCCTAGATATCTAGATGTTAGAAAAGTAGTGATATAAATAAGCATATTCAGGAGCTCTCTCAAATTAAAGAGAGTTAATAATTGTGACTTCCATAATTAAACAGAGCTTTATACATTCTGTCAATATCAGGCAACATGGCAGAATAGTCTGGTGTGACCAGAGTCCCTCCCTGCGTCATCGTCCCTACGTATAGCTCCCAAAACATAGACATGCTGGATAAAACAGGACAACATCATAATTCAAGCCTAGCACAAAAAAAAGGTAAAGATGTAGGAAGCAGACACCAAGAAGACAAAGTCAGAGAAGTGTGTCATAGAAGTAGCCTAAAGAGGCCAGAAGGGAAAGCCCGAGGGACAGCTAACTCAAGGATAAGCAGTTCAACCTGGATCCCATCAGGCTGGGAGCCAAACTGGACCCTGGGAATGAAGGTTAGAGCTAAGAAGCATGGCCTGCTCTAGGGAAAAGGGACCAGAAAAACTCCCCAGTAATTTGCAAAACGCTTGAGAAAAACTGCTGTTTGTCTGGGGCCTTGGGTTAGAAAACAGTCACTAGAGGGGTGCCTGGGTGGCTCAGTGGATTAAAGCCTCTGCCTCCCACTCAGGTCATGATCTCAGGGTCCTGGGACGGAGGCCCGCACTGGGCTCTCTGCTCAGTGGGGAGCCTGCTTTCCCCTCTCTCTGCCTGCCTCTATGCCTACTTGTGACCTCTGTCAAATAAATAAGTAAAATATTAAAAAAAGAAAACAGTCACTAGAAATCAAAACCCAAGTTCTGTGACATGTGGGTATATAATTCGAATTTATACTATCTGCATGGTGAGGAAGGCCAAGAAACAAGCCTTAAAATTGTCCCAGAGCTATTGACACCCTAGGGCCCAGAGGAAGGAATTCCAACTGAAGGGATCTGGGAAGGCCTCTAGTGGTATTTAAATCAGAGCTTGGAGGATAAACAGAATTTCAACAGACATAATTAGGGGAGGAAAATTCCTGGTGGGGGCCTACTGAGCAAAGTCACAGAAAGGGATATGTGCCATAAGGGGGTTTGTGAAGCAGGACTTGGGAAAACAGGCTGAATGGGGGTAGATTAGAGAGACAATATGGTCAAAGCTTTTTCATTGTGAAAATAGTATGTGTCAAGTTGATTGCAAATGTCATAACGTATAAGGCAAGTAATGAAGGCTTGTTTCTTTCTGCTGTATAATGAATAGTATGAATAATGAATGATATGAATGAGTGAAAGGATTATTTAATACTGGCTAACCTCCCCCTGAGTTTTCTTGGACCAAATTATTGCTTACCTTCAGATAGATAAATCCTTGGTGGGGCTACTCACCATGCCACTTTCTATAGAGAAGATCAAATGAGAGCAGCTCAGTCTTCATGTAATTTGGAGCATCAGTCCTTGTTATTTTCAATTTAGGACTCATATTTGCAACCACTGTTTGTGTGGTATGTCTCACTCAATCATAAACAACCTCTCATTGAATCTCAGTTTTTAGCTGCCTTGGGAGATCATTACTTATCCCCTGATACCTTCCCTGGGATCTCCCTAAAGTATATTTTCTATGGTCTACATTGAAAGTCAAATCATACTAAAAGAGCCTTGCAAAGATACTGGCTTATTGTTTTGCATGATGGGGTGGGTGTCACATAGAAACTTAATTTTATTAGTAAGCTTTTTCAATAAAGAGCCAAATAGTAAATATTTAGGCTCTGTGGGGCTACCTGAAGTCTCTATCACATATTCTCTGGGGTTTTTTTGTTTGTTTATTTTATAATATTTTTTAAAAAGTAAAAACCACAGGGCACCTGGGTGCCTCAGTCGGTTAAGCATCTGCCTTCAGCTCAGGTCATGATCCCAAGGTCCTGGGTCAAGCCCCCTGTCAGGTTCCCTGCTCAGTGAGGAGTCTACTTCTCCCTCTGCCCTTCTCCCTGCACATGCTCTCTCTCTCTCTGAAATAAGATCCTTTTTAAAAACATAAAAAACAGTCTTAGCTCACAAGCTATACAAAAACAAGCAAAGACCAGATTTGGCCCACCAGCTGTAGTTTACAAAGCCCTGCTATAGATTAATCCAAGGAATACATTTTTGGCATTTAATTACCAAGAAGCCCAGAGCTAGCATGAGTGAATGCCTGAGACCCTGAGGGATGACCGTTGGAGTGCTGAGACCAGCTAACAGTGAATGTTAGGAACGCAAGACCATGCTTGCCTGAGCAACCAGAGCATCCATCAAAAGGAAATCATTTTCAAAGTGAAATCATGCTTGCATGACGAACAGCAGAATATCAATCCAAACAGATGTGTAGGAGGCAATGGAAAGTCAGAGCCATGGAACAGTAGATTATTAAAAGCAAATGAACTTAAGTGTCAGAGAAGATGTATAAAAATAGTTAGAGTGGAGTTTAAGAAAGACCTTATATCAAAATGAAACTGTACCCTGCTGCATCACCCACCCCCCAGATTCGAGTCATTTAAGACCAGCTGACCACCTATTATAATTATAAACTTATACGTAAAATATCAAGCTCTGGTTCTGCAGAAAAACGTTGAGAAAGAGTAAGAGAGGGCAGAGGAGGAAAGGTAGGAAGGAAAAAGAAAGGAGGGGAGAGAACAGTGAAAGGAAAGGAGAAGAACAATAGCATAACATCTAATAAATCTTTAAAGATGACCACTGGCATTCGTCTTAAGCCTAAAGACACTGCCAGGAGCAACAGCAACCAAAGTATCTGTTTTTCTTCTCTTCATTTCCTCCTACAAGGATATATAACATAGTGCCAGGATTAGTCACATGACCACACCCAGCTGCAGGGAGGCTGGGAAGTGTACAAAATAAGCAAATTGCCTTATCAGGAGGAAAGGGGCCATAGTGTTGGGGGAGGCTGTGACAGTCTTTGCCACACATGGCTAATGTAACTTTCACCTCGTTGTGGTGATTGAATATTTTTCACCTAAGCCAGAGATCTGAAACCACAGGATATTTAGGAAGCATTCAGAGTCACAGGCATGTGATTGGTCAAAGTATTTTAGTGGACGGACATTAGTAAACACTAGTACATTAAATAGAAATGAATTCACATAAAATGTACTGCTCTTTTAAGCTATTCAAAAAAACATGACAATAACCTTGAAAGAACAATAGTAATATTAAAGGTAATTTCTTTGACATGAAAACAATTTAAAAGTACTGTTCAACAGGGAGAATATATTCACAATACACATACCTGACAAAAGATTTGTATCTAGGTTATCTAAAGAACTCTTAGAACTCAACAATAAAAAGGCAAATAGCCCAATTTAAAAATGGGCAAAAGATTTAACAGACACTAAAAAGGAGATATATAAATGGCCAATAACTGCATAAAAGGATGCTCAATGTCATCAGTCACCAGGGAATACAATTAAAACCACAATGGGATTCCCGTACACATGCAGTAGAATGGCTATTAGTAAAAAGGCAACCAAGTGTTGGCAGGAAGAGAAACATGGAACTCTTTTCATTGCTGATGGGAATGCAAAGTAGTATAAGCACTTTAAAGAACAATTTGGCAGTTTCTAATGAAGTTAACATGCAGCCCAGCAATATTATTCATTAGTATTTACCCAAGAGAAATGAAGACAGGTGTTCCCCAAAATATCTGAACATCCACACCAGTTGTATTCATAATCTGAAAACATCTGGACACTATCCAAATGTCCATCAACAGATGAATGAATAATCAAAGTGTAGTTTATTTCTACAATGGAATTCTACTCATCAATAAAAAGGACAAACTACTATACTGAATACCCTAGATGAATATCAAAAATGTCTACTCTATGAAAGAAGCCAGACACATAAAAATACATAATGATGATCCCATTTATACAATTACAGAATAGATTAAGTTAATCTATAGTGACAAAATGCAGGTAAGTGTGAAATCATGGATTCATTTATTCATTAAACATGTATTTACCTAACACCTATTATGTGGTAAACATTGATCTAGGTGCTGAGGATTAAAGGATACATGATATTGTTCCTACTGTTAGCAAGCTCAGTCTCATGGAGGACTTGAGCTTAAAACCAGTAATGTCCATGCAGGGTAACAGGTGTTATAATAGAGGTGAGTACACACAGTACAATGGGTATTCAAAGGAGCCACACATCTGCTTGAGGTCGTTAGGAAAAACTTCACTAAGAAAGTGCTTGAGTTAGGTGTTGAAGGATGAGTGTGCACTTCCCAAAAAGTCCAGGGGAGACAGTATGACCATACACAGAAAGAAACATGTTGAAAGTATACAGATGAGAAATGGCTTCATGCCCTAACACTTTGGGGTAGATGGTAAGTATCATGCAAGTGATGGGGTTGTGCCCTCATCAGGAAGGAGTATTTTGACCTTTGTCCTACATGCGTTGAGCAACCATGAAAGGTTTTAAGCAGAAGAGGGAGAGTTCAGATTTGCAATTCTAACAAAAATTGAAATGAAATGAGGTTCATTGTGGTTAATTTATTAAAGAACTAGACTCAGTTGTTAGTAAAGATCTTAGCAAGAACAACTTACTTTATCAGAGCCTACAAATACTCCACATGGCCTGGCCACTACCCTACTCTCTAGTCTCATTTCCTGTCACATTCTCTCTTAATCACACTGTTCTCTAGTCACTGATCTTTCTGCTTTTCCTTGGACATTACAGGCTCATTCCTGCCTTGGAACCTTGCATAATTTTTGCTCTCTGGTTCCTTATTATTTTAGCCAGCATTCAAATATCACCTCTCACAGAAAACCTTTCCCTGACCTCCTTTATCAAATGATTCCCTCTTCTTCATTAACTCATTATTTTCTTACTGAATCTTCCTCCTAGTATCAAGAACCATGAAAGGTCTAAGATTTTACATTGCAAGCTAAGTTAGCCTACCACAGTCTCAGAAATCCTGGCAGAACACAGGAGATGTCTGGGTCAGGCAGAGGACCTTATTACCTATAGTACAATACATGCCATAAACTTCATGTTTGTATCAATACTTCTTGCTATCCAAGTCCCAGAGGTGAAAAGTGTGGTTCGGGGAGATACTTCAAACATAGCGGGTTATACTGTGTGTGTTTCTTCTCGTCTTTGTTTTAAGGAGACTTGTCGTTAAATTTAGAACCTACTTGGGTCATTGGGATGGTCTCATCTCAAGAGATCTTAATTACATCTGCAACCCCCTTTTTCTAAATAAGGTAATAGTCACAGGGTCTGAGTATTAGGACAGGCACATATTTTCAGGGGGCCACTATTCAACCTGCTACAGGGGTGTAGTGAGAAATTTTTTGAATCAGCTTTTTAGGAGACTGTTCCAATGCTCAAGAATATCAGATGCCTGTAAGTAGTATGGAATGTGAAAGGAACACTGAATAACTTGACTTAACCCATTGTTGAGTGATCTTTAGTGATTGCAAATGGTCTAGAAAGACAAACTCATTTTATTGATTAGTTTTAAAAGCAACAATGGTATGGCTAGAATCAGCTGATCAGACTTGAACAGCAACACCATAGCCTAAAAAATGTCAATGATAATGAGGGTCCACTGCTAGGCCTGAAAGGGCACCAGAGATCCCATGTGGTCCATCAGTCAGGAGTGCATGAAAGCTAAGCTCATGAAATGCAGCCTTCCCCTACTGCCAAACAGGTCAACTATGGCAGGAATCACACATCTAGCACACAGCTGTGCTCAAGCCGTGATGGTGGGTGTGCTGCCATGTCTCTTGTGATGACGAATTTCTGCAGCACTAGTGGCAGTTCCAATTGTGCAGGCTTGATCAGCAGTTTGAATTCCAGCTGCTCTTCTCAACAAACTGATCCTTATCATGGACAGCCACCTGAGTGAGCCACCCTGTTAACACAGTTCGTGGCCTTAAAGAGGGGTGTCTTTAATCTGCCCTCTGTAGTTTTCCAATTGGCAAACCAAACAGCTAAGCCATTGACGACACTCCCAAGAATCAGCAGAAATATAACAAAGGTCATCAAGAGGAATATTTCCCTGAGCTATGAGAAGGCCTTGAGTTCTGCTCACTGAGAGGACTGATCACATCCATTTTGCCTTTACACAGTTGAACAGCTACAGCAGCCCAGTGAACATCATTAGGGTTTAGTCAAACCATCAGTGAACCAGGTCCAGGCAAACTTTTCCTTTAAGGACCAGATGACAGATATTTTAGGCCTATGGGCTATATGGTCTCTGTTGAAACTATTCTGCTCTCCCATCGTGCAAAAGTGGACAGTACATAAATGAATGGGTGTGATTATATTCCAGTGGAACTCTATTTACAAAAATAGGCAGCCAGTCTGCAGAGTTTGTAAAGCTCTATCTAAGAGAACCTCAGTAAATCAAGGGCCCCATTGAGCCAGTGGCTTTTGTTCAGGTGCAACAGTGGGGGATAATACTTCCCCCAGAGGAATAGCTCCTACTTTTTCATGCAAAGCCAAGATGCTGCTAGGACCAGGATGGATGCCTTCTTATATATACTATTTCCATGTGACAAGCATGTTATTGGTTGAGTCTAAGTCGATCCCCCTCACAATGGGTATGTCAGAGTCAAAAGATCCCCATGAACCAGGCATCAGTGTTGACAAGAACTAGACAGCAAATTAATACTTGCTTTTCAAAAGGAGTGTGCCTGGTAGCCATGTCAGGGAAGTGAAATCTAGCTGAGGGCTGCGTCTTTACCAGAGGTCCCAAGCAAAAAAATCAGTCACAGAGACATGTAGCTCAAAGGGATCATAGGCTTTCTTGTTGTTTCTGTTGTTTTTGAATTCCACTTAAAGGGTGCTTATTTGTACACTAGCCCACATAAAGGACGAATTAAAATACCCATGAGGCACATACTATCTCCAATACCCCAAAAGGACAATAAGGAACTGGGTCTGCATTATGGTGGTGAGAAACTAAAGAAAACTGAGAAAATTGCTGTGTAGCAATATTTCTTGACTGATGAAAGGGTTGAACATTGTGACTCCATTCTCCTCCCCACCCCCAAATTTACTCTGTAAGCAGGCCCCTGAATTTTATCAGGGTTTATTCAAGCCACCCCTACTGGCAGGCATGTGATAATACCACAGTCAGGACCATTGAGACTCAGGCTTCTGACTTGACAACCATCATCTGTATAGTGAAAGCTCCAGGCATCAAAGGGTAGAGGCATTCACGCTAAATCTCAACTCACTAAATATCAGGGTAGTTTGTCCAAATAGCACTACTATATATGAGGCTCTTCATGATCAGGAGAATCCGCTCTGACATTTATTAGACAGGGATGTACAAGAATATAACATCAACTTACAAGATAGATTCATATGTAGAAGCAACAAAAACAATCCACTGAATTGGCCCAAAGGGCCCCATCCACAAGATTATGTTAGCTTCCCTTCCCCACTGTGTGTCCTGCTCAAACACACAGGACTTTGTAGGATGAGGATGTGTTGGCTCTATCCAATAGAGTTTAAGAGTTTGAGGTCCTTCCCTCTCCAAAGTTCCCAACATACTCAGATGGGTGTGTATGGCCTCCAGTCGCCTTTGGAAATAGGTTGGCATTGGTCCAGTCCCAAACATCTTTCTCTTAAAACCGGCTGAGGTAAGGGTCCAGGGATAGAGAGAGGTTAAGGGGAGTACAGAGTGGTTCTGCACCAGTACTCAAGACTTTTTTTTTTTTTTTACTATTGGTTTCAAGTAACCCCCTGTGTCACCCAACCAAATTAACTTCTAATGGCTTTAGTCTGTCTAAAACTCTCTATTCTCATTGTGGACACCATTCATTTCCACTTCAGGGATTTACTAACTCAATAGCTATAACTATATTGTCTTTAGGCTCTGGCCACAGTACTTGTTGCCCCACTGTCACTACAATATCTCTTCTTCTTTCCACTCAGAGGCAAGTGAATAACCAAAATTCCATAAGTGGCTTGTTTTAGTCCTACATGTCTCCACTCAGCCTCTAAACATAGATTAATGGGTACGATAGTGGGTACCCTTACTAATCCCCTTCATACACCTTGCTCAAATTTAGGTAAGAACATTTGTTGCCAGATTCCAGAGAGTCCTTTCATATTCCTGAACCTGACCCATGTGGTTATCATTCTTTCTTTTCCAGAAAGCCAGGTCTCTGTCAGCATCTTATATTCTCACCAAAAACTATGAAGGGTCTGAGATTTTATTCTGTACTTGCAAACTAATAAGGTAGTCTGCCATGGTTTCATGGAGGGTAGCAGAAGACACTAGACTCCTGGTACTATAGACTTAATGTTTGTATCTCCCCGGACTTTGTATGTTGAAACCTAATCCCCAATGTGATGATATTTGGAGGTGGGGCATTTGGGAAGTGATTGGTTTATGAAAACAGAGACTTCATGAATGGGATCAGTACCCTTATAAAATTTGCCCCAGAGATATCTCTTTCCCCTTCTGGGCTGTGAGGACACAGTGACCATCTACAAAATCATCTATGAACCAGGAAGAGAGCTCTCATCAGAATCTGAATCTGCCTTGATTTTGGACATTTCAGAATGGTGAGAAAGTTTCTGTGGTATATAAACCACCCAATCTATGATAGTTTTTCATAGCAGCTTGAATGGACCAAGAAACCTGGGGCACAGATAAAATAGCTAATACAGCACAGCAAATAGCATGAGCTTCATGCTTGTGTCACTTCTTCTTGCTCCTCAAATGCAGTGGGAACAATATGTAGATGAGCCCAGATGAGTGCTGCACACACACTGGGTTGTATTATAACTCAGGAACCCAGGGCTTAGGGAACCCAAATCTTCTGTACTGGACAAGAAGCAAATTGACCTGCCTTCTATGCTAGAGGGAGATATTCTAACTTTCAAGGCTGTTTGCTGTACAAACATCCTTGAAAAGACAGTTCAGAACAAAAGGGCAGTCAGTGCCTCTGTTCACAAGACAGGCAGAAATGCAAGACATTCATGAAGAACTGTCTCTGAACATTCAGTACTTCTCTCTTCTTGATAATGTCTTGTTTATTGTTAATTATCTTTTGCTCTGACCAGAGCATAAACTGCCTGAGAGCAGGGCCCTTCTCTGTCTTGGTCTCTCCCTTTCCCCTACCATCTAAAACAGCACTTGTCACAGAGTAGAAACTCAATAAATACATGTTGAATAAATAAATATTGTGCTTCAAAACCCAGTTTAGATGACTTGTCTTGTGGGAGCCATAACAGACCCCTGGGATTGAGATTCAGTGTTCAGGCATCCGAGCTTTCATAATACTTCTTATACATATAGCATGGCACTTGTAATTGAACATTTTATGATGTAGTTCCTTTTATTCATGTTTGTTTGCTGAGATTGAAAAATTCTTGAATGTGAGGATGGACTCTTATTTACAGGGCTTAGGCTAGGATGAAGCAGGCGAAGCACGTCGGGTGTGAAATTTAAAGAGGCATTCGCTCTCAAGTTCATGCAAGTGTGCCCACAGTGCCTTGCTTGCCTGATGCTAGTCCAGCCCTGCTTATTTATCTTTGTATGGTCAGCATCCATTAAAGTGGCTCTCATCTAATAGATGTTCCATCAATGTTTGTTCTGCTAAAATGAATGGAATTTAAAAGATGACAAAGGAAAAGATCTTTAGACACATTTTGCTCAGTTTTCTATACCTGATATTTACCCTTTGCTCCTTTAGAGTCATGGTCTATCATTCCCTGTCCCACTTCATGGCACAGAAGGCTGACCTATAGGAACTGCATCAAAAGGCGCTCTTGCCTAGAGCTTCTAGGTGGGGTTGGTCAAGGGGGACTCCCAGTAAGAGTTGGAAGAGCAGAAGGAGAATGTACTCGGAGTATTTATTCCTCAGCTCCCTCCCTGAAAGGTTCCCTGGGATTAGCTATGTCCCCAACAAAGACATAGCTCCAGACAGTAACTCTCTTCAGGTTCCAGTAATTGCTCCTTTTCCTTGCCCCTTCCTGTCTGAGATGGGCAATGGCTCCCCATTGTGGCTAGCTCTGGAATGCATTCCCAAACCTTTTGGTTTCCCTCAACTCTGCCTGTACCTTTTTGTGTAGTTCATTCATTAAAACTCTCTCAATTATCTCATTTGAGTGTAATTTTTCCCTACTGGGTCTCCAAAAGAACGTAATATTGGACCTCGAGAGAGATTTTTATAACATGGGGAAAGGCAAAGATATAAAATACATCTCCTAAATTTTTTTAAATGAAAGACGCCATTTTAAAAGATTCTTTGACAGAAACTATGTATTTGATTTCAACCAGATGGATTTAATTTCAATAGCTCATGATAGCTAAAACTGATGAAGTAATAAAATTAGGCCAAAGGGGAACTTGTTTGAAGGCTGGAAAGACTGATGATGTATTATGGATGATGGATACTGGAGGGTGGGGATATTTTTAGAATTCACCCTTATCATTAATAAGTTAATAGCAAACCTATACATCAAAATTAAAAGGTTCAATTAAAAGATTACATAGTACCTTAGATGACTCCAAGAATTATTAGACCATAAAGACTTAAAGAGTCTAGAAACTAAATGATGCCTATTCAAAATGCTTTTAATTATTTTAATGATTAACAGTATAAGTATGAAGGGTCTTAATACAAAATGGCAGAAGTGGTCCTGGCTTGTAAAAGGTAAGCTTTAATTGAATAGAAAAGGGTTAAAGTTGATATACTGTTTCATCTGTGAAAGTCAATTACTGAAAAGTAACAGAGCAAATTGATTAATAGGTGGCTTTAACAATGATTTTTATGCTTTGGTCACTACAAATAGAGTGAGGGGTGGTAGAAATCCCACTAATTAAATTCATAATATCTTAATAAACCCAGAGAATTGGTGATAACAGCAGGTTTAGTTTAATATGGGGCTGACATGTTAGATTCTCTCTTTTAATAGTGTCATTTAAAAAAAAAATCTTTGGACAAAATAGGAAAGGCAATTCCTTAACCCCTTCTTCTCTGCAAGTGATTATTTCCAGAAAGAATATGATTGCCTGTTAAATTTTAAGCGTGTTTAAAATGCAGAGCAGAACTGAATTATTATGCAGATAATTGAATCCTTGATCTTTTCTCTTTATGCAAAGACTCCAGATAACTGATACAAGGATAAATTATCCAGATTATGATCTCATTTCTGGATTTTGCTTTAGAAATTGCAGATTAAAAGTCAACCAACATTTACTGAACAGCAGTTGATTCCAAGGTTTTCCATATGCTCTCTTGTTAATTTTCCTGACACCTTTGTAGTGTAAGTGTTAACTGTATCTTACAGATGAGGGAACTCAAGTTCAGAGAGGTTTATAACTTGCCATGGAGTTGGATTTTAATCCACACCCCCACACGTAAGTCAGGCACAGTGTCCTTTAAACCATGCGGACAAATAAATGAGAAATGAAACGTGAATGTGGGTGTCAAAGCCACAAACTCCAGGTGAACACCAGTACCCCAGAAATGTCTTTGCTCCACTGAAGTTCTAATTGCAAATTCCTTGAACATCACTGAGGAGTCTGTCTCCAGGCCCTCTGGGAGCAAAGGCCAGAGTAAGTTTACAACAAAGTTATTTGTTTTCTTCATCTGTTACCTGTCACTTTCTATGTAACTTTTTTACCTGATTTTTTGAGAAACAGAAGAAATGTTATGCCATTAACTGGTCAGCGGGTAAAAAGAGCCTCACAATTTTTCTAAGGAACATAGAGAAGCTTTCTGGAAGACTGCATTTCCCTTTGCCAATGTTACAGATAAACATTTTATATTATGTATAGGAGATCAAAGCTCTGAAAGCGAACAAACAACAATTTAAAATTCCAATGCCTGAGGGAAAAAAACGTGTATCCAAAGAGATAATTCCTCAGGCGCTTACTGTCCCTTATTCATAGAAAAAAGAACGCATACAATTGAAAATATATGAGAAAACTGAAAGAAGGAGGTGGAGAGAGACAGAACAGAATAGCTGTTGTCTAGAAAAGAGCAGATGGTTCTCAGTTGGTAAGGATACCAATCGCATTCCAGTGGTGTGCGACTTAGTAGAGCCAAAATAAATGACATATTTGTCCAGAAAGAAAACTGCCACAAGTATAAGCCGGCCAGAGCAATGAAGAGCTAGAGGATGTATTCAAGGAAACAGGGTTTTCATTTGCATTTTCCCCTTGGTGTGACTTTGCATCGTATGTTCTTCATCCCCTGCATGTTGAACAATGGTGTTCAATACCATGGAGCTTCTTTCTAGACCATCATTTAGCAACACACCCCAAAGCTGTCTCAGTAAATGCCCAGCAGAAACTAATCTGTACAAAAGCCCCCCACCCCGGAGAGGTCATGTAGTCCATTTCCTATCCCACGTCCCTGCCTTTCTCAGTCCATAAATTACAGTGACCTTCATCAGAAATAGTCTTGAGCAAGTGTACACTTCTTTTTTTTTTTCTCCAAGGAGCCACTAGAGTAAAACTAGAAAGAAGTGTCAACTAGCCTTTCTGAATTATTAAACCTGTTAGAAAGCAGACAGTTTCTATGTTTATTCATTCATTCCTCGATTGTTTAACCAGTGCCTAGTCATTTCCAGATGCTATGCCAGGTTCTGGTGTTTCTGAGTATGGCGTGGTCGGGCTTTCAACCTAGATGGGAAGACAGGACACACAACACACTGCAGATAGGGGATTTCCAAGATAGGAACGCCAGTGTTGGAGAGCACAAAAAAGTTTAGGAGCTTTACTCTTCAAAATATGCTCTTTCATGATTGATGGTACTGTTCCTTGCAAATAAACGTGTTGCAGATCCAAACCGGTCTCCAGCCACAGAGCGCTGCCTATAACCACCCCCCTTCTATAATTCCGAGGTCACTTCTGGACAAACTGCAAACAGCCTTGGTCATGTGAGATGGCTTTGATAAGCAGTGCTTCTTTACAGTGAAGAGATGATCTCCCTACCTGAGCAGTTTCCAAGTGAGCAAACCCTGACTCAGTTGTCACAGCCTTTTAATGAGTTCCTTTACATGTAGAGAAGTCTTTTCTTATTTTAGCTGTTTTGGGCGGGGGAGGGGGGGACACAATTCAAATAAGAAAGCTGCCCGCAAAGTATTCAATGTCTCACTCGAATTTGTATCATGTCTATGTCGGAGAAGGTATAGTAGAAGATGTGCATGGATGAGATCAGTTTTGCCTTTTACTAAGCTTGCTGGAGTCCTGAAAACGGGGACTCCCAAGCACAGAGAACAGCGTTTCTCTTTCTTTCCCTAGCTGGTTTCTCCTTCTGTTAAGCTTTCAAAGTGGAGAATATGGTCTCCTGCTACCAGCACTACTCCCACTTTCAGGGCCAGCTAATGCTTCTCCGGAGGGAGAAGGAGGGGGTGGTGGAGCAGAGAAGCCAGACGAGAGAATTTCGAATTTCCTTCAGCTTCGGAACCTGCCTCCTGCTGCAGAAATAGCAGGCGTGGCAAATAGGGATATTCCCCTGCCTCTTTGCTGCCCTTTTATTCTACTCTATCTGCATTGCAAAAAGTCACAGGAGGTCACCAAGTGCATAATCCATCATGGTATTTTGACAGAATACCTTCAACCATGCTGAGGGAAGACACCAGGTCATTAAGGGCTTTCAACACCGGAGGAGGAGACCTGATTATATATGAACCAAATTACCTCTCTCTTGGCCATAAGGGATATTAATGTTGAAATGGATTTCCTAGAGGTTGTTGCAGATCCTCCTGCCAGGACCCCTTGAAGAAGAGAATACCACCTGTGCCTAATACTAGAGGGGGAAGGAGAAGACCTTGGGGGTGAACAGTTTAGCCCCCAAATTTTCTTCCAGCCTCAGAACTTCTATCAAACTTAGTCTATTAGATATGCGTTACATGTGCTTTAGCAAAGTGTCAGCCAAGAAGTGAAACAAACTGCTGATCATTTACCTTCACTTATATCACTTTAGGGATGTACATCAGTTGTTAATGAGAAGTAACAAAATTAATGGAGACTGTCTCCTGAAGAGAAATTGTTACCTTCCTTTCTGCTCCCTGTAGGCTTTCATAACCAGAAGAATCAGTTACCAGAAAGCCTGATGGAGAAAATAACGTGAAGGAATAAAAACAAGAAGAAATGATCTTTCAGTCAGTGACCCCATTTTATCCCCTTCTAAACAACCACAACTGCACTCAACATTTGTATCGACTTAAGTGAAAACGTGAATTGGGCCCCTAGTTCCCATTGATTAATCACACTGAGAGACAAATCAGCCAAGAAACCAATTGAATTAAAAGGCTTCTTTATTTGCTGAACGAGATAAATAAAACCTAGGAACAATCCTTTAACATAGACAGTTATGACTCAGTTGTGAACACTCAGCACAAAACAATCTGGAGGCTACGGAGAGAAATGACAGCTATCATTATTATTGTTAACATTATTAGTTGCTATTATGGCCACATTTTATAAAAAGCTTATGAAAAATAGATGTGCCACAGTAAAATTTATCTTGAGAACTGAAAATATAGTTAGGAAAAAAGAAAGATGCAGACTTCCCTGATTTTGCTTTAATAAAATTAATGTTTAATGCATCCTACTATGTAAGTTTTTGGCCCATGACTCTGACTAAAAGCCTAAGCAGACCTTTACAGTCTCAGAAAGGGTAAAAGAGATAAAGAAATCAGGATACTGCAGCAAAATAAATACCATTCTAGTTGATAATTATCTATCACACAATATAGTAACTTTCAATTAGCTTGGTCACAGTTTAATTAAAACCTAAGTTTTATTCGATCAGATATCTGGGAAGCTGGTAATTTGCATCTGCCTTGTGCTTAGATTTCGTATTCTGTTCACCTCCAGTTGTTATTACCTGGTAATTCAGTAATGATCGCTTGCGACTGGGCCCTGGTAGTCACAAAATTTATCACCTCACCATAGAATGACCTCTTCTCACCTCTCCTTAGGTTTCTCTAACTTGTTTTATTCATGAAGGACTCTGTTCCAGGAGGCCAAATACAGTTAGTTATCAGTAGGAAAGGTCAGCATCTGGTTTCAGATAGCTCTTAAGTTAGTGACACTACAGGGGGTTGTTTCATTGTATTATACATTTTGGGCTGAATGTATTGGAAAAGCAAAAGAGCAAACAAACAAAAACCAAGGCACTGTCATATCTGTAAAAAGTCTTTTATCTGGTTTAGAAAGGCATCTTCGCATCTTAACCCCACGGGGCCCCCAGCCATTCTCGCCTCCCCTGGCCTCCCCAGATCTACCTGGCACTCTTCCATCTCATCTATCTCCCTGAGACCTCTCTGATCTGTCACTCCCCTTAGGATAGCAGAGGTCCAAACTCCTTGACCCTCAGAATCTACACAATCTGGTCCCAATTACAAACATATCTTCTCCAGCCTCACCCTCAACAGCTTATGGTGATGGTGGCTTAAGCCTTTGTCCCCACCTGAGCCATCACCTCCCCTTCCTTTACTTAGCCATATTCTACCTACACTTCAAGTTCAAGTTCTCCTCCTCCACAAAACTTGTCAGAATATCCTAGCCCTCAGCCTTTGCTCCCTTTCTCATTCACAGGGCATTCTACTTTAGCTAAGATTTCACTTAGCCATCAATCTGCCTAATTAAATCGTGTTTTCCTGTGCAGAGGCCAGGATTTACACCTTCTTGATATCCCGCAGGCCTGTCCCAACACGATTTTTCCATATCCAGTAGTCATGTGAATGAGATAAACATGGTAAGTACTCGATGATGTAATGCCTTAAAACATTCCCAGTATGTTGACATGTACAACCATTGTATTTTAAATCTACTTATATATTGAGTCTCCCAACTACACTATATTTTCTCTGAGAGTCTAGATCATATCTTCTACTTTTTTGTTTCATTCCAAATTTCTAGCATAGCACTGTGCAAATTGAGATTAGAGATTTACTAGATAATTACTGGTTTAATTTAATTAATTTGGTATAGCTGACACAAATATATGCAAAATGAAATACAAATATCTATGCCACCGCTAAGACTATAAGTTAATTACTATTCTTCAACAATGTTAATAGTCCTTGTATTGACATTTCACTTCTGCATCTAATGGGTTATTTATTTAGTTATTTATTTAGATAGCTACTTGCCCATTAGAATCATTAGCATATCAAAATTGTTTTTTCTGAGACTTGCCGAAAAGAATAAATTGTACATGTTTGAGTATGAGTATTAATTATATTACTTTAAGATGTATTACCTCTCTTTGATGATCTAGGAGTCCCTAATTAAAATAACAAATTAAGTATACAAAACATTAGCTTTATAACTCCTTGTAAAAGCAAGCATAATATATGAATTTACTGATGTTTTAAATATTTTCTGAAGTAAATCAAAATAAAATAAATAAATTTGATTCTATAGGACTTCGACTGCTGTATGTAATAGACACACAAATGCACAAAGATATACTTGAGTTAATGTTAGTTGCATTTCCAGGGGCTTCCATGATTGGGTTTCAGGTTATTTGTTTCTTAGGATTTTTGTTACTTATTGCTTATGTCAGATCAGAAGAAGAAGGCTTTGCTGATTATGACATTCTTAGCTGTTATAAAGTTCTGTGTTGGAATCATCTTGGCTTCTATTCCCAACAAACAGTCCATTCTCTATTGAGATGATAGCCCACTAAGAAAAAAGGTCAAGTTTCATTCCTCTCTATATAGCTGTCTAATTTTCCCAGCACCACTTATTGAAGAGACTGTCTTTTTTCCATTGGATATTTTTCTTGCTTTGTTCAAGTTTAGTTGACCATAGAGTTGAGGGCCCATATCTAGGCTCTCTATTAGGTTCCATTGATCTATGTATCTGTTCTTGTGCCAGTACCATGCTGTCTTGGTGATCACAGCTTTATAATATAGTTCAAAATCAGGCAACGTGATCCCCCCCCCCCCCCAGCTTTGTTTTTCTTTTTCAACATTTCCTTGGTGACTCAGGGTCTTTTATGGTTCCATAAAAATTTTAGGACTGTTTCTTCCAGCTCTTTGAAACATGCTGGTGGTATTTTGATTGAGATGGTACTGAAAATATAGATTGCTCGACTGTTCTCTTATACCATACACAAAGATGTATGAATGGTTGAAAGACCTCAATGTGAGAGACAGGAATCCATCAAAATCCTAAGAGAGAACATAGGCGGTAACCTCTTCAACATCAGCCACAGCAACATCTTTCAAGACATATCTCCAAAGGCAAGGGAAACAAAAGCAAAAATGAACTTTTGGGACTTCATCAAGATTAAAAGCTTCTGCACAGCAAAGGAAACAGTCAGAAAAACAAAGAGGCAACCCAAGGAATGGGAGAAGAGAAGATATTTGCAACTGACACTATAGCTAAAGGGCTAGTACCCAAGATCTATAAAGAACTTCTCAAACTCAATACCTCAAAAAACAAATAAGTCAAAAAATGGGCAAAAGACATGAACAAACACTTCTCCAAAGAAGGCATACGAATGGCTAACAGACACATGAAAAAATATTCAACATCATTAGCCATCAGGGAAGTGCAAATCAAAACCATACTGAGATACCACCTTACGCCAGTTAGAACAGCAAAAATTAACAAGATAAGAAACAACAAATGTTGGAGAGGATGTGGGGAAAGGGAAACCCTCTTAACACTGTTGGTGGGAATGCAAGATGGTACAGCCACTTTGGAAAATAGTATGGAGGTTCTTCAAAAGTTAAAAATAGAGCTACCCTATGATCCAACAATTGCACTTCTGGGTATTTACCACAAAGTTAAAGGTGTAGTGAAAAGTAGGGGCTCGTGCACCCCAATGTTCATAGCAGCAATGTCCACAATAGGCAAACTGTGGAAGGAGCTGAGATACACTTCAACAGAAGAATAAATAAAGATGTGGTCCATATATACAATGGAATATTGCTCAACCATCAGAAAGGATGAATACCCACCATTTGCATTGACATGGATGGAACTGGAGGAGATTATGCTAAGTGACATAAGTCAAGCAGAGAAAGACAATTATATGGTTTCACTTATATGTGGAACATAAGTAATAGCATGGAGGACATTAGGAGAAGGAAGGGGAAAATGAAGGGTGGTAAATCAGAGGGGGAGACAAACCACGAGAGACTATGGACTCCGGGAAACAAACTGAGGGTTTCAGAGGGGATGGGGGTAGGGAGATGGGTTAGCCCAGTGATGGGTATTAAGGAGGGCACATTTTGCAAGGAGCAGTGGGTATTATATGTAAACAATGAATCATGGAACATTAACTCAAAAACTAATGAAGTATTGTATGGTGACTAACATAACATAATAATAATTAAAAAAAAAAAAGAAAGGTAAATAGCAGAGGCAAAATAAATCAATGCCCAAGCCTACCTATAAGCAAAGGAACCAAGCCATTGTCTTGACTCTGGGCAGACTGAGTTTAAAATGGCTGCTGTGAGACACACTGAAGAATTTGATGTCATTTGCTCTACTTCTTGGAATTCACATACTGAAAGACTTCACTTTATCTTGAAGACACAGAGAAACAAGAACAAAGAGAAACATAAACAAAGGAGACCACAGTCGTGTTTTTATAGAGACTTAAGTGCACTCCACAGCCAGGTCCCTCACCACTTCTGTTTCACTGAGGACCAGATCATTTAATGAAATTACTGAATTATTAAAGAAGCACTTCTCACCAGCCCATCAGTCACTGTTTAGGGATTTATATTTCACAAACAAAATCAATAGTCTCATGAGGACATCGCTGCTTATATTGCAGAGCTGCACCATCTGTCAACATTGGAACTTGGGGAAATTTTTATATGACATACTACTATGGAGGCATCTTATATCTAGACACCTTAAAAATAAGTTACTATGAGTGCCTCTTAACTACACCAAACTTGACACATTTAACAGTCCCAAGAAAAAGGCATAGTTCATGAAACTCACTATTAACATTCTCAGCAGTCAAGGCTATTATGGATGCAAAGATATTCTCACCACCTGGGTCAACCAATACCAGAAATGCCCAGTGCAGAAAAAATTACAGGTTCAAATTCTGCAAAACGCAACCCCCACTTCTTTCATTCACACAACACATGCATGTGTACATTTGTGCACAAGCATGTTCTGTGTGCATTCAAGGCTATAAATCAAAGGTCCGGGAGTATGTATTCATATCACTTGACACCAGATGGTTTTTTTACTCCAATATCAGAAATCATGGGGAGGTGTATTTTCCTCAAGGGTGAAGAGGGTTAGGAGACAGAATTTTTGCCACAGAAGTCATGTGCAAGGTAGAAGCCAATTCTGATTATAGAATGTCTCAAAATGGCCCCAAAGAGCTTCCTCACCCCTGCCCCCACCATGTGAAGACACAGCAAAAAGCCATTTATGAACCAGGAAGCAAGCTCTCACTAGACCATGCATCTGCAGGCACTCTGATCTTGGATTTTCCAACCTCCAGAAGTGTGAGAAATAAATGTTTGATGTTTAAGCCACATAGTCTATAGGATTCTGTTATAGCAGCCCAAATAAGCAAAGACAGAAGGATTCTAGGGAGAATTTGTGGAACTCACTCCAACCATTAGAACACTACAGCTTCAGATGGGTTTTAACAGCTGTTTCAAAATCTCTTCTAAGAAAACAGAAGTGTACAAGGTGAACTAGTGTCCATTCTTCTGAATTCAGTCATTATACCAGTGTCCTTAGGAAAAAAAAAAAAGACAAAATGTTCTCAAACCACACTGCATGCACTATACCCTGTTTGTTAGCTACAGATTACTCATCGTTTATGGATGTCTACACTTAGTGCATCCAGCACTATTCTGGGTCTGATAACACAGTGGGAAGCAAAACAGACAAGATCCATGCCTTCAGAGAGCTTCATTCTGGTTGGGAAAATGGAAAATAAGTATATTAATAAAAATAATACAGTCTCATACTGATAAAGACTATACATAAAAGACTAGTAAGGCAATGCAATGACATTCTGAATT
This sequence comes from Martes martes, assembly GCF_963455335.1. Classification (NCBI taxonomy): domain Eukaryota; kingdom Metazoa; phylum Chordata; class Mammalia; order Carnivora; family Mustelidae; genus Martes; species Martes martes. The sequence continues at coordinate 42,316,613 of NC_137893.1, forward strand.
AAGAGAACCTTTAAAAAGCATTATACAAATTATCTGAGAGCAAAAATCCATGCACTGTTTATCCTAAGACCCCTGGAATCTAATGCTATGTGCATAATACTTAGTAGGAATACAACTTTCTGCCTTTTTTTTTTTTTTAGCAGTTGTTGAATTAATTCTAAATGTATAAAAAATAAGACATCAACTGAAGCAGGAACTTTGAAAGAAAGGATTAGAAATTCACCAACAAAGCTTAAAATCCCTGGCAATCAAAATTCAAATGCAAATGGCAAGCGGCACATGGAAAGCATTTAGAGTTGCTCTCTGCCAAAGGATGGAGCTTCCAGCCCTCTGATCGGGGCACTTCACAAAGCCTCCCCATTCATCTAAACCCAGTACACTCTGTGCTCCCTGGAAAGAAGAGAACATTGGCTTTGCTTTGATTCAGATCTATTATGGCAGGACACACAATTGCTTCACTACTGCTGGACTTGAGGGAGATTCTAGAATGAAACCTAGGCATTCAAAACTATTCAATGCTGAACCTTCAGCCACACCTCCTGAGGGGTCAACCAAGACACCAGGTAGAGAAAGGAGTCATCTTCCCACAGACAGCCTACTGCTGAACCGTCCCTTCTGACTTGCCAATCAATAATAGCACATTACAAGGACGGACAGAAAGAGGCCATAGGTCCAAGGAGGAGGTGTTAGTTCATTTCCTTATTTCCCTGGGTGGTTGGTATTAGCTCCCACAGACATGTTTATTAAAGGAAGTAAGGTGTGGTGGTTTTGTAGTTCTTAACTGTAAGAAGATCTTGGATTTGAGTCCTGATGGTCTCTATTTATAACTGTAATTTAAAAACAAATAGGCAAACAAACTGTCAGGTCCTTAGAGCAGAGATACATTTTTGCAAACTCATTAATTGCCCCTGTAACAGAGACTGTTTATTAGGATCACTAGTAGGAAATAACACCTCCACATTTACAGGACAACCTTCTGTCGCAGAGGGAGCACCAGTCCCAGGGTTCTGTACATGCTCAGTCACATCCTGGCTCTGTGACTACTGACTTCATGGTCACATCTGGATTCAAATTTTGGTTCTTTTCTCTCTTAGCGGCATGAGTTTGGGACATTATCCATTCTCTTTAAGCTTCTATTACCTCCTCCATAAAGTGAGGTTGACACTACGTACTTCAAAGATTTTATGATGATTCAATAGTGATCTGTATTAGTTTGCTGGGGCTGCCATAACAAAATACCACCTACTGTGGGGCTTTAACAATGGAAATCTGTTTTCCTAGTTCTGGAGGCTGGAATACAAGATCAAGGTGCCAACATGGTTGGAACCCTCTGAGGCATCTCTTTTTGTTTGCAGATGGCTGCCCTCTTGCTACCTGTTCACATGGTCATCCCCCTGGACACATGTGTCTCCCTGGTGTCACTTTACTGTCTTATAAGGACACAAGCCATATGAGATTATGGCCCCATTCTAATGGCCTCTTTTTAAATTAATTACCATTTAAAGACCTTATCTCTAAGGCACGATTCAGTCCATAACACAATATTTATAAGGTACTTAATAAATATGAGATTGTTTCTCCTTACCCCTAGTTTAGAGGGTGGCCTAGATGGACAGATCTCCAAGTTTGGCCATGGATCCCTAAAGGTTAACAAGCTTCTTTCAGGGCATTTGTGAGATCAAAACAATTTTCACAATAAAGTAAGGCTAAGGCATTATTTGCCCATTTTTCAGTGCTGACTTTTGCAGTGATGGTGTGAAAGCAATGGTGGGTAAAACCGTAGCCCCTTTCCACAAATCAAAGCAGTGGCACTAGACTTTACTTGTAGTCATTGTATTTTTCAACACCATGGATTCACGATAAAAACAATCACCAATTTCACTTAAAGATATACTTGATGAAGAAGTCAGAATTATTAATTTTATTAAATCTTGACCCTTGGATACATGCATTTTTAATATTTTGCATGATGAAATGGGATATTCATATAGAGAGCATGTCTATTTCATACTAAAGTATGATGGTTGTCTCAAGAAGAAGCACTCCTGTGGTTGTGTTGCAAGCTGACCTAAGCTGCCATTTTCATGGAGGACCAGTTTACTCATAAGACTTACACACCTACTTTGTTTAACAGTTTGCCACTAGTATTTGACAACACTTTCTTGAAAATTAACTAAATGGCCTCTCAACTCAAGGTAAAACAAACGAGCAAACAAATACAACTTTCTCAGTATTTGTCACCAATGATAAAAATGGAACTTTCAGGTAAAAGAACTCTGAAAACCTTGTATCTGTCATCATGAGCTTAACAGCTTTTTAATACTTAGCTATTTTCCTGATATGACCAGTAGTGATATTTTAAAATGTGATTTTAAAAAATAGTGAGTAAGGAAATATGCTGAAATTTGGAAGATCTGCATAATTCAGAGAAATAATATTTTTCAAATGACCAATGTATGCTTTTACAAAATCATGCATAGGTAAAAGATTCATTCGAAGTAGAAGGTAAGTCAATAGATTTTAAAGTGAGAGTTCACTGATTTGGTTTCAGATTCTGTATCTTGTGCTCTGGTGCAATATCAAAGAAGAATATCTACAATATGTAGCAAGACTATTAAGTACACTTCTATTTTCCAATTACATATCTGTGCGCAGCCAGATATTCCTCATATACTTCAACCAAAACAACACATCACAACACAGTGAATGCAGACACAGGTGTGAGAGCCCAACTTTTTTTTCTTTAAAGATTTTTTTTTATTATGTATGTATGTATGTATGTATTTATGTATTTATAAAAGAGAGAGAGTGAGAGAGCTTAAGTTGGGGGGGGGAAGCACAGGGAGAGGGAGAAGCAGACTCCCTGCTGAGCAGGGAGCCTGACGCAGGGTTCAATCCTAGGACCCTGGGATCATGACCTGAGCCCAAGGCAGACGCTTAACTGACTGAGCCACCCAGGCACCCCACCCCCAACAGTCTTCTTTTTTTCTTTTTTCTTAAAGATTTTATTTATTTATTTATTTATTTATTTGACACAGAGAGAGATCACAAGTAGGCAGAGAGGCAGGCAAAGAGAGAGAGCAGGCTCCCTGCTGAGCAGAGAGCCCAATGGAGGGCTCGATCCCAGGACCCTGAGATCAGGACCTGAGCCAAATGCAGAGGCTTAACTCACTGAACCACCCAGGTGCCCCCCACCAACAGTCATCAATTGCGCAAGACATTAATTTACAGAAATGTAAAACAATGCCACTATTCTCAGTCCACTGTTTTTTTGTTTTGAAAAATACTGTTTTTAGTAATATGCATGATACTTATGTTACCACATGATAGGTTTATTATTTGTAAATGAATTATTAAATATACATTTTAAACACTTCTTAGCTTTTTTTTGAGAGAGAGAGAGAGCACAGGTGCACAAGTGGGGGAGGGGTGGAAGGGACAGAGAGAAAGAGACAAACTAAAACAGGTTGCACACCCAGCACAGAGCCCAACACAGAGCTCGATCGCACAGCCCTGAATCACGACCTGAGCCAAAATCAAGAGTTGGACACTTAACCAACTGAGCCACCCAGGCCCCCCCTTAGCTTTAACTTCTAATATAGCAAATATTTATAGATATAGCCCACTTAAACAAAATCTCTTTAGGGGTTCTCAATAATTTGTAAGCATATAGATGGTTCGTAAGACATCTCTCCTATGCCTAAAAAATACTGGTAACTGCTGGCCTAGATCAATGTTTCTATGGCACAGTATACACACTGTTGATCATGCATGAGATGGTTCTAAGGGGGCATAGATACACTATAAAAATTTTATCATTATGAATTTATTTTAATTTTCTATGGTAAATGATACTGGCTTACCATTTTTCATAGTTTTATAGTTTTCCTCTTTTCATAATTGATTTATATTAAAAAGTCAATTTAATGGAAATACATAGATATGATAAAAATGGTGATGTTGTATGTAAATGACTAAAGTGTGGGAAACCCTAGCTCTCAGAAGAGATTTTCAAAAGCATATATTGCATAGGCTTATTTTTTCTAACTTGAGTCTCTCACCCAACATTTTGCATATTAATAAGTATAATGGTGAAAGAGAATTTACTTGGATAACAAATTATTTTCCCTCCCAGTCAGACTACAAAGTTCCATTGGAGGCCTAGATGATTGGTGTGGTTTTGATGTCTAGAATAATCATTTGAAATCTCCATTTCACTGTGGGTTTTATAGACAATAAGTTCTAGTTATACAAGTAATATTATTTGGTGAAACAGAAAACATCTTTTATCACTCTCATCTTCTACCTATAAGTTGTATCAAGCTCTGGGCTTCCCTTGACACAGGAAACATCCCAAATCCATGTGTTGTGGTCACGGACTGATACCTCAATTCACTTTCCAAGTCTATGGCAAGTGGCTTGGAAGCCAGTCTGGAGAAAGAGGGTGGTCTAGGGGGTGGGGTGCTAAAATAAAGCCAGGATCAGAAGACTTGTGTTCGTATACTAGACTTTTCCCAAGGCTTTCCTTTCCTGCAAAACAAAGGGTTGAACTAAATGATCTTCCAGTTGAAACAGCCTGACTCAGAAGATCAGAAACAGCCGCTGAGGAAGCCATTTGTCTAGGGAACCCTGAAGGGATGATAACACCCACCCCGTCCCACTCAGGCTGCTGAATGCTGGGCTCTGCCTTCATGGATATGGACTCCATCTCCATAACTGTGTTATTTTATCTTAATCTATGACCCTGCAATGGTACCAATACTTGATATAATTAAAGGAAGGGGCTGGATACATCAGATGGGTGAAGAGACATGGCTGCCTGAGCTCCAAGAACTGTGAATTCTAGTCTTGGCTCTGCCACTGTCTCAGGACATACCATGTATCCTTTCTAAAACCTAGGCAGCTTCTGGACACAGCATTAGCCTATTTCATGGGACTGCTGTAAGAAATAATTTATACAAATGGCAATGTATAAGAGATTTCAAAGTGAAGTACTAAACTGAAACTTGGGAAACATGCTGGGAACTCTTATCCCATTCTGCTAACTAAAAAATAAAAATTTGCTGTTGAAAAGTCCTTAACAATATAACTGTTTAATCAATACATCACCAGCAGCCTAGCAAATTAGCATGAAACCACAGGCCTGAGACCTGAAAAGAATTAAATTGATGTTTAATAGAAATTGGACTGTGAGCAAGAAGACTTCTGAAAAGTTAAAATCTAGCCCACAAAACTGGAAGCACATTCTACACCTTCAGGGCTGGGTGTGTGTAATGATCAGGTTCACGTTGCTACACACATTACTTACACCACAGTCAACATGGGAAGACTAACAAAAATGTTTTGGAGCCTACAAAATTTTAACATCTATTTGCAAGACTGACATATAAAATGTGCTTTTATAATGGACTCAAGAAGACATTTTTCTTTTTTAAAGATTTTTTTTTTTAATTTGACAGACAGAGATCACAAGTAGGCAGAGAGGCAGGCAGAGAGAGAGAGAGAGGAGGAAGCAGGCTCCCTGTTAAGCAGAGAGCCCAATGCGGGGATCGATCCCTGCACCCTAGCTGGGGTCATGACCTGAGCTGAAGGCAGAGGCTTTAAACCACTGAGCCACCCAGGCGCCCCAAGAAGACATTTTTCAAATGAGAAAAGGTGTTGCTGTTATTACTCTAAGTCAATTTACTGCTTTAAATAGTTTCATTTAAAGCAGGCAATTTAAGAATTAACTAGGAGGGAGAGGAGGAGGCCAGTTTATTCTGATGCTCCTTTCTCCTTCCTCTAAATCCTATAGGGGGCATCACAGTAGAACTGCATTCCCTATGTGGTGAAAGTGGTTGTATCTGTGTACAACACGTACATGGAAACCAGGAAAGGAAAACAGCCCAAATAGTCTACGGAGCCAGGCCCCTCTTGAAAGTTGTGGTCACTCCTCCCTCTGGTGGCTGATGGGACAGCACCTTTTCTTGGTGATGAAAGCTAGCCACAGTTGTCCTCAGAGCAGCTTCCTGAAAGGAAGTGCTTCAATTCTGGCATAACAAAAGTCTTGAAAAATTGAATTTTAAGAGTTTTTGTTAAGTCTTTGTTGCTGGGGACTCACTTTCTGCCTGTCTGATACACAAACCCAGCAACCTCCATCCTTCTAGGACATCAGCAGGCTTTCCTGATGGCCCTGTGTTCTTTTGCTGGGTTTAAAGGTTTAGTCACGGTCAGATCCCCTTGCCTCGTTGCCACTGAGTTAAACTAAATGACAGTTGGGCACTCTGTTGTGTCTCTGAGGCAGCAGGAAATGGCAGCTCTACTGAGACCAGTGGGAAGGATAAAGACACTTTTTGCTAGAACCAGCCAACTCAGACGTTTCTTAGGCCACAGGTGCTCAACAAAGTACCAATGACGTCAGAGATTTAAAAGGCCCCCAAAGACCCTATTCCAGGCTTCCCCTCCAGGTTTGCCCTTCAGAGCACTTTGTAACTGTAGGCAAATGTAAATCAGGAAATGGACTCCAGAATAAGTTATCCCAAAGTCTGGTCCACAGAGTATAGGCTTAATGATGCAAGGTGGTGGTGGGGGGCATGGGTGAGGGGGGGGGGCTTCTTTGCTGTTATTCCACTGCAGGGGAGCTGGAAAACAGCAATTCTTTGCATATTGCAAGGCTATGACAAAAGAAAACTCAGAGGGAACAGAAGGCAAAAGAAAGAAGGGAGAATCAAACTTCTCTGATTATCAACCAGGTATGCACACAAAGCTCTCTGTATAAATCTTCATTCCTGTATGGGTGTTAAAGAAGGATTATTTTAACAGCTGTTAGTCTGACATTACTTGTTGGCATCTAAAAATATGTCAGAAACCTTAATACAGGCCAGGGATAAAATGTCCCTTTTTTCCCTTTTTTCTCTTCTCTTTTGAAACCTAGTGACCAATAAATGATAACTTAATTCCTTGAGCAATGGAAATTACATTAAACAAAGTAGAATTGAGGTCTAGTCCACTAAGTGTTCACCAAGTGAATTAAAAATGTGATTCAAAATTGTCAGACTTAGAGAAAATAACATTTATAATTTTTGAGGTGAGACCAATTATTTGCAAGAAAAAGTACCACCTTGGGCACATTTAGTGGGTTTTGCCAAAGGGGTGGGGGCAGGTAGTAGGTCTCTAGGGAAATCTTTTCTTCTTTAGTCAGGTGGTCTGTCTCCCAAACAGTACCCTGATCAAGCTATCAAGCTATCCCTCTTCCATCAAAAAAAAAAAAAAAAAAAAAAGTCAAAGCCAAAGGAAGAATTCCTAAAAGTTAGGAAATTGAATGTTTATTTTTGCTATTGTTTTCATACTAAATAGGATCATGAAAGAAAGCTTTCACTCAGCAGCTGCATCTAATTTAATATGAAGCTCCCCAAAGAGGAGTGAACAGGATGTGATGAAAGCAGTTAAACATGGATGCTAATATTTTGTGAGGCATCTGGTACTGCTCCACCACCTAGAAATCTAAGAATCAAATTAGCAGATTCAATTCTGCCAAAGTTATCAAATTATTGTCAAAAGGATTTTGCAAAGCAGGCCCCTCCTCTCCAACATCTGCTCTACCCATCCAGCGAAGGACCAAAGACTTCAATGTGACTTGTTGATGGAGAACATTTTACCCATTGCTGGTCCAGCTAAATGCTGCACCTCCTGTACTGAGCGCCTTCAGTTATGGTGTCAGTCCACAAAGAACTCAGATACAAACTAGCACTTCTATAGGTCCATATAGAGGTGATTCATAAAATATCAAAGTATAAAATATGTACCCATTTTATAAATGTCAAAACTGTTCAAGATTTTAAGTAAACACCCAAGAACCCCACCAACAAATTTATAAAGCAGTACTTTTTATTTTTATTTTTTTTTCGGCCATGAAAGAAATAGTAGTAAGGATTCCCCTGTTATTACACTCAGAGCCTTGAAAGCTGCTTGAGAAGTATAATTTAATCCCAAAGAAATTGCAGAGGCTACTCCCAAGGACTGCTGTTTGTCCTTGCTGAGCTGTTGGACTCGGACTGCTGGGCACAATCTGCTAGAAAAACTGAAGTGAAAAGCAGCCAGGAGCTTTACTAGCCAATGTCTTGGAGAGTCAAGGAATGCAAGAGTGTCTAGTTATCTGGGACATGTACACCTTGGCCTTTTCATAAAGGAATTTCTTTTCTCTCCAACCAAAAGGAAAGCTGGAGTTTCATTTCAGTGTGCGTCAGCCATACTGGACTCCAAGAGAACTGACTGGAACTTGATCAGCAAGGATGTGGCTTGTGTAGCTCAAATTTATGGCGGTGCATCTGCTGTGAGTGGTGTCTTGAATGGAGGCCAGGAACTCTTCCGTCAGCCACATCCATATGCTATGCATGTGTTCACTGCTACGCACATTTTTTAAATTTAGCTCTTGTGGGTACATGTTCTACACTTTTCCCTTGTACGTGATTTTTTTAAAATATGCTTTAGAAAATATACACAATCTTTTCAGAGTCTTTGCTGACTCACTGGGGGTTCTTTTGAATGTTTTCCTTTCGAAAGCCTTGAGTTAAGTAGTCAAAAATGTACAACAAAAGCTACTCTTAGTCTACTAAGATTAAAGCCTACTGCTTAGTCTACACAGCTGTTACAGGATGACCTGTTAGAGAACCTCTTTTTTTCTGTGCAGAAGCATCCTCTAGTTCCTTTTGGTGGACAGTCATCTTGGCCAGGTTAGGGCAGCTTTTGTGTTAGTTTTCCAAACATGTTTCCTTTTAAAGTTTAGCCAAAGGACAACATAGGTTTCAAAACAGAATTATCAGTATGATTGCCTAAGATATGTCTCCTTCAAGCCCATGCATTAGGAAATGCGGACCCAGACATTCCTGGTTTAAAAATTCAAGTAACTATTATCTAGCAGCTTAACTTCCATTGCTCTTTTTTCAAATGGCTGAGCAGTGACTCAAAATCATCACCTAGGTCAGGCGTTCCCAGAAGAAGACCAAAACATCCAAACTCCATCAGTTGGCTACTGTGTTCAGGATAGCTTGGGCTTTCAACCAGCCAACATTTAGTGATTACATTTTATCATCTCTTTTGTAACGCAGAAAACAATAGGCGTCATTATTATGGATGTTTATGAATATGTTCTTATTTAGCATTTAAATGAATACTTTTAAAATATTCAATTTGTGTTTCATTTGACCCTGAAACCAAAGTTCTATTTGTCTTCTCTCATAGATAATCTTTTTTATCTTACTGTTTATAAATTCTTGAGGGCCAGGACTATGGTTTCTTTCATTCTGACTTTTTCTTTCTTCTCTTTTTATCTTACTTCCTCCATAGCATCTCCAGTCCTATGCATACAGAACACATAATTCTTAATTGGTTGTGTTTCCCTCTTCTCTCGTGAGTGATCATAAGATTTAGGAAACAATACACCTATAGCTTCTGAAGTATTTTCCTCTAATATTTTAAATCATTTGAAAAATACATCTAATAATATAATGTGAAATACAGAATTTACATTTTAATATGTATTTGCATTCTCAACTACTCTGAGGAACCCTTTATTTATTTATTTATTTTTAAGATTTTTTAAAATTTATTTGAGAGGGAGAGAGAGAGAAAGCAAGACCTGGGAAAGAGGCAGAGGGAGAGGGAGGAACAGACTTCCTGCTGAGCAGGGGGCCAAAGTCAGTCTCCATCCCAGGACTGGGGCTCCATCCTAGGACCCTAGGATCATGACCTGAGCCAAGGCAGATGCTTAACCAACTGAGTTACCAACGCACCTCTTGAGGAACTCTTTAAAAAAGACAGACTGCTTCAAACTTTTCAAAGGAATTCAAAGTGTTATTGGAAAAGCTGATACTTTTAGAGTGGGTGACAGGAAAATAACTGATATCAGCAATATAATTGATTATTTCAGTAAATTCAGTCTTCAAAATGAACCAGTTTGGAATATTATATAGGACATCTAAATATTTCATGTTCAGCCAGTGATCATCAATTGGCCAGCCATGAATTATAGGAGAAGAAAAATTACCCCCAAGAAATCCCTTTGTGAAGCATATTTCTAGATGTGTTCCCTGAGGAGAGTAACCTATTCAATTTAGCTGCTATCTTTAGGGTCACTGCATTTGATCAAATGCTAAAGGGGAAAAATTCTATGGGATTTTACTCCAGGCTGAGAGCCACTGAGAACTAACACTCTGAGACTGAATAACACAACACGCTTCACAAATCTTTCTTAAAGCTACTATATAAACTCAACCATTTTCAAAAAAGCATTCAGAGTATGAAACATCACATGTCTGACTAATAGTACATTGCTGTATGGTCTAGTGACTCCCCCATACTCTTCCTACATTGTGTATAAATTCATGGTGTGCACATTAACAATCCCGGCCATCTCTTCTGCTCTTGAAAACAGCAGTAATGCTGTGTATTTCCTTGTGATAAAGGGTTAGAGACCAAATTACAGTTCACTTAAAAATCTTCTCCTTCAGCGAGAAGGACGTCATTTATTTTCTCTAAACATCTGCAAACATTTGTTCTTATTCCACCTCCACCTAAAAAAAATATCACCTTCTTTCTCCTCCCAAAGGGGGAACATTATCATTAAATGCTAGCCTTCTCCCCACGATGGCTCTATCTCCACTCCATCCTCCAGAGGTCAGTCACTGAGTCCTGCCTCTACTTGCTCCTAAATCTCTCATCCACCCTCTTGTCTTTATACCCACTGCCACTGGTTTATTTCGGATCCTCCTTGCCCTGGATTACTGCAATACCACCCTCAGGCCACTTCTCTACTTCATCTTCAACACTGCTGCCAGAGGGATATTTTTAACCTTTAATTTTGAAATAATTTTAGACTTAGAGAAATTGTAAAACCAGTACAGGGTTCCCATACACCATCCATTCAGTGTCCCCTGGTACTAACCTCTTGCACAGAGACCATGTGACTCACAAGCAGAAAATGTTTTCTATCTGGTCCCTCCCAGAAAAAGTTTCTCAGCCACCAAGTGATAAAGCAACAATCAACTGTGTTTTACCTTTGATTATCAAGGGCAACATGTGCTAAAAAATCAATGAATTTCTCTAAAAGAGGCCTTTTTCGGTATATTAATCATCATTTTTTATACATCAAAAAGTGGAAATTGGCAAAAATGTTTTAAAATAATTTCCACGGGTGTGGGCAGTTCAGGGAAACCATCACTCTCACACATTGCTAGAGGGTAATGTGACAATATGTTTCAAGAGCATTAACATCATGCATAACCTTTGTTCCAGAAATTTCAATTCTAGGAATTTGCCCTAAGGAGTAATCACAAATGTGCCAAAGATTTATATACCACCTTTCTCACTGGAGCATTATTTATAATACAGAGAAATTATACCAACTAAATACCAACTAAATAGTTGGCAGAAGAAAAACTGGCTAAATAAATTATATCCATGGCCTGGGAAATTAATGTAGCTATTATAATTTGTAGGAAAACTCATATTAATATAGGGAAATACTCATATTGTTAACTGAAAAAAAGCAAGTTTTAAAACTGTAAGTAGAGTATGATGCCATTTTAATTTTTTAAATATATGTAATACACGAACAGAAACAAACCAAGATGGAAAGGAAATATGCCTGACGACTAACAGGAGTTATCTCTATTACGTCTGACATTTATTTTCTTTGTTATTCATTTCTGAATTTTCTCTGGCAATTATAATGTTTTAAGAAAAAAAATATGTAGTTTTCCTCTCCCCTATGAGTTGGAAGGATTTTTGCTTTCTTAAGCTATATATTTCAAATAAAGAAAGTAAAATTAAAGACGCTCTGACTGAACTGAAGTCAGGAGCTAAGAAATGCCTTTTTCCTCCATCTAACCCCATCCCAGGACAATCAGTACAACTCTGCTAGAACACTGGACCAGGAGAAGGAAAAACGTTCCCTTGGGCACGTCAGTATTGGGGTTATTTGTTGCCGAAGGTCAACTATAGTGAAGTTTAGACAAAGATCAGTAACAAAAAGGATTGAAATCCATAAATTTCTGGGGGTACAAGGAGTGGGATGAGCTGTCCACCTAATTTCAATCAACTCTTGTTGCTGTCTTTCCCCCACTTTCAGCTAGATATTAAGTATTATATAGGCATGCTATTTAAGAATAGCCTCACACAAGTGGACCTTCCCAAGGACAAAGAAAATTAGAACCTAAAATGCCAAACAACCACAATGAATGACCTCAGTGTTTGTGTGTGTGGTAGTATGTGGAAGTGGGAAGTAATATGAGGGCAGGTGGAATTTCTAATTAATAAATCTGTGGATTCAAGTTTTATGTCATGATAATTTACATTAAAATATGGTTGAATTTTATTTTCTAGGATCCTCAAGTGTTTCCTTGTTTGCTCTAAATCAACTTCCTGTCACTCCAGCCAGGCTCTCCACATTGTCTCCCATCCCTTCCTTGCTATACCCCCCCCCGCCTCCCCACTTCCCTGCTTTCTCTTTCTAAAATATGATTATGATCGAGTCCTGCTAAAATGGTCAAGGACAGGGATTCTCAATGTGTGGTCCACATTTCACACTCACCTGGAGAGCTTCTTTAAAAAGTAAATCCCTAGAGCCCACCCCAGATGCACCACATCAGAATCTCTGAGGCTGGGCCCCAGGAGTTGTACCACCATCAACTTCCCCAGAAGATTCTCCTGCATATTATAGTTTGAAAGTGCTGGGTCAATGAGTGCCAGCATTTCAAGGTAGATGCATTTTTACTGAGACTTTGGGAAGATAAGATGCCTCCATTTAAAACATAAATGTAAAGGCTAGAATTTCAAGGATTGGTGAGAAATATTTTTAGGGAGGGGGTGGTACTTTCTGGCTTATTCTCTTCCCACCACCCCTAAAGTCACATCTGCTCTGCCTTCAGTTAAGTGAAGCAATCCGTCCCTTAGGGAGGAAAGTGGGGCTGGGTCCAAGGGGGAATTAAATAGCAAAGCAATATTCATTGTTAACGTCTTTGAAAATTTTGCTCTCTTTGGAGTACTGGGTATTTAAAGTTCTTATTTTTAAGCCCTAGAAGTATCCATTCTAAGTCCCCAAGGCATTACTTTTTACTTTACTATGCTACTTCCTTATTTTTATTGCTTAACTTGTTCCTTAATCAATCCACTCTTCAAAAAATCTTTTGATTGAAATAATACCTTGACTGTGATTGCTGATTGGAGTTTTGTCTTTAAAGCTTAATTTAAATGAGTGTGTTACTAGCTGGGACAGTGTATGGTATTAAATCTGGGGAAGCGGTATTCTGTTTCCTCAGTGACTGATAAATACTGATAGGCAAAATGGGACCTCTTCTGGTGGGGGGGAATCTCATTTTTCTTTCATTTGCATTCATAGCCACATCAATTTCTAGTATAGCGATTATATCTCAGCAACTGTATCCTCAACCTCAGTCTGAAATTCTGGGGGAAAAAAAACTGAACATATTATAATGCCACATTGTTTGAAATTGCCAATAGATTCCATTACATATTCTGCTGCTGCACAATAACCTTTATCTAGCCACCATCTTACTTATTCTCAACGGTTTCAGAGGTGATCTATTGCTCTTCATGAATACGACAGTTGACAAGCTACAGACTGCTGAGTTTGATCTTAATAGGAGTTGAAAGATATTCATCAGACTCTTGCCTCTCTAAGGTCTGAGGTAGATAACAAAATTGTGAAATGCTACATTTGAAAGACCAAAGATTGACAAGTTCATAGCTATTCCCATTTTCTTCGTTTTGGTATTGCTCTGACAGAAACATCTCTGCAAATGAGGGTATCGTAAATGCTTTGCCTAATAAACAGTAATGCTTCCAGGCCCCCAGGTCAGACCGAAGCACTACAGTTTCTGTTGCTGTATAAAGGTGACTAGCTGTGATGGGAGGTTTAGCTGTTCATTCCCGAGTTATAAATTCACCCTTGCTGAACACTGCATTTATAGGGTTCTGCTGGTGTGGATGTATGTGTGTAAGTTTTCTCCATATGTGCATGATCATTAAAAGGATGGTATTAAAAAGGAATGAAGGTACTCAAACTCTATTTAAACCAAATGTTCTAACAAATAGGAACTTTAAAACATTATAGACCCATGACTTGTGTGTGTGTGTGTGTATGTGTGTGTGTGTGTTGGGGGTGCATGATGTAGTTAAAAACCCAGACATCTGACTCTGACACTAACAAATGATTTTCTGGTGTTCTGTTAGGAAAATAAAAGGCAATTTTCTGATTGCTTTGTCCATGGATACGCATATATACTACAGGGGTTTTTTGTTCCTCATTTTAAATTTCAAGTCCTTTATATAGTGTCATAAAACCTTAGAAAAATTTAGTGAAGTGGGAGCAGTTAGTGCTCTAATAAGTATATTCAATCAAAAATAAGATTAAACTGGGGAGTTTCAATTTCATAGAAATTGAGGAAAGCCAGGAGGTGAGGGGAGGTGAGGTGGGTGAGGTGAGGTGGGTGGGTGATGGGGAACTTAGCACTCACACTCTTTGAATGCTCTAGGCACTATAATCTAACACGTTCTTGCCAGCAGGAGCCCCAAAGCTTTAAGGGATAACCTAGCCAATAAATAACTCCCAAAATACAGACTCAAAGTAAACTTGACAGACGGGATGCTGGCCCAAGATAAACAAGACTAGATTTAACAGGATATAAAATACTATATTTGGTTTCAAAAAATCAGTTAAACAAATATAGACTAGAAGAGACTCGGCTAAGTGGCTGTTCACTGGAAGAATATTTGAGACTTCTACTTGGCAACAACTTTAACATACACTAATAATAAGATGGTAGCAACTTGCATTTTTATAACAGTCTTTGGTTGACAAGTCATGTTCACATATATTATCTCATTGGATCCTTCCAAAGATGTTGTGGGAAAAGAGTTTTAATGCCTTAATATAAGATGCAGAAAACTAAAGGTTGGAAAGATTAAGTGCCTGTTCCTGAATAACACACCTAGAACCTGAAAGGTCAATAAACCAGAAGGCAAAATAAGTAACTAAAATTTACTGAGTACCTGTTATGTGGTAAGCTCTTTATATATCTCATTTAAACCACTACAATACTATAATGTGGTCAATTCCAGTTCCTATTTATAGATGAAAAAATGGAAGCTCATATGCTTAAAACCATAGTAAGAGTGGCTGTAATGGGCTGAATGGTGGCCATAAGATATATGAGCTCCTAATTCCTGCAACCTGTGAATGTTACCTTATTTGGAGACAAGGGTCTCTGAAGATGTGATGTGAAGACAAAGCAGCCACAAGACAAGGAATGCTAAAAGCCCCCACAAGCAGGAAGGGCAAGGAAGAATTCTCTCTAAGAACCCTGGAGGTAGTGCAGCCACTTCAATACCTTGACTTCAAACTCTGACCCTCAGAACTGTGAGGGAATACATTTCTGTTTTTTAAAGCCACCCAGTTTGTGGCAACTTGTCACAGCATCTCAAGGGAACTAATACAGTGATGGAAGTGGTATTAAAAATCCATATTTGCTAGACTCTAAAATCCATGTCTTTTGCATTGTGGAGATCAATGCTAAAGAAAGAAGACTGTAGGAACTGGGGGTGGAGGAAAGGTTGGAGAAGAGGGACAAGGCCAAAAAACTGTCTTCAAGTAGGGTATCCAGGGCAGAAATATGGAGAAGAGTGCTTTCCACCTCTCAAAACAATTCAGTCCCGTGGGGCACCTGGATGGCTCTGTGGGTTAAAGCCTTTGCCTTTGGCTCAGGTCATGATCCCAGGGTCTTGGGATTGAGCCCTGCATCGGGCTCTCTGCTCAGCGGGGAGCCTTTTTCCCCCTCTCTCTCTGCCTGCCTCTCTGCCTACTTGTGATCTCTCTCTATCTGTCAAATAAATAAATAAAACCTTAAAAAAAAAAAATTCAGTCCCCATCTCCCCACCAAAGTGCAATTTCTTTTAAGGAGAAACAACAAGACCTCAAAAACAAAAAGCAAATCTCAAACTGTGGATTCAAAATATAGATTCAACTAATACACACCATTTTAAAACCAAAGAAGAAGAGCAAATTAGAAATAACTAAGAATAAATCCAATAACAAGGTGAGGGTAAATTAACATACTCCTGTATTAAAGAGAGACCTAAGGAAAATGGTATTTGTGTAAGAATATGCCAATGTACTAAAAGATGTCATGAATGCTGGGACCTTCTAGTGGGCTGAAAACATGACCTATAAAGAGAACCACTGCAGCATAATGAAGAACTAGTTATGTGTTAGACGTACCAGTACAGCCACTCCTATTCAGAGTAAAATTACACAGACAGATGTTAACACAGGAAAAAATGATGGACTTCAAGAATTATTTTAACACAGAAAGAGGCCCAAAACAGAAGATTAGACTTGTTATGTTTATTTATATAGCCTTAACCACACTAATAAGAAGGGAAATAAAGAAAGCCACTCTGGCTCAATAAAAGGAAGAAATTTTGAACAATCAGGACATTTCAAGAATGAAATGAGCCCCCCTCATGGGACAGTGACATTGTGAAAAACGTGAAAGTGGGAACTGGGTAGCCTGTCAAAGATGCTATAGATGAGATTTCAGTATCTCTAAATTTTAAGGTTTCTTCTAACTCTAGGAAACTATGATTTGAAAAAAAAAATACACAAATTATAAAAATGATTCATAAAATGTTTGAAGGACAACTTATTTTGATGATGTGTAATATTTCTCTAAAGGGGAATCAAGATATAACTTAAATATAAATGTTTAATTTACCTTAAAGCACAGTGGTGGCTAATCAAAGTTCTCAGATAAATATATACATAGTTAGAATGTCTCAATGAAATTCATCATGTAAGTAGAGATTACATAGTTATTCAACCACACTAATGGAATCTACATTTGGCAGAGCACTAGGAGTCATCTTATATGCCTTCTTGGTTAGTGGAAGCAGGTGGTGATTTGGAGACAAAGGTCTGAATTAAAGACCAGAGGCACAACTTACTAGCTTTTAACAAGACATTTAACCCCACAGAGGTTCAATGTCCATCACATTAAATAGGGATAATAATAATAATAATAATAATCATAGCTCACTAGCAGTTTTAAGAATCTAATGAGAAAACGAGTATGCAAGAGCACTGCAAACAGTGCTACATACACGATTGATTATTATCAGGACTTCAAGTCCTCACCATCCTTGATGTCCCTGTAACTCTTAAAGCTATAAGCATTATGTTAGGCTGGCCCAGAAGCAGACCTTGAGACAGGGATTTGAGTGCAAAGCGTTTGTTTGGACCATGATCCCAGGAAACTCTACTAGGAGAGCTGGGAAGCAAGACAGGGAAGGAAAGGAAGTCAATATGGGTGTGTATTACCAATTTCCTGTGGGTAACTGTGTACCTAATCCACATGCAATCCTGATAAGGACCTCTGGGAGGCAGCACAGAACACACCTGTGAAGTGAGGAAGCTAAAGTCTTGCTCCACCAATTCCCATCCGTCTTCACGTAAGGTCTCTCCTCAGGGCACTAGTTATCCACACTTCTAACCTGCCCCAGTCCATGCTGAGCATGTGCCAGCAGTGGGCAACCGCTCTCAGGCAGTCAGGTGCTTGCAATAACAAGTCACTGGGTCTGTATGCTACCATAGGGGAAAGGCCAGGGAAATACGAACAAGTTACCAACAGCTTCCTCTCCATGCTCTTACTTCATTTGGAGAAAACTAAAGTATGAAGAAGTTTTAAGACTTGACTACAAATATATTGCAAATCAAAGACATGTATCCCAACCTAGCAAATTACCCAGTTATAAAGACTGTCAAATTTCACCTTTTCCTGTACCAATTCTTCAGAAGACTGTGGTTTTCCTAAAGGCCATGTGCATAGGGGCTGACAGTGTGATATTTTGCCATTTCTTAGAACAAAGGAGAATTAGACTAAGAAATACGAAGCTGTAAGTAGTGTAAAAAGACAATATCAAAACCGAATGATAAAGAAGAATGCAAATATTTGTAGGAAAGGTAAGAGGACATGATGGTTCAGATTTAAGATGCTCATCAATATTCCCTAAAACCAGCCTTTCTCCACCTACACTCCAACTCCCATCTTGGCAAAGGTTTTCAGAAATCTATAGAAGAAATTTCACCCGTGTCTGGTTCTGCTCTTTCTTTTCCAGACACATCTTACATGACTTCACATGGTCTTGGAAAGCATAGTTTTCTCTCTTTCCAAGGGCCTACCCTGACCTGCGTGAGACAGCATGCTAATCTTCACTTATCTCAGCTGTAAAGTATGATCTATTACAGCACTGGCTTGTCAGTCAGGCTTCCTAATGGTATAGGAGTGGGATTCGTTTCAGCAATCTACTGTGAGGTGTGGGAACTGGGAACTCCATCGTTCTGAGCGGTTGATGTCGTTGACTTCCATTGTGGCCTTTGAGCAAGTCATTTAACCTCCTTGGTTCAGTTAACCATATGGAAAATGAACATGATAATATCTCACAAGGGCATTGTGAGATTACTCAATGTTTATAAAGTGCTTGGGAAATGAAAGGCCCTGGATGTGTCTCACAATGTCATTAATCATGTGGCCAGTTGAATTCAGGCAGCTGGAATGTTAGAGAACTCTTTACTTCCTAGATAATTTCACTGCAATACCTCACAAATCATGAAGCTTAAATCTGTGACTTTGGATGATGAATTTCATGCCATAGTGGAGGACTCAGAATTTTTTAAGTGTTCACATTTGAACCACTCATGCACAGACTGTTTCTTCCTTTCTCAAGAGCAGAAATTTATTCAGATGCTCGCTCTTTCCTTTCAAGAGCCATACTTCTTCAAGCACAATGGGTTTTACCTTGTCTTCATCTTCTCTGTTGCTTTGTTTGTTTGCTCAGCCATTCAACAAAGATTCATTGAGCCCTAGCTATATTCCAGGTACTCTGCTAGTGTTAAAGACAAAAACACAAGTAAGACCAGTTTCTACCTTAAAGGAGCTCCCAGTCTGGAAGGGGAGGCAGACACATACACCGATAATTACAAAGGATGCTTCAAAGAGCTATGGAAACCCAAATCAATTTCTGAACTATGTGTCAGAAAGTGAATTAACCTGAGCTCCCTTGAAGCATTCTTCCTTCATTGAAAGCTCTTCCTTGAATTCCATGATACTCCATTGTCTACCCTGGTTCTATTCCTATCGCTGTTCTCCTTCATCAGCCCTTCTTTTCTCTCAGTTCCTTAAATGTAGATAATTTTCTAAGGCTTTATACTTGGTTTTCTTCTCTTTACCTTCTCTTCCTAGGTACAAAATCTACCCCCTGATGTCAGTGACTGTTAGAAATCCACAGCTCTAACCCTGAACTTTCTCCTCAGCTTCAGACCTAGCTAGAGGCCCTTCAACTTGACATAGTCCCCTCCAAATTCACCAGTTTGCTAAAATTATAACTTCCTCCCCGGGAGTTATCAAATTTCCCTAATAATACTACCATTTCCCTTTGAACACAGGCTTTAAACGCAAGCATCACATGAGACTCTTTTCACGCATCTCACACCAAAATGACTGCCATGTTCTCTTTGTTTTGATTCTGCAAGACCTGTCAGCTATTACATTCCACTGCTAGCACCTCCCATTTACACACATGCAATAATCTCTTATCATCTGTCCCCATGGTTAGGTTCTCCTTCTCTAGCACAATCTATATATACTTACAAGCAAAATTTTCTGAAGCATTCTACATACATCACTCTCCTGCTCAAAAATATTGATTGCTCCTCAATGCCTACTAAGTCAAGTTCAATTTCCTCATTCTGGGACTTTGGATCCTTTGAAAATGTTCACAAACTTGCTTTTTAGCCTTTTCTCCCATCATACTGCCATACTGAACATAACCTGGAGCCAGGTGGGTGGTTGGTGGTCGTTAAGTAAATATCCTGCTAGGCCCCTCTAGGTCTTTAGGCACACTGTCCCTCCTGCCTGGAATGTTCTTCCTACCCATCTCTGCCTAGTACAGCCCATCTACATAGCAGGGCCAATCCCCAACACTGCCACCTCCACACAACACCTCTTCTTTTTAAATTACATTGTGTTAGTCACCATATAGTACTTCTTTAGTTTTTGATGTAGCGTTTCATGATTCATTGTTTACATATAACACCCAGTGCTCCATGCAATAAGTGACTACTTAATACCCATCACCAGGCTAACCCATCCCCCCACTCCCTCCCCTCTCAAAACCCTCAATTTGTTTCCCCAAGTCCAGAGTCTCTCATGGTTAGTCTCCCCCTCTGATTTCCTCCCCTTCTTTGTTTTCTTCCTTCTCTTAATGTCCTCCATGCTATTCCTTATATTCCACAAAGAAATGAAACCTTATGATAACTGACTTTCTCTGCTTGACTTTTTTCACTCAGCATAATCTCCTCCAGTTTTATCCATGTTGACGCAAAAGTTGGGTATTCACCCTTTCTGATGGCTGAGTAATATTCCATTGTATATATGGACCATATCTTCTTTATCCATTCATCTGTTGAAGGATATCTCAGCTCTTTCCACAGTTTGGCTATTGTGCACATTGCTGCTATGAACATTGGGGTGCATGTGCCCCTTCTTTTCACTATATCTGTATATTTGGGGTAAATACCCAGTAGTGCAATTGCTGAGTCACAGAGTAGCTCTATTTTTAACTTTTTGAGGAACATCCACACTGTTTTCCAAAGTGGCTGTACCATCTTGCATTCCCACCAACAGTGTAAGAGGGTTCCCCTTTCTCCACAACCTCTCCAAGGTTTATTATTTCTTGCCTTGTCAATTTTGGCCATTCTAACTGGTGTAAGGTGGTATCTCAATGTGGCTTTGATTTGAATTTCCCTGATGGCTAACAATGATGAACACTTTTTCATGACAACACCTCTTCCTGATCCCCAATTGCGTTAGGCTGATTCTTTCTTCAAACCTCCAGAACTCTTTTTGGTTCACCTCTAATGGTGCAAATTTTGCTCTACTTCTACTCTCTTTGTCTTAGTCCCTTCCAGAAAGAGAAGTTTCTTAAGGAAACAGAATATATCTTGTTCCATTTCTTCCTTCCCATAGCCCTTACAGCAATACTGATTGAAGCAAACAAGTTTAATACTAGAAACCTCAACCGTGCTGTTGCTTCAACTACTCTTCATTTATATAAATGTGCCTTGTTCTACAAAATATTTTAAATATAATAGCTGGCTTCATTATTGTGAAGAAAAAAAAAAACCCAAAAGGTTAAAACAAAAAACTGCAGTGTCTGCTTTAATCATGTAAATATTTACTCCCTGTTTCAATTTAACAGTGAAACGAACATTTCTTGAATCACCAAGTCTGTGCTGTTTGTTCAGCACTGAAATACAGAAGCAAACAAGACCTTGTCCTTGCTCGCAAGAATCTCAGTCAAGTCAGAGAGACAAACTGATACATAAATGCACCGCAACACCAGGTGATGAGTACAAAACTGGAAATAAGACGAAGACACAGATGTGGAGACAGTAGGCTGATCTGAGGAAACATGTAGGAAGACTCACTAAAGGTGAAGCCAGACAGAGCACTCCCAGAAAGCCAAGAGGGGACAACAGCTGTCCATGCGGAGAGAGCAGTTTTCACAGAGGCCCTATACGTGTGGTGTAGCAGAACCAGGGCTGATCCCGCACCGCTGCAGCATAGAGTACTGACGGAAAGGTGCCCAGTGGAATGATGACAAAGAAGTATGCACAGTAGCCATACTGTGAAGAACCTTTGATCGCCTGCTAAGGAATTTGCATTTTTTTCCCCATAGATGATATGGAATTGACAAAGGGTTTTAAGCAAGGCAAAGGGCCTGAATTTCTCAGGTTGGTTTTCTTAGAATAGGCTCAACTCTGATTAACAACAACAACAACAACCAAAAAAAACCAAAAAAACAACAACAACAACAACAACAACAACAAAAAACCAAAACTAAATGCTAGCTAGGAAAAAGAGGTCAGGCTAAGATTTGGAGAAAAAGCACTGCATTTTTGGAGGAGTGTTTATGCTTAAATTTACATTGGAACCTGTACGTAGAGGGCTCATTTCCCATTAAAAGCTGCCCTTTGGAACAGCAGCAGCAATACTGAGAGCTCATAAACACAAGTAGTGGGTTAAGCATTATTTACGTATTACCTCACTGAATCTGCCCAACAACCACATGAGGTTCAGAGTACAGAGGGAAAAACTGAGGCACAGAGAGGGGTAAGTGGCCCATCCAAGGTGCCCCAGCTGGTGAGACAGCTGGCCGGAGGCCCCGGGGAAACCTTCCAACCCCAGCGAGACACAGCTTCCCCACGGTGGCGCAGAAACTGCTGCACATATCTGTACTTCTGGTTGTTTTCCTTTTCTTTGCAATGTGAGGGAATTGTTTACTACATATTGGGGAGCTGGTGGTACGGCTTGGTGTTCATAAAGAAGGATTCTCGGACAGGGCCGCCTAACGCCACAAGAATCCTGACAGGAAGGGATCTTTGGCACTCACCCCAGGACCTCGTGCTAGGAAAGAGCGTGGTTGTTCATTCAAAACAAAAATACTCTTACCAGCACAGGAAACCCCATTTACAAGGTCAGCACACGTTTTCTAAAAGTTGAGAAGATTGCGGGAGGGGAGCAGCATCTCTGGCAGTCTGAAAGGAGGAGGCATCTCATTTCCCATTCACGAAGGAGCCTGGCTCTCTGGGACCAGAGCATTTCCAAATAGGCTGTGCTGAGAACGAAGCCACTATGAAAACAGCAGGTCCCTGGATTCCAAATCTTGACATAAACATATACAACACAGACCGCAAAGCTCACATTTCATCATCCCACTGCAGCCTCCCTAATGCTGGCACTTTGGGTTATACATAGTGAGCTTGTGTATACATACACACGTATACTTACACACACAGGATTCACATACATACAGGCTGAGACAGTAATGTAATAAGAAAGATTCCAAAAACCATGTGTGGCAATCTGCTATTACTTTGGAATCACAAGTCACATCATGGGTGTGCACGTGTGCGCACGTGCACACACACACACACACAGAATGCTATACAATACACATCTATGGCTCTATTTGGTGGTGTGGACATCTAGGGTAAATAGGTAAACCTCATCTTTCTTCCTTGTGCTTCTTCTCTGACTGCCCCAATTTTTGGTAAAGCTTTGAAAAAGCTCTAGGTTTCTATGTGTTTATCTGCATAACTTTCCAAGGGAAAGAATATGTAATAAATTAATTGAAACACACCTCCTGCAGAAAATGGACATGTGCCTCACATGACAAAATTCATGCCTCTTTCCCAAACTTGAAATGTTTTCTGCTTAAAGTTGTTGACTAATGGGGCAAGACTCCTGGTGTTGCTAAATATGCCCATTCAGCATTTCTGACTCATCCTGTTCCATCTGGATGTACCAAAAGCCAGCAGCCCTCTCTCTTTGAGAGCTCCACACGCTCACCAAAGCTCACTACCTTCCATTCCAGGCCTGTTCTGCACGTCAAAGTGAGCTTAAGAAATGGGCCATCTTTGAAGAGCTAACACACACTGAAGGTGCAGCTCCTTGCCCCTGAATGCTATTTTCCAGAGCAAAGACACTCACAGAACTGTCCAATTTTTGATGTCAGGTGCGTTTTTCGGACCTTTACAAAGGGGATCTGGAAGTGGGGTTCTAAAGAGAGCCCAAGCTGCTAATTGGAAAGCTATCCCAGTTTGCAAGAAGTGAGATGAGGAAAATTATACCATCTAGATTTAGAGATGACAAATAATCTAGGGAATAGGAAAGTGCCTTGGGTACAGATAAAAGGAGGGCGAGACCATGCCAAACTTTGAAGATGAAGAGCGGCTATACTCCATTAAGGACCATGGGACCAGCCTGAGATTTCCTAAAGAAAAAGTATTCACTGCCTAAATATTTTAAGAAAATGAAAGTTGTCTCTCTAGAATAGACAAGAAAGAAGAAAGAGAAGTCAGGATATAGAAAGGTGGCTGCAACAAAGGATACAGGAAACAGGAGAGCATCAGAAGGAAAGCATACTTTGGGAACCTTTGAAAGCAGGGTCAGCTTTTCTAGGCTGATCGGCACTGATGCTGCCAAATGTTCATTTGAGTATCATTAAACATAATTTAGAGGTGAGGATGTCAGTGCGTCCCGATATGCAGAATCCACAGTAGTTTACAGTTAGTTAAAATCATAATCATAGTTTGTTTACGATCGAGTGTCCTAAAGGGACCCAATTATCTTGCAAAAGGGCCCTTGATCAGCAGCTCACTATCTTCACCTCCAAATCAGTCAATGTTTCCACTGCTGTCCTGAGAGGTGCTGACCACCACTGAGAAGTCAGGCATCATTGTAAACTCTTCACAAACACTGGTGGGAATAGTAGAGGTATATCAACACTTGAATTTGATGGGGTAGATTCCAGTCAAACTAGTGACTGCCCATCAAGTGGCAGGTGGGGCTCAGAAACCTCAGAGGACGGGGACATGGACTCTGTCCGCCAGCTGGCCCACTCTGTAATCTCCTTCCTGTTCCAGTGTGTGTCTATAGCAGGGCAGGAACCTATTTTGTACTTTGGTATTAAAATGCCTCGCCTAATCCCCCAGGGGCACTCAAATGTGATGGTGATCAGATTTGTCACCACCCAGAATCAATTCTTGGTCATTTACTGAGGACTGGGAAATATATAGCTCAGATAAATTAAATCCAGAGTTAATCTCGAGCCTTTTATAAGCCAGCGGTTATAAATACTTGCCAACAAAATCCTTTACCAGAACTGTTTTTGACAAAGGCGAGTTTCCTCTGTTCCCCCCTTATTTCATTTCCTGTAAATGTAACTAATGAACTGGACAAAAACTTAGTAAAGGGTAGAAAATGAAGTGAACCTCTAAAACTTCAAGCGCTGGCTCTCACTGAAAATAGAATTCTTTATAGCAACTTTCCTTTAGAACTTGAAAACTAATTATGGCCATTTTTTAAGGAGGGTCAATTAGTTCAGAACAGAGTTAATCAATAAGAATGTACTGAGTCCCAGAGGGTGCCAGGCACTTCAGAAACAGGCTAGCTGTCGCATTAGGGTCTTCTCTGGTGCCTGAGCCAAGCTGACTTGTATCAAAGATAATTTTCTGATTTCAGCCAGGGTCCATCTCTGGGAAGGGTAGAGGCAGTAAAGTGAGTCTTTGGCCCCTCCCCAACTTCTCCTACATTCTTGCCCTCAGCAAGATGTCAAGTCTCTCCAAGGTTTCTTCTTAACTAAGGTGATTAGAATTCAAGGTGTGAGCTCTCTGGGGAAGGGGAAAGTGTGAGATCAGAAAAGCTATCTGGACCCAAATGGGCTAGAACTATGGATCAATAAGTAATGAAGTTAATATTGTGGAGTGATATTTTCGAGTAAAGGCCTTCGATTCCACCATGTAGGTGAGGTTGACATGGCCTTGACAGCTAGACATGAAGGGAGAGAACTCTACAGAAACAGGCATGTTGGGGGGTTTTGGGGGGGGGCAGGGGGATGGAGGGAGTTAATGGCAGTAAACAGGCCGTTTTCATCTCAGCACTATGGGAAGGGTGCCCTCCCTATCCCCTGGTCTCTTTGTAAGGTCATTCCTAACACTTGGTCTCAAGGCATATACAGATTAGATTCAATGTTAAAATCATTTCAGACTGATCAAGGACACACTCAATTGACAATGCTCTCTGTAACAGCTCTGTGTTGCCAGGTGTCAGACTGCATTTCCTGCCTATTCCAACACCAAACCCCAGGTATGGCTGCCACTACTTCCACTGAATTCCAATTATTTCATTTTGAAAGATGCCACCCATGGGTCGGCATGTAGGGAACCTAACTTTGAAGTTAGGACTTCTCTAAACCATGCTGGCTTAAATCTCAGGGAATTCCTTTTTGTGGCAAAGCTCCCAGGGTGTTTTTACACAAGGAAATGAAAAACTAAAATTACAGTATAAGCTATTCAGCTGATTTCCCTAGGGGTTTTTGGTTGGTAAGAAATGTACTACTGTGAAAATATCATAGGCTTCTAAAATTCATCTCTTTCACCTCTAAACCCATAGAGGCTATTCAGAAGCCTCAGATTTGGGTACCTTATTTGTTATTTATTATTTGGGAATAATACATTTTATTAAATTCTCTATCCATTTTTTAAAAGTTATGTGTTTCAAATATGTGTTCATAAGCATTTTTAGTTTGATCTAAAAAAGGCAACACATGTCCAGAGTACAAAACTTAAAAAGTATAAAATGATGTACAGGCAGAAATCTCTTTACATCTTTGTCTCCCAATCACCCAGTCTCAGAGGCAACCACTGCTATTATGGTTTAGTCTTCTTCTAGATATACTCCAGGCAGATTTATAAAGCAGGTGTTTGTCTCTAACACAAATGGTAGACTATTATGCGAAGTGTTGTACATCCTGCTTTTTTCATTTGATATACCTTGGAGAGCATTCCACATCAGTATGTTCTTTTTAACTGCTATAAAATATTCCATTGTATGGCAATACCAAAATTCACTTAATTAGTCCTGTGTTGATAAAAATAATCTAAAAAATTTAGGTTGCTTCTAATCTTGCATTAATACAAATAATACTGAAATCACAAGTCCTTTCATAGAAGCTGAGTACAACTGTAGAATAAATATTTAGAAGTATAATTGCTAGGTCAAAGAGTATGTTTGGTTTTTAATTCTAATAAATATTGCAAATTGCCTTCCACAGAAGTTCTAACAACACAAGCAACATATGACAGTACCCATTATCTACCCCTTGACCATAGAGTGTATTATCAATTTTTAAAAATGTTTGCCTATGTGGTAAGTGGAAAATGATATCCCATTGTAACTTTATCTTGATTTTGTTCTTATCATAAATGAAGTTGAGTTCCTTTTCATATGTTGTAGAGCCATTTGTATTTATGTTTCTGTCAGCTGTCTATATCTCTGCTAATTTCTTAATGGGTTTAGGATTTTTCTCTTAATGATTAATTAGCTTTTTACATATCAGGGAAATCAAGCTTTTGCTGAGAAAGGCTTTTAAAATGTTTTCCCAGGTTTTTATCTGCTTTTTTACTTCTGTAACCCAACTTCTATTAGTTTTTGCCATATACAAATGTTTGATTTTTAAATAGAATTTTAGAAGTATCTTAAATGCTTTGAAAATTACTCACCAAATAATTTTTAAATATCACATAACTGGTACCCATCCTTTTCAACCAAGGAGACTTTAATTTTACATCAGACCTATACTAGTTTTCCTTGCTGCATAGCAAATTACCACAAACTTAACAACTTTATTTTATTTTTTTAAGATTTTTATTTATTTATTTGATAGAGATCACAAGTAGGCAGAGAGGCAGGGAGAGAGAGAGAAGGAAGCAGGCTCCCTGCTGAGCAAAGAGCCTGATGTGGGCTCAATCTCAGGACCCTGGGATCATGACCTGAGCCAAAGACAGAGGCTTTAACCCACTGAGCTACCCAGGAGCCCCCAAACTTAGCAACTTTAAACAGTAATTCTTTCTTACCTCAAATTTTCTCTAGGTCAGAAGTCTGTAGATGGCTTAGCTGAGCCCTCTGCACAGGGTCTCACTAGACTGCAATTACGATTTTGACCAGGGCTGAGGTCTCATCTGGAGGCCCAACTGAGGAAGTTTCTTCTAAATTTCTGCCTTTAACAAAAGTGCCTCTCACTTCACTTGAGTTTTGGGAAATGCTATCTCCTTGAGGCTGCAGGCTTTATAACCATTATCTTCTTCAAGGCCAACAATGAAAAGAATTCCAGCAAATAGAGTCTTCTATAATGTGATATAACCATGGGAATGACATCTCATCTCCATTGCCATATTCTATTATTTAGAAGCAAACCACAAGTCTTCCCAGTATCCAAGGGGAAGGCCTTATACAAGGGCATAAGTACCAGAATGCAGGGATCACTGGGGTCACATTAGGATCTGTCTGCCCCAGGTGTAATGTGAAGTTCTATGAAAAGTAGAGAGATGAAATTTTTAGAGAGTATTCCCTCAAGCACTTAAACTATAGTAGGGAAAATAAAAATAACTTCAATGTAGGACATAATGTGGAAAATTCTACCATAGTAGTATAAAGTAAAATATTGTGAGCATTTAGAAAAGGAATAGGGAATCTGAGAAGTCTTCTTGAAGGAGACATTTGAGTAGCTTTTGAACAACTTTTAATGGTTAATGTTGTTATTCCTACTTTTATTATTTAAGACTTGGCATTTACTGAATGTAACTCTATGCCAGGCAAGATGCTGTGCAAATGGGAGTTCTCACCTTTTGTCCAACCAGGAAAGCTCCATTTTTTTTATCTGTTTTACATATTATACTTTTATTTAGGATTTTTATTTTATAGGAGGGTTTTATGGCTGAAAACCAAATATGATACCATTGGTTGGGATCAAATAGGGGCTTTGAGGATGATCAATTCAATGCCAGGGCTAAGGTTCCAAACTAAATTCAAAATCTACAAAAATTGGGGCCAAGCAGATGGAATGAGGGGTCCACATAGTGACAATAATCACAAGAAGACTGTGGCTAGAGAGCAGGAAATCTACCTTCATCTAATCCTGGCCTAGACTTGGTCATGGGGGAAATGGGCTGCCCAAAGTTAGTGGGGCCAGGGACAGAAATGAATTAATGCTAAGCCCAAGTTGCCATGGCTATGGGTAACCTGCCTGAATCTGTTTTTTAAATCAAATCTCTAACTCACTCACTTACAACAATGTGCTAGCTAACTATACTCTTGTGTGGAGCATCAGGGGCATCTGAATAATTTGGGAAGGTTTGAGAGGAGCACATGCCCCACACTGCATGTTCACCAGAGCATCATTCCCTTTTTTGGGTTTCCTTTGTTTTAAAATTCCACACAAAGTTAGTTTCAAGAAGGGCTTTCTTGGTTTACAAAAAAAAAAAAAAAAAAAAGGAAAAAAAAGATTTTTGAAAGTATCTATTAGTTTCCTCATCTTTACCCACCCCCCCAAAAATCAGTCTAATTTATTTTTAGTCACACTTTATTTTTGACCACAAATAGCTTTACTAAGTTTGACTGCTTTCTCTAGCCCTTAGACATAATTCTAAATAATTTTGGCTGCTACCAAAGAAAACAAATCTTTGCTCAAAGAATAAAGATCAGTCCTTAATGTGAAAATTCAATAGAATAGGCTGTAGCTTCTGAAGAAAATTCCAGAAGACAAATTCTTCAAGAATTTTGAATAGAAATATCAGTTTTGAAATATGAGCACAACTCCTCAAGATGAGTACTTTGAAAGATATAGTACTCAATGATAAACAGAGAAGAACTTAATTATTCACAGAATCCATATTCATATTTTTTTATTTGGAAAACGTTCCAAAAGTCTGTAACATAAGGCCTATATTTGAATTTAAATCTCTGTGACAGTGGCAAATAGGAAGTGAACCATCTTGATTCCACTTTGTCACCCTATAGAAAGTTAACTTTCTTGAAGGGTTCACATATGTTTATTCATAAAGGAGTCACTTGTATTTCTCAGGTATAACTTAATCAATTTGGTAAGGAAAAGACATGCTTTAAAGTTCTTTTGCCATACACCTCAACAGTTGTCTCTAAATTTTGGTATACTCATTTAAAACTTAGTCAATCACTCTGCAATTAAGTCCAAACAAGCCCCATAATTTTCCTACTGTGAGACTCACTAGAGAGCAAATGAGTAATCAATAAAATTTTAAGCCACAAACTCAAGTACAAAAAAAAACCAAAAAAACAACACTCTATTTTCCTAAAATTCAATTTCTATTTCAAACTCAAATCCCAGTCAGTTCAGAGTATCTCCCTCATGGCCCCTTCATCCTCAGCTTCTGCTCTAACTCTGGTGTGTTGTTTATGTTTCAGTGGACATTGTAGGGTCAAGATGTGGGGAACAGACAATTGGTCCTTAATTGTTGTCGCTTACCACCACTAGATTCCATGGAGACATTATATCCCATCAGAGCCCTCTACACAGTTATGGTCTACACAATTATTGCTGTCCTGGCCCAGACATGAGATCTCCTCTCCCCAGGTCCGAATTTCTCTAATCTATACCAACACCTATCTTAGACACCTAAATATTTTCCACATGTACCACTCTAGGTATGGGAAAATTCTGCAAGGTGGTCTCAGACTGGTCTGCCTACATGTTCCAAATAGTAATCTCCACTCTCCTTCTGGTCTGGATAGCAATTCATGAGGCTTATACCTCCTCTGGTTCCTGTCAGTGAGGGGCTGGGGTGGAAACACAAACTCATTCTGTTCTTGAATCCTTACAAACGTGAGGCTTCTATCATGTATACTCTTCCATTGCACCACTGAAGACTCAGTTTTGAGGGAAGGGGACAAGGAGCAAATCCTCTCTTAGAGACATTTACCAGCATATAATGCTCTTCCTCCCCTCTAATCATCATCCTCTCTGCCACACAGGTATTCTTAACTTATGAGAAAGGAAATCTGACTCACACAATTAGGCACACTCCCAAATCCACACTTCAGACTTTATTCCCTGAGTCTTTCAGGACTTAGCAGTTGAAAGTCAAACACTCAGGCTCTTTTAATTCAAAAGCCTTGGCTCTTAAACTTTCATTTCTGACCAAGATGGAATAACAGAAACACATTTATCTTCCTTCCTGAAACAACTAAAAAACTATTTATGAAATAAATTTATGAAATAAATAAGTAAATAAATTTATGAAACAGTGGTTTCTAAGACATTAGACATCAGTGGGGAGAAAGGGAAGTAATTTCTGAGATCGGGAAAACAAATGAGATGACCCTTACAATTGCATTAGTTCACTGCCTGGAGAGTTTCAGTGCTGCAGTACATGGGTGCATGAGGATCCAAGTAGAGCCCAGCAGTTTCAGTGACTTGAGGATATGGAGCTGGGAGTTTAGGAAGGCAAAATGTTACAATTCACAGGGCAACATACTACAGAGGAGAGTGTTATACAGAGGAAGAATTCAGGAAATATGAGGACGTCCCCAGTAAGACTTCAGCTGAGTACTGATGAGTATAGGTATGAGGAAACTACTTGAGACCACGGAAAGAACCACCTTAAAGAAGCAAAGGAAAAAAATCCGACATCTCACATAGAATTGAGAATAGTTCCTGTTCCCACCAGCAATAGGGGAAAACCTTATGATCTATGGAGCATGGATAGAGTACTCAGAAATGTTTTACCTCAGGGGTGGAGAAAACTTAGCCACAGTAGTTAGGCAGCTCTAGTCCTACCTAAAAAAGCTTAAAAACAAGACTTGAAAACATCAAACTGTTTCCAGGTAATTTAGCCACATCCCAGAATAAACTTCAATAATATTTATAGACATGAAAACATATTTACCACCTAACAAGGTAAAATTAACAATATCTGGCATCCAATAAAAAATTACCAGACATGCAAACAAACAGGAAAATACAACTCATAACGAGAGATTTTAAAAAGAAATTTGAACGGACTCAGTAATAAAACAGGTGATAGAGTTAATATCTAAGCATTTTAAACATTATTATGACAAATTTCCATATGTTCAAGAAACTAGAAGAGAAATGTTAGGTAGAGACATGGAAGATATTAAAATGACACAAAACTTCTAGATATGAAAATAATAATGTCAGAAATGAAACATGCCCTGGATGAGATTAATGGCAGATTAGCCCATATTAACAAAAAGGCTTATGAACCTGAAGATATAGTAATAGACCCTGTCCAAATATGAAAAAGAGAGAAAAAAGACTGAAGGACATAAAGGAAGCATCAGGGACTTAAGGGCACTTAATTAAACCATCCCTGTATACTTGGAATTGGAGTCCACAAAAGAGAGGAGAGATTGGGAGGATGGAAAAAGCTAATCAAATAACTGGTGATAATGATCCAAATTGGATGAAAACTATACACTCACAGATCCCAGGGGCTCAACAAATCCCAAGTCCAAGAAAGACATCCAACACTTATTCTTGAAAAAAATCTCTGCAAACTGTGAATAGAAGACAATTTCCTCAGCCTGATAAAGCCTCAGCCTGGCTATGAGAAACCTATACACCTAATAACCATCATACCTAATGATAACGGACTGAATTCTTTCCTCTAAGATCAGCAACCAGACAAGAATGTCTGACCTCACCTCTTCTATTCAACACTATATTAGAGGTTCTAGATAGTGTAATAAGGCAAAAAGAAAAAGAAAGAAATGACATTCAAATTCGAAAGTAAAAATAATACTGTCTATTCACAAATGACACAATTGGCTATGTAAAATCTATCAATTGAGCTTACAAGATTTCAGATACAAGATAAGTCTACAAAAATTAATTGTATTTCTATACAGCAACAGTGAACATCAGAAACCAAAGCTTTAAAAATCAATACCTTAATTAAAGCATTAAAAATGTGAAATACTTAGTCATAAATCTGACAGAACATGTGGTGAAGGTCTGTGTACAAATGCAATAAAAGATTGTTTGTGATATTAGAAAAAAAACTAAAAAAGGGAAAGTTTACCTTGTTCATGAGTGAGAGATCCATATTGCTTAAATGTCCACTTTTCTTAAATCAATCTATAGATTCAATGTAATCCCAAACAAAAATCCAGCAGACTTTTTGTAGAAAATGACAAGCTGATTCTGAATAACAAAAATCAATGCAAACAAACAAAAACACCTTAAAAAGAAGAATGAAGTTGGAGGGCTTACAGAACCTGATTTTAAGACACAAATCAAGGTATGGTGGTATTGGTCAAAGATAGACAAAAAGAACAGCGCAACAAATAGACTTACCACACAAGGACAAGTAATTTTTGAAAAACACAATTCAGTGGAGAAGGATAGTCTTTTCCACAAATGGTAATGAAACAACTGGATAGCCACAGGCATATGAAAGAACTTCAATCTATACCTTAAGCTACATTTAAAAAATTGACTCAAAATGGATCATAGACTTAAAAGCAAAGTTTACAATTATTAAACTTCTGGAAGAAAACATGGAAGAAAAGCTTTGTAACTTCAGGTTGGCAAAGGCTTCTTAAACACAATACTAAAAGCACCACCCACAAAAAGAAATGATTGACATACAGCATTTCATTAGAATGAAGAACCTCTGTTCTTCAAAGACACTTCTAAAATAATTAAAAGCCACAAATGGGAAGAAAATATTTGTTAATCCCAAAGATGATAAAGGAATTGTATCTAGAACATTTAAAGAATTCTCAATACTCAATTTAAATACTTATTTTTTTTTAATGGGCCAAAGATTTGAACAGACACTTCACCATAAAAGATACACAGATGGCAAGTAAATACAAGAAAGGATGCTCACCACCATTAATCATTAGGAAAGTGCAAATTAAAACCATAACTGGATACCACTTATATTTATTTTAATGCCTGCAGTTTAAAAGACTGACCATACCATGTGTTAGCAAGTGTGTAGAAGAACTACAACTCTTAGACACTCATGAGGGAATGTAAAATGGTGCAAATTCTTTGGAAATCAGTTTAGCAGTTGCTTATAAGTACCTACTACATGACTGAATAATTCCACTCCTAGGTATTTAGCCAATAGGGAAGGAAACATGTGTCCATACAAAGACTTATACACAAATGTTCATGGCAGCTTTACATATAATAGCCCAAACCTGGAAATAACCCAAATGTTCATCAACAGGTGAATGGGCAAACATGTCCATTACTCAGCAATAAAATATTACTCAGCAATAAAAAGGAATGAACTGTTGATACAATAACTTGTATGAATCTCAAAATGATTATTCTGAGAGAAAAAAGCCAGACAAAGGGAGTAAAAACTGTACAGTTCTATTTATATAACACTCTCGAAAATCTGCAAGCTAATCTATACACAAAGCAGATCAAGAGTTGTCTAGGAAAACAAGGCAGGGGTGGGAGAAGGGAGGAAAGGCACAAAGCACTTTGGGGTGATGAATAGATTTGCTATCTTGATTTTAATGATGGTTTCATGGGTGTATACACAGGTCGAAACTCATAATTTTGTGCACCTTAAATATGTATAATTTGGGGCGCCTGGGTGGCTCAGTGGGTTAAAGCCTCTGTCTTCAGCTCAGGTCATGATCCCAGGGTCCTGGAATCAAGCCCCGCATCGGGTTCTCTGCTCCGTGGAGAGCCTGCTTTCTCCTCTCTCTCTGCCTGCCTCTGCCTACTTGTGGTCTCTGTCTATCGAATAAATAAATAAATAAAAATTTAAAAAAAATTTTTTTTAAAAATATGTATAATTTATTTTATGTCAATAAAGTTGTTTTAAAATGCCTTGACTCCTGGAACTTAAATGCATTTTCTCTTTCCCTCTCTTTTTTTCTGTATTAACTCTTCTCCAAGGCAATGGATGCCACCAACTGAATGAAGGAAAAGGCAAAGCAGACAAGTACAGGCACCAGGGGACTACTACCCTAAGTTTGTATCTCAGATGCACCATGTTATACAAGCACTATAGTCCAGTGGAGGGAACATTGGACTGAGGTGGCATCTAACACTCCTTTTGAGAGGGTTCTCTTGGCATCATATATATGTCTAACTTTGTTGTGAAAATGTTCAAGGTCAAGGAGCTTGCCCATAGCAGAAGTTGAATAAATCTTGTCTATAACATTCCTCAATTCCCCTCCCTGAACATCTCTTCCATAACTTTCTATATCACTCTCCCTCCTCTCCCATCCTTACTTATCCCCTACTCAAGACCCACTGCTTTCATGCTTTCCACCAAACCACTCACTCCTTTGTATTCAGGCAGACACCAAAAAGTTAGATGACAGATTTATCCTGATTAAGATATTAGTAATACAGTGTAAATCACTATGCATAGCACAGGGTTAAGGGCGTAGACACTGGAACAAGGCTTCCTGGGTTCAAATCCCAGCTCCATCACTAAATGGCTGTCTAACCTGGAGAATGTTACATAACCATTTAGAGCCTTGGTGTCTTTGTCTATAAAATAAGCATTACCACACGACCTCATGGGTTAGCTACAAGGATAAAATGGTCAGTATTTCTAAAGCATTTAGAACAGTATCTGACACATGGCAAATACTGTGTAGTGTATAGTAAATTAGTTATATACTACTGTCCAAGGACCAGGTGTTTTTTTTTTTTTAAATGAACACTGACATCAAGAAAACTAACTCTTAAAGATTTTTGTTTATTTATTTGACAGAGAGAGACACTGCGGGAGAGGGAACACAAGTAAGGGGAGTAGGAGAGGGAGAAGCAGGCTTCCCATGGAGCAGGGAGCTCGATGCAGGGCTTGATCCCAGTACCCTGGGATCATGACCTGAGCCTAAGGCTCAGGCTAAATGACTGAGCCACCCATGCACCCCAAGAAAACTAACTTGTAATAGTGGGTTGGTATGTTTCCTGGAAACCCCATGGCAGAAACGTCTATCACGAGATAAAAGCAATTTTCTGGCACATATCACATGCCCCTACCTGAGTGCCCACTACTTCCACCTCTCTATCAGCTCACTGTAAGATGCTCAATGCCCAGATGCAAATTTGTGGAGGTGCATGAAGCTATACCTCCTGATTTGGACTGACAGAGCTCACATGCTGTCCTCATAGCTGCTGTCCTAATGCTCTCTGATCTGCTCAGACCTCTCAGAACCCTAAGCCTGAGAGCCACTTGCCTCTCAGCTAAAAATGCAGTAAGTCTGCTGCTGCACAGTCCAACAGTAATAAGTACACATGCTAATTCAGTTTTGAAATCTCCTGGGTGAAATCTTAACTCTTTCAAGGATATGTAAACCCAGACTGAAATGCTCATTAAAAACATTTCAGAGCTGTTAATCACAGTGGCTTTTAAAAGGCAGTGGAGCCACAGCATCAGTTGAAGGGAACACAAACTTTCTCAGTGTTATTTATCCTCCAATGCCTAAGCTCTCTAGAGAAAGAAATTATATCCAGCAGGATTAGAAGATTTCTCCCAAAAATCTATTAACCCAGTATTGGCAGGCGTGGGATACACCCTTAGCCAGAAGGTTTTCAGGTTTCTAGCTTAGCGGTTTGCCATTATCCTATAGGATAGCAAACCTAATTTGTAACACAGCTGATTTCCATCTGGCTCCTGGGGTCCAAGACCACAGGGACCCTTTTACTCAACATCTTTCCTACAATCCTTTATTGAGTGTCTGCTTTGAGCAAGACTCTATAGGGGATTTGAAGAGCTTTGTAGCATAAGCCCTGCCCTTCCAGAGCATAGGAACCATATTTGGGGGGCAATTGTCCCACCCAGGGCCCCACTGTCAAAATACACTTTGGAGAGGAAAAAGCAATGTTTATACACGTGATATACCTTCAGGAACTGCCAATTTGGGCAGAATAGACATCCAAGCCAAAACCAACTCTTCTAATGGCTAGCAGGTACCAAATCACACTTTCTTCTGTGAGAATTATAATTGATAGGGGCTGTGTTTAGCTGGATCTATGGAAAACATACTGATATGGGCCACTGGCCATTTGGATCCATGTGTAAACAGAGAAAAGGTGTTGAGAGACCAAGAGAGAGAAGATGTTGTAATAGCAGAAAGGAGAACATACAGTCTGTAATGGGCAGAGAGAATAGTTTCTGGGCCCAGAGGTTGCCAAGGTGCAACTTCCAGGGGCTCAAGTTGTCCTCAGTGCCTACATCAGTGGTATTAAGGGTTGGTTTGTGAGTTTGAGGGGGTTCCCGTTCCTGTCAATCAAGCAAGTTCTGATTAAAACTTATAAAACTTAGGACTTGATGTTTTTAACCTACACTATGTCTGGGACTAATAGATCCATAGGTTGCTATTTTCTGTATGTAGAAAGAGTCCCATCTTGGGCTTAACATACCAAGATGTGTGTCTGGTGGGACCAGCCTATTATGTGCCTGTTTGCAAAAGGATCCTTGTTGCCTCCTGGGAAAGAGTATACTCCTAAGGTAAGAGAGAATTAAGGCATACAGGTCGGCCAGTGCTCAGTACAGAGACATAGGCATTTTAGTAGAATAGTGGAGCCTATAGTAGTAGAGCTTCAGAGCCTATCCTGAACCTTCTAGAGGAGATTGAAATGAAGGCCCGCTTTCAAAAACAAACAACAACAACAACACCTCTCTGATTTGGGGATATAAAAACATGACTATTTTGTATTCCAGGTAATTGAGTAATTCCTATGCTAGGGAGATAGATTCTTCCCAGCTCTTCAGTGCAACACCTGGTTTAGCTTAGGAGGGTCAAGGTTAGCCTCAGCAGTTTGAGGCTTCTGCACAGATCTCTATGACCACAGTGTGGTGACCGGTGGCCCTGTGCTCACACGTGTAGGCACCTCCAGTGATGAGAGGCATTAGTAGCCTCAACGTAGGCCACAGGGAAAATAAAGAACAAAACATGGGAGCCATAAGAACTGGGTCCACAAATGTATGTGAAATACCCCCAGAAACTCTCAAAAATAGGAGGGGGGTTGGAAAAAGGAGCTTCAGAAAGGTTTCCAAAATCCCATATTGGCTGGACGGCACTGCAGGTTGAAGGACACTATTCCTATCACTATTGTGACAACCCCTCCTCTTTCTCATTTTGGTTTTTTAACTCGAGGCTTTGTGTGGCCAGAGAAGCAGGGCTTTTGTGTGGGAAGCAAAATTTCCTTTTAACTGTGCTTCCATTTGTGAAGAGTTTTCATTTCACTTCTGTTGTTCTTGAATTTGATGAGCAAAGCCACCCAGACTCTTGATCATATCCTAAACTTTCCCACCCTCGACCCCTTTCTCTCTGAGAACTGAAGTTTCCTGATTTACCTTCTCTATATTCAAAAGAAAATGTATTTCTAGACTGGAAAACAGTGATGACATATCTAATCATAGCCTCTATAAAATAGGGATTTCATTAGCACCCTCAAAGTCTACCTCCTAAAGGGACAAATGTGTCTGCCATAAGATAGCGGCATGGCAGAGAAAACCTTCGATTAAACTTAAAACTTAAATCTAAAGCAAATAATAAACACAAGAGCATTTGCAATGACATAAATATCTTAGTTCGGACCATGGCTCGGCAAAGCATTGAAGCCCGTGCTTTCAGCAGGCTAGGTCTTCCTTGCTATGCTAAGCACATGTGGGAGCCTACGTGAAATCTGAATAATGCTTTGAAGGAATGTAGCTCATTCTGGGAAGATGAAAGCACTTTGCAGACAGCATTATCTCTTTAATTCACACACATCCCCTATGCAAGTAGCAGATAGGAAGTAGGAATTTATTCTGGGATTCTGACTCCATTATTGTTAAGTGATTTGCATATTTATGGGAGCTGAAGGACCCCTGAAAAATGAACACAGTGAAAGGAGAAATGCATAGGACCAAGGTTAGCCACCATTAGGGTAATGCGGTAGCTGGTAGATGGTAACACCATCTGTTTACCCTTAGGCAACGGCACCAAGGAGGCTTGCTCATGGGAAAGCAAATCATCTAGGTTGGCTGAAGCAATGAGTCTTCTATGGGTCTGTGGAAAAGTCACTGTGACAGAATGGAAAGGGATACAAGGACCAGAGGAAAGAAGGTAAGGGCAAGAAAAGGGGCAGTGAGGTCAGAGCGTAGCAAGCTTGGTACACTGGTATGAGCAAAGACTTTGGACTTACTTGGGTAAAACATGGGGAGTTGCTGAAGGTTTTGTAAGATGGGGCTGATATATCAGAACTGATTTTAGGAAAACTAACCAGTGAGTAGAGCATTTGGAAGACAGAGAAAGACTAGAACATCAAGGAAGGCCCAGTCAACACCAGACTTTGATCTTGAGAATCTGGCTCCCGAAGCACTGATCAACCATCTTCTCTCTAGCACCTCAAGAGCCACTGAAGGTACTGAACCTTTAGTAAGTGAGGTTCAGCAAGGTGGAAGGGTCAGGGCCAATTATGGATGCTTTGGGACCTCTACCTCATTGAGGTCTCAGGCTGAGCTGCCTCAGGTAGCTTAAGTTCTGGTCCTCAAATCTCTAGACAAAGGACTACTCTCTGTAGAGCCTATCCTGGCCTAGCTGAGTTCTTGGCTCTATTCCACTCTTTTGATATCACTTTTCTTTATTTCCTCCTTACCAGCTAATCAACTGAGTCACTTCCTAATACCACAATAGCCCCAGCAACAGTACTTTAATTCAGCAAACATTTCCGAAGTACACCATGTGCCAGGCCCTGTGCCACAGACACTGGCAAAATCACAGTGAACAAGTCCCAAATGCCCTACCCTTTCTGACCCATGGTTTTGTGGATTCAGTATAAACCACAGACCTCCAAATGAAAGCTGTTTAAACTTATTAACACTGAAAAGACTCTATTCAGCAAACCTAAACAAACTCTCATCTACATGGGCTTGCATTTTGTTTTCCTTTGCTTTGCATTTCATGTGCAGCTGTGCTGTACACTGTAGGATATTCAGCAGCATTCCTGGTTTCCATCCATCTACACTAGTTGCATAACCACTGTCGCAACTGTGACCACCAAAAATGTCTCCAGACGTTGCTAAATGTCTCCTGGAGAGAAACATCACCCATGGTTAACAATCATTTTAGAGGAGCCATACAACTTGACATAGATTCAATCCTAACCTCTAAGGAGGAGTTCCAGGTCACAGCTTAGTTTCTCTTCATGGTAGCTGGTCTCCACGCTCCACAGAAGATGCTGCTCCCTGGAACCTAGAAAATGGGGTCCTGGGAGAGAAATAAGATGGTCCAGAAGAAAGGCACCACCTTTCCTTCCCAGCCCAAACCTGGAACAGGAAGATTCAGGGAAGGGTGCCTTGATTACAGGGAAGTCGGTAGTCTTCTTGCTTTTCCTCCTGGCTTGAGTACAATGCCTAGAAGTGTTTATGGCTTTGATTATTGCTCTCTGTGAGTGAGAAGGAGGCACTTAACTCCATCATTGGCTCAGGAAGGCCAGAAGTCTGAGGGAGGTGGGTGTCAGCCCCAGGGAGCTCTTTCTGCACTGGGGACTTTGTTCCACTCCCAGGCATGGCAAGGTTTGCAGCCACTCGGCTCTAAGGCTGAGGTGAGGTGGTAGGGACGAGGAGAGGATATTTGCAGAGATAATGGCAGTGCCCATCTGCATTGCAGGGTGTGCATGCTGAATTTAAAAGAGAAGAAAGATTAATGATGCTTTGGTTCCTCAGAGCCTCATAGAGGCATCAAGGTCCATGATCCATCCTCAGCTTTGCAGACTGAAATAATAAATTTGTCCAGGCTCCTGAAGCGAATGCAATTCAGGGCGACCAACTTAAACTAATCAGACTCACCAGAGAGAGATGCAGGAGCCAGGTCAACATTTTATTCCTATTCATACACAGTGAGCAGTCGGCCTTCCACGGCCTGAATTTTGTATCTGCTTTTTCTATATCAAAGTTTCTAAGGTTCTGCCCATACTCAAATTCTTTCAACAAATTTACTAACACATTTTTTTTATTGAGCGCCTTCTGTGTGCCTGGTTCTGTGCTAGCAAATCAAAGTGCATTATTCCTGCCCCCTGAGAGGGTACAATCTAGTCAAATTAATAATTGCAAGCTCCCCCTGTTGACTAGTAAATCAAAGGAAAGAGCATGAAATGGCTCTAAGAAATGTATTCAAGGCAGAGAAAATGCTGATAAGCTATTTTAAACCCACAACAGAAGACAGACCTGGCATCCATCTCTCTTCAAACAGTAACATCTAAGCTCTATGAATTCCAGCTTCAACATGTGCTTGCTTATGAATAAAGGCAAATTATCATGCCTCCCTGAGTGGAAGCTTCTTCATTTGTAAAATGAGGTACAAATGTCTTTTTCTGTCCTCCACAGCATAAGGTTATAAGGAAAACACACGTGAAGGGAAAGGGCTTTGTTTTAATGAAGGGGCTGCTGGTGGTCACAGAGGCAGTGGCCAGAGCAGCTGCTTATGTTCTGCGGAATTCCACTCAGTAAATGGTTTTTAGGTGCCTACTCTATGTATCTAGTCCTAACTGAAGAGGAGGAAACAGGGCTAGTAAATATGGCAGGTCAGCATGGATTTTGTGAGTCTGTTGATGTAAAAAATAGGAACAATGTGTCATAGTACTCTAAAGGATCATTTATGCAGGAGAGGTATATTGAGAGCCTCAGTGTGTCAGGAGCTATGCATCTGTTTACAGAAGTAAAAATGGATGATCTGGGAATCATTTCCGTGGATCCAATAACAAGCTTTTCTCCCGCTGCCTGGTTCCTGCAGATGAGTTGGTTATGGCTGATAAATTGCTAAGTATGTGTAAAGTTCTGTAACATTATTGATTCAGGTGTCCTTCACGAAGAATAAGAGGAGGAAGGAGGGAAAAGAAAGACTATCGGATTGCTCCTCCACTAAAATAACAGAGACAATGTTTAAAACTAACAAAAATAAAGCCCTTTCTCCTCTCAAATCCTATTCCCAAATCATTTCAAGGGGTTATTATTAAACTTCAGAAAGTCTTACAACATTAGAGTATATTAAATTTCAAAGATCCATTAAGTGCCATTTTGCTGCAGAGAAAGGCAAGGTAGAGAGAACTAATTCAAGAAGGGAAAAAAAATTCTGGAAGAGAAATTAATTTTAAAGGTCACTTGTCCTCCAGAAACAGCTGAAAACTCTCATAGGAAGCAATGGCTGGGCTTTCAGCAAGGTCACTTTCTCTCCTTAATGTTCAGAGTCAGAGGAGACACCCTTGTGTTGGACACCACATGGTTAAGTCACGATGATCTGAAGAAGTGCCACTCTATTTATTCTCTTTCTTAAAAGACCAGCTCCCTTCATCCTGCTACCTAAATATCATGTTTTCATTGCAGCTTTACAACAAGCTTCTGCCACTGGGAAAGGGGTGGTGTGCGACATAAAGAGAGGTCACAGGCTCTTCTGCTCTGTAGTGGTCCTCAACCAGGAACAATTTTGCTCCCCAAGGGACACTTGGTAATGTCTATAGTCATTTTTGATTGTCACAACTTTTGGGGGCAGAGGAAGGTGCTACTGGCATCTAGTTGGTAAAGGCTGGGCTGCTAAACATCCTAA
This sequence comes from Martes martes, assembly GCF_963455335.1. Lineage (NCBI taxonomy): Eukaryota > Metazoa > Chordata > Mammalia > Carnivora > Mustelidae > Martes > Martes martes. The sequence continues at coordinate 42,358,645 of NC_137893.1, forward strand.
AATACCTAAGACAGCCCCTCACAACCCAGGAATTAACCAGCCCCACATCTATACGGTCCCCAGACCAAGAAACCCTGCTCTGAAGGGATTCTCTTTATTTTTCTACCCCAAGCTCCACCCTCTGGATAATGAACTCACATGTTGAATACTACATGAGCCACTGAATATAAGATAACCACATCAAGCCCTTTTAATTAATGGACAATCCTAATTAGTTCATTATCTTCTTCTCCCTCCTTCATTCTTTATTCATCTTGGGCAGAAGCACAAGTAACAGCATATGGATGTCTTACAGCCACCAGCTCACATAAAGGAGGGTAGGAATGTTGCTGTAATCCTGCTATCTGGGCCGCAGTCCAATCAAATTTCAGTATTTTGCATGGCATTCTCATAGCCTCACTTTGCCAGGCATCAGGGAGTTGAAAAACAAGTCCCAGCGGAATTTGCTCCAATATATCTCATCGTGTGAGAGGAATCACAGAGAACTGGATGATGTAATATTGATTGCCTGTTAGTAAAGAGAATAAGAATGTCCGCCAAAGAATCAAGCCCAAGAGCTGGAGATGAAGAGGAAATGATGAGAGGGCTGATATGGTAAATGAAGACATCAAGCCACATGATATGTGGACCGAGGGGGCTTCAGCGGCATTGGGGGTGGTGACAGTCATCTCTTCCAAAACGGTACAGGTTTTCTCTTACAGAATTCCAGTCGATGTATCACCCTCTTCTGTTTGATCATCTTGATGTCCGTATTATCTCATACTGCCATCAAGCTACGTGATCTAAGCCAGAACAAAGGCTTACTGCCTTCCTTCAGTGAACTGAGCAGGTTTTATTCCTCTGCCCTGAATTCCATTTAGCCAAATAAATGTTTTCATCGAAGATCCTGTTTGTTGATAAAGAAAGAGGCCTACCTCAATCATCTCAATAGATTCTCTGCTGTTTAATTCAGGGTGTTTAATACTCAGATTTTTTTGGTAACTGCTTTACTTCTAAGAGGTGCTAGTCAGAGGTAATTTTCAAGTGTACGGTCTTTCTCCTCTTCAGCACATTTCTGCCACACAGTTTGTTTCCATTCAATAATCCCTTGCTGATACTGCCAAGGAGGGGAGGGGGCAGAGAGGAAAAGGAGCCAAGCTAGTGCCTCTCAGGGTTTATTTACAGCTGAAGCTGAGTAAGTCACTGAGCTCTGAGAGCCTGAAACAAAGGCAGGCATTTGAAGATCAGCCTGCTTCGTTCTGACCATCTTTTCTGCATCAACCATCCTCACAACTAAATCATGATCACAGAAACACCTAGTATTCGTGGAGTGACTGTGAGGCTCACAACCACTTTCCCATAATGATTCTCTGTAACTCTACGAGAAGGCAGTCATTCTTCTCACAGCTAGCTGGAAGCCTGTGGGTAGAGAACACCCATTACACCTACTGGAATTGTTCCATGTTAACATAACCAAGCTTTTTTAAAGAGATAGAACTTTATCCTTTTCTTAAATGCTGTCTCTTTTCTCCACCTGGGATTCGAGAGTTCCCCTATGCTAACCATATTCCAAATATGCCACATCTGTAGGCTCCAGGGGACAGGAGAACTACAGAGTAAGCCTTGTCTGAAAAACTTGACTTAGGGAACCTGGAATTTAAACTCACGTCCTAGACATCTCTTCTTGTGGCTCTTATGCGCTGTTTTCCTTGGCCCGAAGGGGAGCTTCTGGTCCATCCTGAGCAGCTTTCCTGTGCTGCTAGCTGTAGGCACGAGGCCTGTGTTGGTGACAGCAGAGCTCTCCATCTACCTATGACTTACACTGAAGCAGTCACATTTTTTAAGTCTTTTTTTCCCCACAATGTCATATAACTCCACTTCACCGTGATAAATACCTAGTGTAAATATTTCGGTCCCCATACCTGCCCAGGAGAATCCCCTCCTTCCTTTCTGTCATCATTAGTTAATCTCCAGATATCAACAAGCCCCTTGCATTGATGACAAAGCAGGTTTCTAGATACTTTGAGAACTTAAGAGATACAGAGAGAAACTCAGTCTTTACCCTAAAGGAGGAAACTTCAATCAAAAACTGGATGAAGAGAAAGTTTGAAGCCTTCACTGAACCTGTCCCGTACCCTTGGCCCTGAGTTGGGTGTTTTATATATGCAGGTTCATCCAGTTCAGGACAGCCATGGAGCTTAAATTATCCCTATTTCAGAAAGAGTTCAACAGACTTGTCCAAGATCACCTAGCACTACATGGCCTGGTCAGGACTCAAGTTGGGTCGTGCCTGTTTCTAACCCTTTGAGCTGCTTCTCAAAATCAGTGTACTCCAGATGAGACCCAAACCTCCAAAGCCCAAGAAGGTAAGGTAAAATGACAGCAGTGAATCCTGAGTTAAATCCTCACACACACACATACACACACACACACAGACCTCAAAAGTGTTGAGTATCCAACCCGACCTCTGGATTCATCACATGCACATTAACCTGTCTCTGAAGATGAGAAGTCTCAACCTCCTATGTTCTGCCGAAGGATAACATGAGGATTGTGGGTCACCCAGTGGCAATGAATTCCCTGCCTTGGAAGAAAAGCATAAGTCTAAAAGGTAAGAGATGTCCGAGTTTTGCTCTAATGAGATCCCAGCGAGTTGCTCAGTCTTCGTGATCTTGGTTTACTCATTGGCCAAACTGAAATTCATTTAATAAATGGGTTTTTAGCATCTATTCTATGCCAGGCACCCTTCTAAATGTTGGTGCGTAGCATCTAGAACCAGGCAAAGTCCCTTCCCTAACAGCCTTTATATTCCTTGTGGAAATAAATAAACAAAAGCAAGGATTCCAGAAAATGAAAAGGTCTTTAAAGACAATAAACGAGGTAAGGTAATGTAGAAGCATGTGCTGTAATAGAAATAGGGTGAGGGCAGTGTTTCCTGAAAGTGGCCAGAAAAGCTTTCTTGGAATAGGAGGCATTTTAGCTGAGCGCCATACGGTGAGGACACAGTCATTGGAAGAGCATGGTCAGGGAAGCACTTTCCATCAAGGCAGCGTCAATGCAAAGGCCCTAGGGCAGGGACCAGAGTGACATATTCAAGGAACAGAAGGAAGGTCAGTATAGAGAGAACACAGAAAGCAGAATGAGCAAGGTGAGAGAGGTATAGGATGGCAGGACTAGATCCTGTGGGTCCTGTAGGCTGTATACCTGCCTTCCCAACTTGCCAGCATTACTATAAGGCTCAGATGGGACCAACACTTTGGATGGGAAAGTGCTTATAGCCTAAATATGTAGTGTGTTCTTCGACCCTGTAAAGGTGTTATATGTTCCCTATTTGTTGCCAAAGTCTTTTGCCAGTGGTACTCCTGGGCAATCCTTATTAAATCACTCTTACCGCTGGGATTGTTTTTGAGGAATGGTTGTTTGATCAGATGAAGGCAGAGATATTTGGCCCCAACTTTTCCTTCTAATACTCTTTTCTGAATATGGAGAGCTGGAGAGGGATGGTAGATTCAGGGAATGGATGCTCCCCCCAGCCTCTAAAGCCATCCTGAACGAGTAGCGGGAAAAAGCTACACTAGTTACTCTACTCAAGAAACAAACCACATAGAGCTCTTTTACTGTAGTTCTGTCTTTTTCCTTTGTTTTGCCACATATTTGTGGTTGGTAATTTGGGAAAGAATAAAAACCTTTTGAGATGAGATCATGTCTCCATATCCTCTGTCTTCTGACGAAGGTAAAATGCACGTGCTGACAAGAAAACAGGTAGGCTGCTTTCTGTTTCCATGAAGGAACACAAGCCAGAACCCAGGCTGCTGGGGAATGCCAACAGAGCTCTGGGAACAAGAAGTTCATTAAAAATGTAAAATAAATGCAGTGATTGCATGTGGTTGTCTTTGGGGCATTTTGCTTTAGACCTTGAATGTGTTGGAAAACAGTACTGCAAATGCCATAATTATTTTAAGATATAAAATTATTTAAATTGGCTAATGAATGCAGACCCTGACAGCAGTCTGCATAAATCTGGGTTTATTAGTATGTTCTTGCAGACGGTAGGTGGGGCTTGGAGGCAGCTTTATTCATTAGCAGCATTATCGGCACTGTCTTCTTCTCCTCAGCCCATATAAAGACAGAATGTCCTAAACTGCATGATCACCTAGAGGCAAAATAGAGCTCCGCATACAATAGCTCAATTAATTCTCATAATTATTTTCTGTTACTAGTCTCTATATTTTACCTATAAGAAAGCCAAACTCACAGAGGTTAAACGTCTCACCTCAGATCATATATCCAGAAATGGCAGTCACTTGAACCTAGGTCTTCTGTTTGCAAATCCTCCCTCCACAATTATATGATGATGGAATAGTACCAGTTAGCAGATTGCTCTAAAGTGATGGGTTCTGTTAGATGGGAGACTTTTTTTGCAACTGCGTTTCTAGCAGTTTCCCAGGATAAAAGAGGATCTGTGCAGAAAAGCAGCTCTGTCTGTAGAGCCCTTGCTTATTCATCAACGTGTCAGACCATTTTCTGCCAAGGACACTCTTCCCCCACTCCTTCCTTCCCAGCCATTTTACTGGCAACTGACCTTGCCGTGGTTTTAAGGCTGTCATTGGCCATCATCTCCTCTAAAGGGCAACAGGTCTCTGGAAGGTAACGAAATGTGAAGGTAACAGAATTCTGCAGCAGCTGTCTCCACCTGCAGCTTCCTGAGTGAGATGCTACTTCTGCCACCTCTTTGTTTTCTGAGAATCTCCGCATTATTACTGTTGTTGTTATTCTCTAGTAGAGGGCGGAGATTACAGCTATCAGAGACAATGCCAAAGTACATATCTTCTTCCATTTCATGATCATTAACCTTATCAATTAACATTGAGTACTTGCTGATGCATGACACCAAACAGACTTTGAATTCTGTTCAATCCCAAAGACTATAGCTCTCAAATTGACCTTGGTTAGAAGGACATAAAATTGTACACTGAGAAGGAAATCAAAGTGTCAGGAATTCTGGGGATGAGAGTGAGGTTACAGTCCCAATTTCTGAGTAAAATGCCCCTGAGAAGACGTGGCAGCCAACTATGTCTTAGCCAGCTCTGATCCTTTTGATCCCACCCAGCAGAACTCCAGAAGGTTTGATCATCTTTGTCATATGGGATTATTTGGAAAGGCTGAATTAATCCCATTTGTTGTCCCAGAGGGTAGGGAGTGAAGAACATCAAGAAACTAAGTGATACCTAGTTTTATACTGGCAAGGGCATCACACCTTCTATATCCCAGGAAGCAAAAATCTCCTATTCTCTGCCTGCTTTCTCTGGGACCTACACACAAGCCTGTCCTTCTTGTTTCCAGCACCATCTCATCCAGGAGGAAAGATCTGGTATTCATATTACCTCCCCAGAAGGCTTGGGCAAAAAGTCAGGCAGGACTGAGGGATGGGAAATCCCATACCACCACAGAAAACATGAGTGTCCCTCATCCAAGCAGCCCATGCAAGGAAATCAACCTTTGAACAATACATTCACAAAAGTGTGGATGCTGGATTCTTATTATTTCTCTCTCTTCCTTTGAAAATTAGTTTTCTATTTCAGCTGGGATTTATATTTTAACCCCCAAGTTATATCTCTTCTTTTCCCTAATATAGCTAGAAACAACTGAATTTAGCTGGAGACGATGATCACAAATCCCGTGAATTTAAAAAGCCCCAGAGGTATCATTGCCCATGTTCAGAGGTATCAAGTACCTGATTTTAAAAGGGCAAACCCAGACAGTTCAGTAAATATACAATAAATCTACAACATGTTCTGGGTAATAAATACATACTAAATTCCTACTGTGTTCTCAGAACTATGCTAGGCTAACAAAAATGAGTAACTTAAGTCTCTCGAGGAATTCACACTCCAGTGGAGGGTTATATTTTCAATGTAAGAGTTGGTTATATAATTCATGAAGCAGAAAAGCATGAAAGGGAACACTACACTCAGCCCTTGAGTCTGAGGAAGCTTCCTGGAGTTGACCTGAGTCCTGAAAAAGAAGCAAGCCAGTAAAGAACGAGGTAGAGGGCACTGTAGGCAGAGAAGAGTGTGCGCAAGAGCAAGACATGGAAGACAAGATGGTATGTGAGAAGTGATGCACAAAGTTGAGTGCTACCAAGGCATAAAGTATAAGGGGATGGAGGGCCTTGTAAACAATGCTAAATAGCTTGGTTGTATTCTTTAGTCAACAGAGAGCCACTGTAAGGTTCTGGCAGAAGAGCAAAGTAGTCAGATTTTCACATTGGATAGATTCTCTAACCAAGTATGGAGGGTGGATTCCAGAGAGACAAAATTGAAGTAGGCCAGAGTGGCCTTACTAGAGGTATAGCTTAGAATCCTCTGCAGAGTATTTTAAACTGTAATTTCCTCAACTCACCACAAATTTTGAAAACATTTGTGTTTAACATATTCCAGAGATTCTGAAATATACCCTCAGCTGATGACCACAAAATTGGAAGAGCGTACAACAGTCCAGATAAAGATGATTAGGACCTGAACTAGGACCATGAGAATGGGAAAGAGGTGAAGAGAGATTTGAGAACTACTTAGGAAATGTAATCAGCAGAACCTGTTCACTTACTCACTTATTCACTCACTTACTCACTCATTCATTCATTCAACAAGTACTAGGCCGGACGTTGTGATAGAAACTCAATGAAGAGTAGATCTCACTCAGTTCCTGCCACTAAAGACTATACTGTCTAATGCAGGATTTCTCCAATGGAACACTAAAATATTTTTTAACAGGACAAATAAACAAAGAAAAATTCCTGAGACAATCTGGCCATAAACCAGCCCTGACATAGATTTGTAGCACCAGTGGTCCTGGGAACTTTGAAGAATTTGGTAGAGGCACTAGGCAGAACAAAAGTAAATCCTCTTTGGAGAAACATATTTTCCTCCCTCAGGCCTCAAAGAACCTCAATAGAGAGTTTTTCAGGAACAAGGTATATACAACTAAAATAATAAAGTAAAAATATAAATAAATAAAATAAGCACACAGGACACAGACTACAGAAATAGACCCATAGAGACTTCACGTATTAGGTATATCAGAATGTTTGTTTATTAGCCTCCTATAACTATGGAAATTATATTTAAATACATAAAAGAAAAGCTTGGAAATAACATCAGGAACAGGAAACTGTAGAAAGTGATCTGGCAGATATATAAAGGTCCATTTGAAATAAAAAATACAATAACCAAAATGAAAAACTCAGTGGACCATTTTAATAGTACAATAAAGAGATGAAGAGAGAGTTTGTAAACTGGAAGATAGAAAGTTACCTAGAAAGGGTGGCAAACCCTTTCTGTGAAGAGCCGATAGTAAATCTTCCAGGTGTGTCAGCCATGTAGTTTTTGTCATAACAACTCTGTCATAGACAATATGTAAACAAAAGGGTGTGACTACATTCCAATAGAACTTTATTTGCAAAAGCAGGTAATGGGATAGATTTGGTCCACAGACAGTAGTAGGTAGTCAACTCCTGGTCTGAAATGAAGCATGGAAAAGAGAAACATATGCAATATAAGGAAGAGATTTTAATAAACAAGGAAGATAGAAGATCTGACAGATGTTTAACAAGAGTTCTTGAAAATAGAAAGAAAATGGGGCAGAAGCAATATCTGAAGACATAACTGAGCATTTTCCAGAAATGAAGAGAGATGTTGGTTTGCTGACTGACAAAGCCTCATAAATCTTATGTAGATTAGATAATAAAATCACACCTAGATACCTATCATGAAACTGAAGACCAGCGAAGACAAAATAAAACAAAACAAAACAAACCTGAAAATATAGTCAACAGAGACATACAGTCATTGCACACCTCCCGGCCTCCTGATTACATATACTAGAATGTGAATGGGCCTGAATTCTGTCAGGTGCACAGCCTGATTAAGCAGAGAGCTCATTTCTGATTTGACAGCAATAAAGGATGCTAACAAGTAGTGGCCATACCTATTTTGACGTATGAAAGCACCAGGGACAGTACTGCATACGTGATTGGGGGCTAATCTAGGATCAGAGGGGGCAGAGGCACAAGGCTTGTATAATTTTTGGACCTGTTGTATGAAAAACAATTCAAAATGATAAATAGGAAGTTAAACATAGAGCTTTGGACAAGGCTGTTCCAGTAAAAGGCCCTAAAGTTTAAGCTGCATCAGGTTCATGGTAAATCCACTTCTGTAGGTGCAGTATGCTCTTCCTTTGAGGGTCTCAGCTCTCCCTCCTCCAGCATCTGTCTCCAACCCACATAGGCAGCAGAATGCCATGCTCCTCTGAAGTGTGGCCTTGGAAAGCTGACCCAGTGCTCCTCTGTTGCCCTTTGTTCTGAAACCTTCTGAGCCAGACCACAGAAGACTCTTAACCCTGGGTCTCCACCACATCATGGGGGCTTATAAGCCAGTGGGGTTCAAACTTTCAGAACAAATGTTTAAAGCATTAGTAGGCATCCATATATATTTACTTTAGGTTTGTGCGTGCCTATATACCTCACTTGAGCTATTCTGTGATGCTTTTCCTATTAAAATATAGTAGCTTGGGGGCACCTGGGTGGCTCAGTGGGTTAAAGCCTCTGCCTTCGGCTCAGGTCATGGTCTCAGGGTCCTGGGATCGAGCCCCACATTCAGGCTCTCTGCTCAGTGGGGAGCCTGCTTCCTCCTCTCTCCCTGCCTGCCTCTCTGACTCCTTGTAATTTCTGTCTATCAAATGAATAAATAAAATCTTTAAAAAATAATAATAATAAAATAAAATAAAATATAGTAGCTTGAGCTCCTTTCATACTTCCGCATCCCCACACCGTCAGCCCTCATCCAGGCCCTCATCACTTCAGAGCATCCAGGCTTGTCTCACCACCTGCATTCTAGGTCATGCACTGCCACCAAAACTTACATCCCATAAATAGTCTCTACAACGGTTTTCTCAACCACCGGCCAATGGTGGTTGACCCAACCAGGATGGTCAGGGTGCAAAGCAATAAATCTCAACCCCTGTGAATTTCTCTGGTTCAAAAGATGGGGCAATACCTGGGGCATCTCCCTCATTTCTTCATTGCCTCTAGCTCTCCAGTGGTCTGGGACCCCCCCCAAAAAGTGCACACTTCCCAGAGAAGCCAGACCTGCTACCACTGTCACATCTAAGCAAGCCACACCAGTGGAGACCCCAAGTGGAAACTGCAGGGAGACACAACCCTGCCCTACAGAAAGGCCTGGGAGGCTTGCTTTATGCTGTTCTCTAGTTCAGAACTGCCCCATGCCTGCACCCTGATCACCCCCTGTCAATCAGGTATCTGCCCTGGGCAGCCCAAAGACGCTGCCCTTTGCTACCCCTGTCTAGCATTTCTGCTGCCCCTTTCTTTCTTCTCACACACAGCTTTGGGGCTCTGTGGACTACAGGTCCATTTGGAGGAGTCACCCCTTCTTCCTGTGTCTGCTAAGTTCATTCTCCCCACCCCATCCCTCTCATCTGAGAATCTAATGCCTTTCCTTCTTCCAGAGAGCATGAGGACTTTCCTTATGATCTGCAAGAGCTTCCCAGCCCAGCCCAGCTTCTGCAAGATCACCCAGATACCCTGGACATTTGGAAGAAAATTCCTCCCTGAGTAGTTAATGCTACACATCTGTTATATAAGATTTTTGTCTGAGAATCTGCAAGCCTTCCTTATTTTCAGAAATGAGTTTAGAAGCCCCCCTACTCTAACTATCCCTTCCACTTCTGCCTCGCAGAACCCTACGTTGAGAACTGGCCACTCACCAGCCCCATCAGCTCCTTTCTCTTTTCAAGCCCACTTCCTTCCTAAACCTACTCGTGTGTTTCCCTTCACTCCCTCTCCTCCTAGCCAATCCCTTTTTAAATCTGTCCCAAGGCCTCTTTAATCTTCATAGTTCCCCTGACCACTCTAGCCCACCTTGACCTTGCCTTTACACTGGGAGCATCAGAATATGTTTATTATAGAATATGTTACTTTGCAACTGTGGTTCTCAACACTGACTGGGTTTGGGGGGTGGTTTGTTTGTTTGTTTTAATATATAAGCTTGGTCCCCCATCCCTGAAAATCCTTATTCTGGAGACTTCTGGAGCTTCTGAAGGCTCCCTGGGTGATTCTGATGTGCAGCCAAGGATAAGAAACACTGCTTCAGAAACACACAATCTTGTGATTTTATGTAATTGCCTTTTACGTCTAAGCCTTGTTTGAGCAAATAGAGTATAAATTTATTGAATACAGAAGCTATAGCTATAATTTTTCTGTACCCTCCACATAATCTTGTCTAGCAGGCATAAGTAGGTGCTCAGTGACAACTAAATGTTGGACTGATTGATTCAACACGATGTTGGATAAAAAGCACTTGGACAGGAAGGGGGAGACCTGAGGTGTGTTTCTGACTCTGTAACTAGCAAGCCACTATCCTCTCTGGATTTCTGCTTCCTTGTTTGTAAAATGACAGTGATAATTAAGTTTTCAAACTCCTGGGAGCTCAAAGGAAACATGAGAAGTTATTTTCAATATTTCAAAAATCCACTGAAAGTTATACATTTCATATCAATTTGCAGATTAATAATCTATCAAAATATGCATTTATGAATGACGGTGATGAGGAATCATAAAAGGAATCTTTAGTTGTGAAAAGTATAAAAATACTTTGAAAATTACAGGAGTCTATGATTTCATTTGCTCAGTATTTATGATCCAGATCCCTGGGAGACAGCAGAACAAAATAAAGTAAGGAATTTGGAGTTTGACTAACTTGACTAACTCCCAACCCCACGACCTACTAGCTATGTTAACTTGAGTAAATTCTTATCCGAAGCTTGTTCATTCATTTGAAAAATGGGCACACTGACAGTAGTTATCCCATAGAGTTGTTACAAGGATAAATCAATATGTGAATTTTTGCACTTCTTTAATGCATTGCTTGGCACATAGCAAGTGCTCAATAAATGTTACTAGGCATATACCCAGCATATTAGTCTGCTCAGGCCGCCATAAAAAATACCACGGATGGGGTGGCTTAAACAACTGACACAGCTCTGGAACCTGGAAGCTTAAGATCAAGGTTCCCACAAAATCGGTTCCTGGTAAGGGGTGTCTTCCTGGCTTACAGACAACTGCCTTCTTACTATATGTTCACATGGTCTTTCCTCTGTGTGTATTCAGGAAGAGAGAGAGAGACCAAGCGAGCAAGCCAGCTCTCTGGTGTCTCTTCTTAGAAGGGCACAAATCCTGTTGGATCAGGACCCCAGCCTTAGGACCTCATTCAACTTTAATGACTTCCATAGAGGTCACATCTCCAAATATAGCCACACCGGGGGTTAGGGCTTCAACACATGGATTTAGGGAGGGAAGGACACAAATATTCAGTCCGTAACACCTGGGGTGAGAGAGGCATTCAGAGTAATGCCAAGGAAAGAAAGTTTAGTCAAAATCACAAGAAATATTTCACTCAAGAAGTGGTCTGTCTCCTAGCCTGGGGAGGTTTATAACAGGTTGAGGAATAGCTCTTCATTTCCAGAACACATGGCCGATGTGTTTGACAGTAGTCGCTGTGGTGCGGCCTGCATCATGGAGCATGGAAATGCAGGGGAACCAGAGCCATTCCCAGGGCCAGCCTCCGCCCACCATTGTGTGCATTTACATCACCGGGAAGGAAGGGATAAAGTCCTGATCCCCAGGCCCCATTGCCAGAGAGTCTCAGTAAGTCAGCAAACTGCATCTCTGCATTTGTAACAAGCCCACACAAATACTGCTTTAAAGAAATGATTCTAGAAGAAAAACTCAAAGCCTGAGTGGAGAGGTGGGGAGAAGCTGACTATGATGTTTATGCTGCTGTGATACCTGCTGGGGTGGAAGCCAGTGTGTGTGATCAGCAGCTCGGTGGCAGGAGGCCAAGGGCACAGCAGGGAGGGCCAGGAGGGCCAGCTGGGCCTGGATGTGGGCACACAGTGGGGAGTAGGGGACAGAAGGAGGGATGACATGCGAGTGACTGCCATCGAAGGAAGCCAGCCCCAAGAGCCCAGGTTGCGGGACACCCGGTGGGCCTGTGGACTGCTGCAGAAGACTGGGGTATCCTGGATGACTGTTCCTGAGAATCAAGGAGGGTAGATCAATCACAGAGAGCCCCTCGCTTTGGTTTTCTTCCAGGTGGCTTTATTTACTTCTAGACTAACCTTTTTTTGTCATTATCATCATCAACCCAGCTAAAGGAGAAGCTGAAGTCCGGGTGTTGAGGATGCTAATACTAATGATGCTGGGAACGGTGCAGCCCAGCACTGGTATCTAGACTGGACAAGGCACGATGTGACCCAGCAAGAAGAAGCCCCCACTCTCATAAAGACAGCTAGTATCCCTGGACTACATTTTGTTATTTTTCTTTTCTTGTCAATCTGTTGTTCGATTAACCTCCCCTGATGACTGAATGCCATCAAAGACAAAGACAAATTTGATGGTTCCGTTGATTGCCATGTGTGTGACATGAACCTAGTCTCCCTTTCTGAAAAATAAATTTTGCAATCATTGCAAAGGTAGGTGATATAGAGGGAGAATTCTCAGCTCAGTACTTTACCCCCATGCCCCGTCATTAGGATTTCTATATTTCATATTCAATGCTTTCACTCTGGCATGTACTTTTCTCACCCATGCTTGGGATGGAAATGTCCCTGCATTAAAATAGGAAAATAGCCTTATGACTTCTAAACCTATTCTCAACCTTGGTCCTTATCTGAAACTGGGTGCAACTTCAGAATTTTCAGGCTCGACAAAGAAAATGAGGGATAAGCATAATAAATTCTTCATCTAGAGTCTACTTTCATTTAAGGTTACTAAAATGAAGCTATTATTAGTTAATGCTCAGATAAATCGGCTGGACACTGCTCCGGATTATACAGGTGGTGGTAAAAATGTGGAGAAGGGCATTTGGTTGGGAGGACTTTCCTCTCATCTCCTTGTTTCTACTTTGACTCAGACATGCTGCCGTTCTTCCCACAGCCCGTACCTTCCTCATTTACACAGGACAAAGAGTTACTAACTGCTGTCCAGAGCCTAACTTCACTGGTAGGGACAATGCTTTGAAAACTGGTGCAGGCACTATGTGTTAGACTTGCTGCAGCTGTGAAGAAGGCCTGGCCTTCAGAGGGCAGGCATGGGCCTCCTCCCCCTCTTCCCACGCAGACTCTATGTGACAGTAAGGACTGTCAGGCCCTTCCTGTTAGGAAGGAGTTTGGGGCCCCTCTTTGGCCTTCAACCTAAACCACAGGCTCCAGTTCAGTTTGACCAAAGCTCCCTTTCACAGGGGAGGGGTGGGGGTTCAGTGGGGGGTGGGGTCTGTTATCATTGGGAACTTGCTCAGGTATTAACAAATCTGGTTATTTTCCCCATTTGGCTCCTGATCTCTGTAGATATGATGCCTTCAGAAGGAAGGATCAGTTTTAGGTATTCAGAAACCAAATCCTCTACCTCAAATCTTTACTAGAATTCTCCCACAGGAGTTGAATATTTACTAAAAAATCACTTTGTGACTCTTAGGTCCCATGCAGTTCTTTCCTCTGCTCTTTGAGTAAAAGCCACACTCTACATTTTACAAAATCTAAGATATTTTCTACCACTTTAGGTTGAAGCTTGCAAAGACAGAAGTAGGAGGTGGCCCATTTCTACTTAAGAATATTACCCATAACTGATGCATCATTCCCAAATGATTTGTGCATTTTAGCCCGTGTTGAGACTGTTTAAGAACCTGGTGCATTTCAAAGACTCTATTTAGGAGTTCACCATCCTTACCAACTTAGAAGTAAGGTCATCTATCCCACCATTGAGCACTTTCCAAAGTATAAGGGTCTCAGCACTGATTTTACTTACATCGCACCCCACTCAGAAATGCCTCCCCTGAGACCCGGGGGTTACCAGCGTCTACACACACTTCCATACCAGAGGTACACAAGGAGCATCAATATAATCCACAAGGCTGTTTCTTTAAAATAAATAAATAAATAAATAAATAAAGTCTGGAAAAAATAATTAATTAATTTTTAAAATGTCTGAAGGAGGGGTGCCTGGGTGGCTCAGTGAGTTAAAGCCTCTGCCTTTGGCTCAGGTCATGATCCCAGCTTCCTGGGATCAAGCTCCAAATCGGGCTCTCTGCTCAGCAGGGAGCCTGTTTCCTCCTCTCTCTCTACCTGCCTCTCTGCCTACTTGTGATCTCTGTCTGTCAAATAAACAAATAAAATCTTTAAAAAAAAAGAAAAAAAAGAGAATGTCTGAAGGAACTATAGCAATATTGAAACACTGAAAAGACTATGGGATGGAAACACAGTTATTTGATATTTGATATATCTGAGCTATACATATTTGATATAATATTTCATGAACACCTAAAACATTTCATTATGAGAAAAAAGATTTTAATTGCTGATTATAAAAGTGAGACAAAATAGAAGTAATATGCCTATTAACTACCTTAAATCTTAGCCCTATAAGCATTCATTGAAAGTGTGCTCAATACCTATATCCCCCAAACTAAGGAGATTCCATAGTTTCTCATTGTTTATACCAAGAGTATCACACCATCTTTATAGAATCAAAAGGGCCCTGCCTCCTAGGATAGAACTTGTGCTTTAATTCCTCTTTCTCTATCTAGCAGTTTCTCCCCAGTAGATAAGCCTTTGTTTATTTGACAGTCAGTAATTAAGTCATTCCCTGTCTTTCTTTATCTCTCTGCCTGAAACCAATTCTGCTAATCATCAGTATGTACAGGGTCTTTAAAAATCACTTGTCTATCCCTTTTCCCCAAGAGACACGCATCTACACTAGTCCAGATAGTTAGCAATCTCCGCTTTCTTAAAAGCCTTCAACCAAAGCAGTCCTCATCTTCTGGGAGTAACACATCAAGGATTAACAGTTCTTGATGCCAACAAATCCTTTCTATTCCTCTTCTGGTTAAAGCTCCTCTCCTTTCACACTCTGGAGACAGGGAATAACTGAGTGCTATTCTGTGTAAAAATAACCCTTCATGTGCATATATTATTTTTAAAAGGTTAGGTCATCTTCAAAATACTGCTCTCTATAACATGAAGAGTCTACAGTATATCCAGGTAATGGAGGAGGGTTGACTAGATTGTGTGGGTATATTGATTATTTTAGTATTAGAGATAATTCTGGTTTATATACAGCCCCTTGGTCCTTTTTTTCCCTCATGTTCCCATACTAGCTCTCCCACCATCCAAACCATCATCTCAATACCTTCTAATCTAATGAGTGTATTGGTTATCAGGCTATATTGTTGGTTTTACATGAAACCCACCATCCCCTCCTAGTGATTTAGCCAAGTGAGTTGCTTTGTTTTCCAGAGAGATGAAAGGTCTCGCTCACCCCTGTGTGTCCAAGCCCCATGCCAGACAAAGAGTAGACACTCCCTATGTATTCGTCAGTTGGCAAAAAAGAAACAAACAGGTCAATGAATCAAAAACACCTGAATGCAGCCACTTATTAATCAGAAATCCCTAAATAACACTACTGGATTGTGTTCAGCCCAACCAGATAGTATTCATTTTACAGCTACCAATGTTGTGTTCTTCACACTAGGCTTGTAACTTTACCTACAATATATGTTCTTCAGTTTACAATCCTGATATGAGGTAACTCAGCTTAAGAGAAAGGATTAGGAGAGGTCAAAGAATGACTATAATGTTCCTATCCTTTAGTGTCACCCTGGTCTTGCCCTCCCTGCATTTTAACCATTGACATCCTGCAGTCATACAGATTTTTACAGGCAGCATTCAATGCCCCAAGACTGAGGAAGTCAGCCAACTGACCTTGCTCTAAGCCAGCTTCCTCCATCTGTCCTGGGTAATGGCGTGCGTATTCTGGTTCCCCTGTGCCACCTGCTGGTCTCCTGAGTCACTGCTTCCAAAGTGCCTCAGGAGTGCCATGTTATGGCTGAAGAAAGGTAAGGAGGAGTCCTTCCATAGCGTAAGTGTGCTGGGACCCAAGAGTCCAGCGTGGGTTGTGAAATAATTCATTCCCACTACATGTCAGTAATGGAGATGAGGAACCCTAGGCACCGAGGAAAGAAATCTCTCCCCTAAAGCGATAATCTGAGTTTATCTGTAGGAAAGCTTAGTCCTTCTCAAAGCATCCTACAACTATACAGTTCCCCCAACATCTGCAAAAGGATGCTTAAAAGCAAGCAAACAAAACAAACAAACAAACAAAAAACTCTGCACTTAGAATAAACACATGTATGGGATACGTGGGGAGATAAAGTGAGAAAGGGGTATTTGAGTAAATGTATGCCAGTCTCTCTGGAATAAAATAAAGAAAGGAGAAAGGGGGCGGGGGAAAGAGAGGGAAGGAAGGAGAGAAAAATATTTTTTCACCAAAAAATATTGTTTAATATCCATTAGATTATTCCTAAATTCTCTAACTGAAAACGTTCCAGATTTCCTTTTTTACTTGAACCAGTCTTTTTGGAATGGTATATTCCAGAAAGTAATACACTATAAAATGAAAATAATAAGCCATAAAAATCATTGATTACAAGGTTATTAAAAATCAGATGCAATCCCCAAGATATAAGGAGGCTACCTATAGAGGCAGTGGTACCAATTTGGTGGCAACAACTCTGGGCTCAGAGCTATGATTCAATGGGCTTCTTTTCTTCAGAGGTTTACTGAATGTGCACTATAATATCAGCTAGTTCGACTTTCTGTGCTAAAACTCAGCATGAATGATTCTGTACAGAGGCTTCTAATGTCTCTTCCCATATATTCTTCATCTAGATCACTCTTGGGAATATTTCTAAATTTTCAGAGACATGTGCCTTCGCCTTCTGTTTTAAGAAGTATTTATTTCTTGCACACTGTGATATCTGCCAAACATTACTTTTATGTAAAATAATTTCCCTTCTGAATATCTTCCCTGCTCTCCTCTCCTGAGCCAATGGCTCAAAGATCTGTATATAGAAGCCATGTCAAAGAGTGATTAAAGAGTACTTTTCATTTCTTCCTCAAATGCCAGAAAAGCCAACTCCTCAGCAGCTCAGATGATTTTTTCCCACCATCCTCCTGACTGAGCCCAGCCAAATTCCACCTGCTGAACAAAAGGTCTGAGCAAAGTCTAAAACCCCAGGCTCTCAGGCAGAAACCTCACAGTACTGTATTTAAAAATCAGAACAAGAAATAAAATCTTGGCTTTTTTCTTGGCACTCTACTTGGCCCTCTGGGTTATCCGAAGGGCAAGCCATTTTCCTCTGTATCTCAGTTTCTGTTTGTAAAATGGAGACACAAAAATTAGAATTGGAATGTTGATAATATTATCTAATGAGGGTTAATATTTGCTGAGTGATGACTATGTGCTAGATCCTATGCTAAATACTAATGGAGAGGTCTCTCAGTCCTCATAAAACCCTATGAGATAGATATTGTTATTATCCTTATTACAGGTAAGGACAGAGGAACTACAACTGATTAAAGCACCTTCTTTATTGTTTCTTCAACATCCATTCTTTCAACATAAACGAACACCTACTATGTGCCAACCAGTAAGCTGGATTCTGGGAACACAGAACTAAATGCAAACCTCATTCCTACCCTTACGGTTATCATCACAGGCTAGTATGGGGACCATAGAAGTAAGCTATCAGGTACAGAGGTTTGAAAGAAGTGTACATCATATAGAGTGGGGAGTCTCAGAAGGGAGTAGGAAATCTCTGGGTTCGGGGGGTGTCAGAGAAGGTCTCTTGGATGAGCGGCCTCTTGCATGGAGTCTTCAATAGGAGGAGAAATGGGAACCACAGAATCCTGGTGACAAAAGGGAACTGCAAGAACATCCATCCCAGTTCCCCATTTTCAGATGAGTGCTCTGAGGTCTGGATTGGGGGTGTTGGCCTTCACACATCTCTATTAATGGCAGGATGGGGCCTAGGCTCCAGGAGCAGACAGAAGAAGTACCAGCTGGATGTATATTTGTGAAACTGAAGGGAATGATAGGTAGCTCTCTCATTTCTATGTGAATTCCGATCTTAAAAGGCCTTTGAGTACTTCACGAAAGGATTTCTTCACCTAGTTTGAGTCCTGCTTGAGTTGTGATCAAATTGCTGATCTTGAAATTCCCTTAAAACACTCAGACTTTTCTATCTTCAAACTCAGTTTTGCCTGGAGGGTCATCTAAGTGCCTTAGGATGTCATGTTCCCCTTGTCAAGGGCCAGAAACAAGTTTGGAAAGGTCTGGGAGACACTCATCTATGGACTGGTTTGGGAAGCTCAGTGATTCAGCCATGGCAGAAGGAAACTAAAAACCCCTGTGCATCTCCTGACCCCCAAACAACTCTAGATGCTTTGTGTTTGTGACTTCTTTTCAGATGGACAATGACTAGGTAGGGTGGCTCTTGTGATCCTTCACTTGAGGCTCTGGGGAAGGAGTAAACTACACAGAGGCCCCAGGTGGTGACTGGCAGTCAGGACTGGGGACCAGGTCTGCTGAATCTCAGAGCCTGGGATTATTTCCTACCTGACATGTTTCACTGTACCCAGGCCATGCCATTTCCAAATGATTCCCCAAAAGATGCCAGTTTTCTGAGGAGAAATCGACTGACTATAGCATGTTCCCACCATAGGAAAACAACCAACTCCAAGTGCACATCTCAATGACAGTGCCTCTGCATTGTCATCTCTGTATCCCAGACAACATAACACCCACAGTGGATAACACTTATAAAACAATAACTTTGTGTAAGGCGCTGGGCTGAGCACTCTATATACAAGATCTCATTTTATTATTATCTCTATTTTGTGCATGGTTAAGTAACTTCCCCAAGTCATAGGTAAAACCAAGTCATCTGACTCCAGAATTCAAATTTCATGCCTACATTCCAGACCACTGCTCCTCACAACCTCTCGATGAAGAAAAAACACCAGTGGCCCTTGCTGTCTGAGAAAATACCATGAAGCAGCCAACCTCAGGACGTTATAGGTTTTTCCAATTCTAATTTTCAGGTTCTGTTTCAGTTACCTGTGTAGATGGTAATAGGCTGATGGCACTGGTACAAATAAAATAGGTCTCCCATCCCCTAAGCAATCTTCAGGGCTGAGATGAACTCCAGATAAATGAGGGTACCTTGAGCATTCCGAAATGAAACATGAAACTCGTTGGGTTTATAATCAGAAGAGAGAAAGCATGAGCTTTCAGAAGGCCCACTCTTCCCCAAGATCCTTCTCATGACAATGTGTGATCTTCAACTCTTAACCAAAAGGGTACAGATGCTAGAATTCAAGCCCAGGCTTTAGACCCTAGGCCAGCTGAGTGAACTGTACCAGGGAACTTCATCTCTCTGAGCCTCAGTCTCCTCCTATGTATGGTGTATGTGCCAGAGGGTCAGGAGTACGGATCAAAATGACCCATGTGAAGGACCTGGCACTGTGCCTGGTACCCAGCAAAGGATCAAGTACATACTCATGAAAAAATAAAACAATGGCATGGTTTCAACACTCTCAGGGACTCCCTGATCACCAGGCTTATAAGCACCCCCACACCCCCAGTGCCGCCTCCTGATCGGATGCTGGCACTGTGTCCCCGTGTCTCTGCCAGGCAGGTGGCTACTCCAAGCACCTCAGGAGAGAACACTCGGGATCAGGGAAATAAATCCTAGAAGCCTCCCGAGAGCTGACTTTCCCCAGCGCCAACATTGCCAGCCCCCCTGCTTCCCCCAGACTTCCTGCTTCTGGGTGAAAAAACTCATTTTTCAACGCTCAGTTAGGTGGTCTGTGAGGGGAGGGCGAGGTTGGAAGCAGAAAAAGCAACAGCCCTGGTCTCAGGGTTGAAGGCTTCAAATCCCTCAGGGGTTCAACCGCCTTCAGATTTATAGGCCCATAACAGTGGAAAACTGCCTCCTGGCTGAGTCCAGAGCTGCCTTGGGACCCAGGGGGCTCCTGGCCGCTGCTGTTTGTGAACCTCTTTATCTCTCTAATGCCATGTTCCCTAAATCTGTGGTATTAAAATGATGAGAAAGGGCGAAGGAGGTTGATTCATGCCCGGGTTACACTGACAATGAAATTCATCGAAATCAAATTTCTCCCAAGCATGCCAACAACATCCCGGCTAGTGCCTGCCTCAGCTCTAGGGCTGGGTTTGTTTGGTTTCTACAATGATTTTTCTTTTTAATATCATTATTTTTATTATTTTCGCCTAATGTTTTTATAATGTGCTTACTGTGGAGGTTGCCTGGTGCCTGCCAGCATTCTGGTGATGGGGGTGGGGGTAGGGCAGGCTTGTTTACCCCAAAAGCTGTTGTTTTGCATGTACCTCCAGCCACTGGAAGAAAGTGGAGTGCTTCCTCTCCACTTCCCCAGCCCTGTCCTGACAAGGAACCAAACACTAAATGTAGAATCATTGACTTGTTCCACCCTACACTAAGCGAAATCCCAATATTAATGAATGAACGCAACCAACCCTCCCCTTTGCACACCCACCTTCCTTCTTCCCAGTTAAACAGCTCCGTTGCCTCAATCGTTTTTGTGTGTCACGGCTTCTAGCTCCATCTTTTGCCTTCCCACCCTGGAAAGTTATCCAAGATTCCTCTTAAAATGGGACAGAAGGAGAAAGTCTAGTAAATAGTATCATATCTGTATCATGGAATAGTAAGCACCATTTTTTAAATAATTGAGATCTGTACATATTAACCTGGAGAGGTGCCAGTGACACATCCTTAGGTGAAGAAACAAAGCTGGAGAGTAATGGGTTTTGCAGGATCCACTTTATAAAAAACCAAACAATCCCAATGACAATCTTATACTCATATGTGTTTATTTTGATATGTTTGTATCAGTGTGAATAATAGCATGGAAGGATGCACCCCAGGCTGTTAACATGAGTTGCCTGATTTAGGGGATGTTGGAAGATGAATATTGGGTTTTTTAAAAATATACCTAATGATATTTCATTAGCTGCAGTTAACCCTTGTTACTCTGATGATGTTTGAAGAGGAATTTGAGAAAAATTTTTCAATCAATCTATAACTGACATATATCTTGATTTTTATTTTAAATGTGACGGACACCCAGGGTCCTGCAGCCATGGTCAGACCTATGTAGGACTCACTGGGATGGACATTGACTGTGCTTCTATTCATACAGCTTCATTTGCATCACCTTTATGGCTAACTCATCCTGGGGATGGAGTCCACTAAAAGCCCTTAGTTGTTTTCATTAGGACTTCTACAAAGGGAGATTTCTTCCATCCTATGTACTTTGAAGCAGATTTTTTTTTTTTTTTACTCCAAATGCAAGACCTTAAGTTTCTTATTAAATTTTTTGCAATGGTTTTAGCCTTTTGTTCCACTTGTCAAGATCTTTTAAAAATCTGATCTTATCTAGCCTATTAGCCACCCTGCCCAGCTTCGTGCCAACTGCAAATTTGATCAGCAGGTCTTTTATGTCTTGATCCAAGTCCCTAATAAAAATGTTCAGCAGGACAGAGCCAGGGACACAGTCTTATACTTTCTCATTTTAGGTGAACAAATACACAAATTTTTTTATTCATCTTTCATTGACTTCCCTTCGTTGTGTGCAAGACTCCTAAAAAAACAAAGAGGTTTGTATTCGGGCAAATCAATAACCATCCCCATCAGCTGACTTGGTGAGGATAACAATAAACACTAATCACAATCCAACTTGAGCCAATCTAAAAGCACAGCAGTGTTAGTCAGAGGGATGGAACATATGGCTCTGTCCACATCTGCTCTGAAGCATCCAGATGGAAGTAGGAGGTGGGCTGGGGTGTGGGGTGAGTAGACAGTGGGGGTAGGAGTGAGGGAAGAGGGGGTAGGCAGGTGAAAGGAGCCAGGGGAGGGCTTCAGGGACGAGCTCCCAAATCGATCTCCACGATTGTGTGGTTAATGTACAAGCAGCACGCAACAGCTGCTGATGGCTCCCATCCGTGACAGTACAACCGTATGACAAATACTTCCCGTCATACCTCGAGAGCCGAGTCTTCTGCTTTTTGGTTAATGGACCTTTGACGCACCTACTGAAATCGCTTCTTCACAGGCTTGAGGAGTCTTTGTCACAAATGTGTGGTGATGTTTTTCTTCTCCATGTGGCTGTTTCCTCAGTGCTGTAACTGAGCAAGTGGCCTAGACTGCCCTTTTCCTCCCCCAACACTCCTCCCACAGCCTTCCAGAAGCTGCCATACTCCCAACTTCTACACCTCCTTATGCAAAAGAATAAACACTCACCTAAGTGATACAAGATGGGAATTTAAGCCCAGTCCTTGCTGAGATTTGTGGCAGAGCTTAAAGCAACATTTCACCCACTTTGTGTCTAAAAGGAGTGCATTTTTCTAAGACTAAATGAGAGCACCTGGCAAAGAGATAGATACTAAATAAATATTAGCTGCATCTGAGTCTATAAACTGCAGAAGACACAGGCATGACTTGTTCCAAACTTCTGACTTTGACTATTGATCAACATGGGTAGGGCCAGCAAGTGCATTGTGCAATCCTCAGTGTTTGGGCATCACTCCTCTTGGCCTCCTGAGACTGTGTTGAGAACTGTGCACAGACTTCTCACAGCTGCATGGATTCCCTCATTCATCCGACATGTGCTGACTGTCAACCTTAGGCAAACACTGGACAGGGCCTGAGACATACAAAGATGATTAAAGCAAGATCCTGAGACCCAAATAATGCTGTCTAGTGCCTCACGGCCTACAGTAAAAATACTCCTAGACCCAGCACACACACACACACACACACACACACACACTCTCTCTCTCTCTCTTTCTCTCACACACACACCAACAGCAGCAACAGAAACAGCAGAAGTCTACGTACCAGACACTTACTAAATGAAATATACTTGATATTTTCTGTTCTATTTCATTTTTAAAAAATTGATTTTACCACCTACCATTGGGATATTGACACATAGTTTTAAAAACCCCACTCTGGGGTGGATAAATGTTATCAGTCTTTATTAGATGAGAATGCCAACCAAGGAGTTCCCAGGTCTGCCTGGGGGAGGCAGAAGCTCTAACACTTAAGCTTAAGGGATCCTGAGGTATGCACAGGGTCATTAGTGCTCCTGGAAGAGGGAACAACATGGGCAAGTGCACAGACGAATGGAAGCATGAGTACTCAGGAAACTCCAAGTCTGAATGGGTAGAACACAGGAAGTTTGTGGAAAATGGGGGAAATATTAGGCTTTAGGAATAAATTTTTTAAAATAAGCAAAGGTTAAGGGACCAATGACTGAATACTCAAGAGAAAAGATTTTAGTGCCAAGCAGGAAACCCAATCCAGCAGAGTCTAGGCTCTGGGAGATGAGATTTCAGGTGAGGCCAAAAAAAGGTAAGTTTTTTTTAAGTCAATAAACCACAAAATGCCCCATATTTAAAAAGTAAAGTCCCTTGAGTATTGCTGATTGTTTAGCAGCATCTGGACATGTCAATTCAGTAAGCACTGGGCTGAATGGGGGTGTTTTGTGCCACACACTAGAGTACCCACCTTGGGACTGTGGCGCCAGAGGTCCCTTTAGAAGAAGTCATGTCTGAACCACGAACAGCAGGCTCAGGAGCCCAGTCAAGTTTGTCACGAAGAGCTCTGTGACCCGCTAACAAGTTTGGGCATTAATCTGGCCAAGAAGGCCACTGGCAGATTTAAAGCAAGAGACTATCTAAAAACTGGTTGAGGCACTAATATTGCTGTCAAGGAGCAGATGGATTGGAAGGAGAGATTGACCAGAAGAAGGCCAACCAAATAAGCAGCTAATCTTAATACTTCATGAGATAGTGACAGGAGCCTGAAAGAAAACAGGGCTGATGAGGATGAGAAAGAGAGAATGGGTTAGGAAATACAAAGTTGGGAAATTAACATGACCCAGAAACGGATATGATATAGGGAGTAGGAGAGGAAAAATCCAAGGATGATGCATTAAGTTACTAGACTGGGTAACTGGGAGGATTGTGGAGCTCCTGAAAGGGCTGACTTAGGGTATTCTGGGAAGGAACAGGAGAATTAGTACAGTACAGAGTCACTACCAGGGGATCCAGATCAGTGTCCTATGAATTACCATGACCAGAAAAAAAAATTATCTCCCACCCACAAGACCCATATGCCCAGGAATTGTTAAGAGATACTTTCTTCTACTGGACCACCTAAAGAACCATCGACAAGGGTCAGAGCCAGGAGGAAGGAAAGGTGTTGAGTGGCTGGTGTGCATGGAATAAAGGCTGTCTCTGCAGTCCAAGATAAGAGCCCTATCTCCTATGGACAACTGGACGCAATGGGGATTCTTGCTGTTGCCAAGCAATTCCTCCCTCTAGCTGGGCATAGAGCTAAATGGATAAGACAATATAGGACAGAATCAGAAGGAAGCATTTATTAGCTCTGCCTCCAGAAGCACTCATTGTCTGTCTGTCTGGATTCACAGGAGAGACCCAGGTATACAGAATCTAAAGACTGTTTCAGCATCTCCCTCACCCAAGGTTTGAGAGGTGACACATGTATTAAGTTGAACTGTGTTTTCTAAAAAGAAACAACCAAATCCTTATGCCCTCCCCCCACCCCAGGGCTGTACCTGAGAATGAAACCTTATTTGGAAAGAGGATTTTGTTAGATGTAATTAAGAAGAGAAGAGATTATCCAGGGTTTAGGATGTGCCCCAAATCTTATGACTAATGTCCTTATAAGAGAAAAGAAAGAGATTTGAGACACAGAGACACAGAGAGAAAACAGGCATGAGAAGACAGAGGCAGAGACTGGAGGGATGCATCTACATGCCAAGATGTTTGCCAGCAGCCATCAGATGCTGAGAGAGGTGTAGAACGGATTCTCTCCCTGGGCCTTACCTACACCTTGATTTTGCACTTCTTGCCTAACAACTATAAAAGAATAAATCTCTGTTGTTTAAAGCCACCATGTTGGTGGTAATTTGTTAGAGCAGCACTAGGAAACAGACAATATCCCATTTAGTGCTTTCAGGATGTGGGTGAAGGCCAACCAGTATCTTCTCAGAAGTGATTATTACTCTCTGGCAGTTTGCTTCTGTGTCTCCTTCATTCCCCCTGGGGCAGACGCATCTCTTCAACCCGGGTCTCTGTTTTCCACATTCTCTCTGCTCTTTTCCCATCATGGCAGCTTTTCTTCTTAGCTCAGATGCTATTCTGAGCTCAGGGTAACAGCCAATTAAGCAGATCTCTACTGAAACCCTGCAGTAGACTGGATGCTAAAATACCCTGCGGATCCCAAGTGTGATGAGGCACAGAACAACTTTCTTAGGCAGTTGACAAGAAGTTGGGAGAGCCTTCTCACCCTGCATTCCTTCATTCCTATCATCACCATTGGGCTACTGAAGAAGTCAAATGCATATTATCAGTCTTAAACTTGTACTTGCTTGATCTGCAGTCCAGCTGCTACCCTAAATTTTCCCTTCTTTGGAAAGATCTCCTGGGAAGACCATAACCCAAAGCCTTTCCTAGCCTATGTCTTTGATTTACACTACCAGCATCCTTCCCGGGCAACAATTCTCAGATTTCAAAAACTATCACAAAATAGCTTCTTGTCAAGAAAATATTAGAGACCTCAGCTGTACTCTAAGGCTTAGCCTGATCCTGTCGATCCGGGAGGTTGCCATGATCTTAAGAAGTCACAGCATTCTCATTTCCACTTGAAAGCCCAACACTACACAAAGAGCAAATACTTCCCCAGATTGCCTAAGTTCATTAACTTATCACATAGTGTGGTACTGGATTTGCAAAAGTAACCTTCCTCTCTGGAAATTCAAAGAATTCCAAAAAAATTGAAGGACTTAGCCAAATCCCCATATGGCCCTGGCCTAGTCATTTAACCTCTGCTTAGCCCACTTTGCTTATTTATGCATTAAATGGGGATCGTGAAAAGACATCCTATGAATTAATTAACTAATGATTGAAAGGGGTTTTAAAAGTGCTATGCAAATGGTAAGCATTATTGTGAGGCCCGTGAGAATCTGAGACAAAGCAGGGAGCCAAACTCCAAATTGAGGATTATAACCAAGAAGCAAATGTAAGCACTTAGGAATGTGAAAGAACTATTAATATTGGTTACTATGATGTATTCGTTTTCTCTAAAATGAATCTCTCCAGATCGAGAGGTGAGAAACTGTTAAAATGTGGATTCAGTTTTAAAACCCATGCGAGCCCAGATGCTCTGTAAGTGGTTACACTTCAGCAAACGCCTGCGCATTAAAACAAAATCAAAAGATCGAAGCAAACTGGAACTGGAGAAGAAGCAGGTGCATAAAACAAATGCTGTCAGCATATGTGTGAGCACAAACAATTAATTGTGCCCACATAAGTCATATGATTGGCATTTGCAGATGTCCATATATATAGTTCAAATATTGCAAAAATAAAACCTCTCGAACCCACATAATTTTAATATCATACTCATTAGAGAGAGAAAACCTCTCTCAAACCACCAGCCTGTGGAAGCCCTCCAGGCAAAGTGGCTTAGGTTTCTGTTTTCCATTCTTCAATAAATGGACCCCCAGCTTTATGCGGGCCTGGGGCAGCCATTGATCCTTATAATTATGAACAAAATGTGGCATTAATTCCTCCATTTAAAAAAAATTCATTGAAATTAAGCTATGGAGATATGGCTCTAATGTCTTTTACAGGAATAAAAAGCCATCTTAACCAACACAAAAAAATCAAGAAACAACTCAAACAAGTTTGTCCTATTTCAACAACTTTTGGCTTTAATGATTATAGAAGAATGATTTTATCTGATTGGAAAAGCAGTTTTTAGTGTCCAGGCCCAACTTAGCTTCCGTGTTTACGCCTGAATGTCACTTTAAAGCTACCAGCATGTCTGGTCTTTGGCTCATCAAGCAAGAGCAGTTTCTGGACTGGCAGTCTCTACTTTGAGTTTTGTGCAAGCAGCAGAAACCATGGCACTCGGGATGACAAAGCTGAACTTGGGAGACCAGAAGAGCAAGCCGTACTAGAAAAACTTTCTGCCTTCAAAAATATTTCCTTTTGAAAAAAGAACAAATGTTTGATCTTTATATTCCTGTGCTGCTTTTGTTGCTGATAATTCTGGTCCTACTGAATAACCGGTTATGGCCAAAGAGGCATTCGGGATTCTCTAGGCAAAGCATAGCCCTCTACTAATATTAACTACTCGAACCACAGATGCTTTTTCCATAACTGTACCATTAATGACATGATGAAAATGTTAAGTGTTCAAAAAAAAAAAAAAATTCATAGGCATTCATTTTGAAAGAAGACTGTGATCATAATGACAGTCAACACAGATGGCCTTTGAGCAATGATTCGGCTGTATATATTTGGTCTCCCTGGACCTTCCTGAGTACCAAAGGTTAGTTTAAATAAATAAATAAATAGATAGATACCTTTTTATATTTTCTTCCTAATCTGTTCAAGCTCCTGAAATGGCAGGAGAAGTGGGAATATCAGAATCCCTTGAAAGGTTAGAATAATTAAGAGAAATTTCAACAGAAAGAAAAACTTTTAAACCTTGCGCTATAAAAATTGTCCTGTATTCCAAAAAAAACAAAAACAAAAACAAAAAACCCAAAGTTAAACCCTTCATGAAATTAAGCTATGGCCATCTCAAAAAATCCTAGATCCTAACTTTGTTCCCATGTTCTCATGTCTTCAAGAGCAACTTCCTTTCTAACCAGTTCTCCTCTCTGGCCACCTTTTGAGATAACCCCAAAAATGTCTCTAACCAGAGGATCGACCTCTTCTCCTGTCGTATATTTCCCACATCTGAGGTATTCAGTCTGGATGAAGAATCAGGGGCCTCTAAGATAACATATCACAATGGCCTTTGGCTCAGCATAAGTCCTGCAGCAGAACACAGAATGGATGCGGGTTCTCCTTCCAGAGGTAAGGCGATGATACACCTATCACTGTTGTCAGCAGGTAACTTTCGGCTCTCTCTCTCTCTCTCCCTCTCTCTCTCTCTCTCTCACACACACATACACACACACACACACACACACACACAACTAAAGGACAAAATTCATTCTCAGAAATTATAACACTCTAACCGATAATGACAAAGAAATATTTTCCTGACTCAGTCTTAATTCACAGTGCAGGTAACTTGTGTTATTCAGAGCAGTTTTGATTCCTTTATCCTTCCTTTCCTAGCCTTCTCCCCATTTACAAATTATGTCCCATTAGGTTTTCCTAGAATTAGATACTGACCCATTAGGAAGCCAGAGATCTCTTAAAAATCCTTAGCCACACAAAGACTATATTTGAATTTTTCATTTATTCATTAATTCATTCACTCAACTGATATTTATTCACTTGGTATAGGCACCTTGTGAGGCATTCAGAATACAAGGGTGAGCAAAACTCCATGTAGCCCATTGCCTTTATACAAAGTAAGACTTACAGAAGCATAGCATCCCTTTCCCTATCCTCTAGGCAGAAAAAAGTAGAGATCTTTCTTTCAGTTACGTTTGTTCAGAAGCCCACATAGAAAGTATGAATTGTCATTTTATCATTGATTTTGGATCAGGTTGCCTTTTACCCAGAGTGCTACTGGGACAGAATTATTTTAAAAGAAGGCAATAAACTAGTTGATCCTGGGAGGGCTTTTCAGGTTTTTGTGATTCCTTAATCAAATGATCAGAGTGTCAAAGACCAGGGCTAAGAGATTATCTAGCCGCACCCCACACACCCCATTTCACAGATGAAGAGACTGAGGGACAGAACTGTGAAATGTCTCGTCTAAAGTAATATAAGGTGTCAGTGGCAGAAGGAGAGCTAGCTGGGTCTCCTGCCTGCTAGTTCAAGGCAGTACCACTTTCTACCACATTCTACTGCCTTATACAGGAGCTCTGACTTCTAGAATCTGACCCCTAGCTGTTCTGAAGCTGCCTGTTACCACTGGTGAATCTGAGAGTAACCTAATATCCCTGTGTTGAACTTTTTCTAACTACTCACGTTCAGAAACTGAAGTGAGTAAACATGGCACCAACAGTTTCACAGGGCTCCATGTGAAGAGAACCAGCATTCCTCTTCTGGAGGAAAATGTGAAAATGTACAAAAGATAGTTGAATGATAGGCAGCAAGAAACATTCACTTATATCACAAAATTGAGGTTTATCTACAGTTTTTTGATCATTACATTGAAAATCAGGTCTCTTTTAAGGTTACCTAAGAAGAAATTACAAGCAGTAAGAAGACAACGGCAGAAGGTTTTTGGAAATTTTTTTTTTCATATTTTCATTCATTAGCAGGTAAAGGCAGTGACAGATAAATTGTACCCTGCCATAAGACATATGTCAGGCAAGGTTACAGAAGCTGACACTCTGATTTTCCTCCATGTACTACATATTTCATTCATTAGCATTAGCAGACATGGTCTTATTACTAAGTATCTGAACATTTACATTCTTTTTTTTTTTTTAAGATTTTATTTATTTATTTGACAGGCAGAGACTACAAGTAGGCAGAGAGGCAGGAAGAGAGAGAGAGGAGGAAGCAGGCTCCCTGCTGAGCAGAGACCCCAATGCAGGGCTCGATCCCAGGACCCTGGGATCATGACCTGAGCCGAAGGCAGAGGCTTTAACCCACTGAGCCACCCAGGCGCCCCCATTTACATTCTTTTACTTATGGATACAACTACTGCCTACATCTGGAAATACATAAAATGAAAATTAGGTATAAGAAACTGATTTTTTTTTAAAATGAGAAGGCCATGATTCAAAAATATTCTCAAATCCTAGCTTTACAGCCCTCGTTTCATCTCTTCATTCCTGTTCTCCAAATCCTAACCCTTAAAAGGGTGAGTTAGGGTTAAAGATCACTCTACCTTGGAATGTGTGCACACATGTTTTAAAGTTTTTATTAGGTGCTCTTTTATTACCTTTTTGCTTGAATCCCTTGTGACCACACTCCATTTTTAATAAGCTGGAAATCTTGTCAAGTGATTGTTCAGTGGTTGCATTTAACTAGCAGGCCAGTTGCTGAGCCAAAAGGTCGGCTGTTGAGCTAACTGAGGAAGCTGGAGAGAAAGCAATCAGGCTCAGCCTCTCCATTTTAAATGAAGGCCCTTTCATTCTGCTGGTTATTCACAATCAAAGGGATTTCAGAGCTCATTCACCTCCATGGAAGAAGGGGCAAAGGGGAGAGGGTGTATTTTGCTACTCCACATCAGGGAAACAGAAGACTTGGCTGAGTACAATCTTACAGTACATTTTTGTTGTTGTTATACCTTTGCTTATGAATACAGAGTTTTATTAATAAAAATAAACAGGGCTCTCAGCCAAGAGGTTAACAAAAGCAGGTAATACGTTTCTTGCTTTAAAGGCACACTGTGTCCCATGTTCTATCCTAACATCTCTTTCTTTTACACATAGAATCATCTGAGGTCAGGGGGAGGCACAGATTTCAGGAGGGCCTCACAGGAATCTTGAGCAATCCCAGTTATTAATGTGGCTGCCATTAGAAAGGAAGAAAGGCAAAGTCGTCTCCAATATAGGAAATAATTGCCAAGAGACACAAAATCACTAAGCTAGAGACATACCAGTCTTATTTCCAAAGAATAAGGGGGAGGCAGGTGGGCTCTGGGACAATGCCAGCTTCAGCATATACCTGCGCGCCTGTGAGCGTCTGCTGAAATGCACCTCCCACATCTGAAAAGGATGCTAACTTCAGGTCTACTTTCTTCAGTTATGCTATCATCAGGTCTAGCAGCGCACTGCTAACAGTATGTCATTATTAGTGGCTTCTATACTGGCTGGGGAAGCCTAAGATATGGAATATGTTGCAAATGTGGCCCTTGCCACAGGCCAGGTAGGAGCTCAATAATGCCCAAGTTAGGGCAAGAGGTTTTGAAAGGAGTTAACAAAGATGACCACAAACTCAGAAACACCTTAGCAGGTCTTGCACAAATTGGCAGGGTCCCCCCAAAGTCAATGGAGGCTTCAGGGTCTGGCAGTTTTTACAGCCTGCTTGAGACTCTGACCCCACCACTGCTTTGTGTAGCCATGGGGAAAAGAACACTCTACCATACACACACATACATGCATACACTGATGCCACATCGACCATTCTTATTTAAGATTATAGGCTATTCTCACCTAAAACTACACAGCCATATGGTTAACCCAATACCTGAACTTATTTCATTGTAGGATTTTAAGGTAAATGTTGGGGTCCCAAATTAACACTCACTCATCTTCCTCTCCATTGCTGTGGCCACTAGAGTAGACATGTCAGAATGGACATCTGGCCAAGAATCCAAATATTGGTTTCATCAATAGATTGAGCAACCACATAAATAACCCCATGCCTAAGGCTTAGGCTTCCTGGGAACAGCTGGATGTAGAATGTGATCTACATTCTACATGATCTATCTCCCACTCCAAATTGAGGACAGACTGACCAGTGGAAAAGAGGAGACCTGATGGTGAAAAAGCTGGAACAGAAAGTGAAAATGTCTGTCTCCACCCCATCACCGTCATTAATACAGAAAGACCCTGCACTGGGTATAGAAAGCAAGGAGTGAGGAAGTGACCCTTTTCAATGATCAAAAGGCAGGCAATGAAAGGATTGGGATGGAACTCATTCCTTACCCCCTCTTTTTTTTTTTTTTGAGAGACATAGACATATGTCCATTCTTTTTTGAGGAAGACAGCTCATCCTCTCAAAATTTGCCAAAATGAGTACCAAGCTTCAGTCATTTGTACTGGCCATTCATTTGCCCAAGGGTAGAAGTAGGTGGAAGAACAGAGAAAGTGCCAGGAAGGGTCGACTCCAATGTGGCCCTTTTGGGGAAGAGAGCAAAATGGCAAAGGGGTCAATCTATCTTTCCCTCCCCTAAATCACTGCAAATATAGAAGTAGAGAGTAGCCCTTGAGAAAGGCTTTCAAACAGCCCCATGGTAACAGCTCAGTGAAATTTAGGTCTGCCAGCAGAGAATAACAAGGTATTTTATTAGTGAAAAATAGTCGATACACAATGTTACATTAGTTTCAGGTGTACAACATAGGGATTTGACAAGCCTATACATTATAGCAAGATATTTTTAAGGTTCCAACATAACTGTACATGCTGTGGGAGATGCCCAAGAAATAAAAGAAAGAGTTTTCATCTTTGTAGGGCAGAGAAGCAAACTTGCATAAGATTCAACAAGAAAAAAATATAAGAAAAATACAGAATAATAGGATAATCAAGTTCAAATTGTGTGATGCAGATTATAAGCATTGTTGGGTACAGAGGAATAAAAGAATGTTGTGGTATAGAAATAGTCAGGGAAAGCTTCTTAGAGGAAGTGGCACTTGAGCCAGCCTGAGTAGGAAGAAAAGGGAAATCATTACAGACAAGGAAAAGTATGACAATGAAGGCAGTACATGATAGAAGAGGGAAGGGGGAAAACCCAGTACAGGAGGCAAAGCCAATATTAAGGGCAGTGAGAGAAAACACAAAGTTAAGATGGCAATAGTTATTGGAAGCCCCAAAAGCCAGAAAAAAATCATTAAGATTGGATATGATAGGCACTGAAGATTATGACAGACTTTCTAGCACAAAGACATCTGCTGAAACGAATAATCCTACCAAGAGAATGGTCTTTGGGCTATGGAACAATATTTGAAGGAGAGGATTCTAAGCCAAGGTCATGGAGTCTCTGGGATTTCAAGTTCCTGGAACAAACCTAATCCTACGAGGCATTTTGCTACTCCTTTCTTACGATATACTTTAGGTTTTGGAAACCTTTGTGGGTAGGGCAAGCATGCTAAATCTTCATTTATCCTCTCTTATCATGTGAACTTCCGGGGATGGAGGGGAGCAACTGGGAGGAAATAAGAAGATACGTAACAGCAAACCACCCCCCCCCACACTCCACACACACACCTCTTGCTTTCCAACTAGATGACATTCTAGAAAAGGCAAAACTATGAAAGCAATAAAACGCTTAGTGTTCAGGGGCTAGGGAAAGGGTGAGATAAACAGGTATAGCTCAGAACATTCTTACGGCAGTGAAAATATTCTATATGATACTATAAAGATAGACACATATCATCATATATTTGTCAAAATCCATAGAATATGCAAAAGCAAGAGTGAACCCTAGGTGAACTATAGACACTGAGTGATTATGATGTATCAGTATAAGTTCATCAATTGCAATAAATGTCGTACTTTGGTGGGGGATGTTGAGAGTGGAAGAAGCTATGCTTGTGTGGAGGCAGGGGTTATATGGGAAATCTCTGACCTTCTTTTCAATTTTACTGTGAATCTCAATCTGTTCTAAAAAATCAAGTTATATAAAAAGAAGCCATGGGAGTGCATGACCCCCCTAAATGCAACATAATTGATTGCACGGTGTAGAAGATCTCTCTTCCCAGACTGCCCAATACCTAACACAGAACCTTGTGCAGGGTTGATACATAGTACAGAAGTCCCCCCTTAACTGCAGGAAATGCATTCTAAGACCCTCGGTGTGTGCTTGGAACCATGGCTAATACCAACCCTATACACACTATGTTTTTCCCAAACATACATATCTATGATAAAGTTTAATTTATAAATTGAGTACAATAAGATATTAACAACAGTAACTAGTAATAAAATAGAAAAATTATAACAATTTACTAAAATAGAATTTATGTGAATGTGGTCTCTCCCCCCGCCCCCGCCAAAATATCTTATTGTACTATACTCACCTTTGGTCTTTTTGAAATGATGTGAGATGATAAAATGCCTACATGAGGAGATCTAATGAGGTGAATGACACAGGCATTCCGATACAGTTAGATAGCTACTGACCTTCTGCCAATGTCAGAAGGAGGATCATCTGCTTCTGGCCTGAAGTTGAAACCAGAGAAAGGGAAATTGCAGAGAAGGTGAGATTACTGTAAATATTTGTTGAATTGAACTGAAATGGATTGGAGAGATGAGGAAGTGCAGAGAAAAAAAAATGCCTTCTTAAGGACATTTGCCACCCAGCATCCTTTCCCACTTTCTAATGACCATCCAGTTTCAGTTTGGGTAATTAACTCATCCCACCATATGCAGTTTTGGAGGGACAGTAAGTTCAGGGATCCAGGAAGCCATGGGATCAGATTTTCTTACTTCTCACCCCAACACTTCCAGGGATAAAGGGTGTCTGTCATCTGGACACTCTTTAAACCAAGAACACAAAGAATAATTGCACATCACCAGTGGCCACAGTTGAAGCAGGTGTTGTGCTTCATGATTTCTGGCCTTACAGACATGCTTTGTTCCTACCTATTCACAAACCCAACTGTGCATCCTCTGTTGATTCTGCATCTCCTTCCAGTAATTCCTTTTTATTACCCAGCACCAGCTTCCGTTGCTTGCACCCAAGGAACCCAAACCACTTCCTGCCCTTGA
Source organism: Martes martes (assembly GCF_963455335.1). Classification (NCBI taxonomy): domain Eukaryota; kingdom Metazoa; phylum Chordata; class Mammalia; order Carnivora; family Mustelidae; genus Martes; species Martes martes. The sequence continues at coordinate 42,393,014 of NC_137893.1, forward strand.
AAGGCAATGGCAATGACACAGTGAGCACTTTGAGGGCCTAAACTGGGTAACAGGATGACTTCCAAAGGAGGGAGTTCAAAGGTGAAAAATCTTGGGACTGGAGAGGTATTTCCAGGCAGGAAATGGAGAGTAGTGAAAGTTGACCCTAATATTTTTAGACTTCATGGGTATTTCTAGCCACAAAGAGTTTTCAGTCATTTGAACTTTCACCTAGGTGGATCGAGAAAACCGGCTGCACGTTTCTTCTAAATGGATCAACAGTGCAAACTATTTTAAGACCTAACATATGAGGATGAATAATTTTCACATGCTTTTCACTTCACTGAGAGAACAACCAACACGGCTCGTCAGGCAGTTGGTCTCACTGCTCAACCTCACGCACGTGCCGCTGGGCAAGTGAGTCAGTCTTCTCTAAGTTCTGCTTCCTGCTGAATGGGAGAGCCAAGGTTCTGAGTCAGCCCTGTTCAGAGCCAAGAGTCTCTGATTCAGGATTATTTTCTGCCTTACCACACAAGGTTCACAATGTCCAATCTCTTTTCTTGAGGGCCAATGCCCAAATACTTAGAAGTCACAGTCAAAATTGCTTCATTAAAAATGTTCTTTTTCAGAAATCATTGATTCTTACTGCTCTTTTCCAAAATAAAAACATAAATAAGTAGAAAGAAAGAAAAATCAATGAAGAAAACAGCAAAATGATAAGGGGTACAATATAACATGCTAATGCTAAATGCCAACTTCGTGGTTCAATACCCAATTTATTATGATGAACGCACCACAGAGAAGACAGGCATCAGATGAAATGAGGACTGAACAAATGTGCCACTGCATAAAAACTATTCATGAATTTCCAGGCTGTTTGTCACTGAATAAAAGCTATAATCATTTGATAGATACACATTTTGTTAGTGCTACTTCAAACTGATACTTTATCAAATTGCTACAATCCTTTCAGGTGTGGGAATCATAGAGCATCTTTGAGGGAAATCATGACTTAATGCACTGGCTGAAAGCCTGGCAAGAATAACAGAGCAACAGCCCATTACTGAAGGGCTGTGGTATGAAAGACCTGTAATTCATTTCAGTTGAAAAGAATCTCTAAGGTCACAGAGTCCAACCCCCCAACCCAGGGCTGAAGCTTGCCAGTTAGAACACACTCATCAGATAATTTGCAATGGTGTCGTATCACATACTAATGGTATGGTAATTCTCCTAGCATTTCAAAGACTGGGAATCTGATCCAAGAGCAGGAATAGATTAGTACAGTTTATTCAGCTTATGTATGAATCCTCTCATTGCCCTCTTTCGAATGGAAATATGTCATCATAGTTCAGTTTCCTGAGGTCACAAAGACAGAACAGTATCTTCTTTGATTTCAAACAGAATCATTTATAGATAAAAGAAGGTTCCTCTATAAAATAAAACAGCTTTTCAAATAGCTGCTCACCACAGTTAGTAATAATTTATGCTTGGTGAACAGGAAAATATGCTGAATTTATTCATTTTACCGTGCACTGCCTGTTGAAAGGGCAAGCTGATAAAGACAAGAAGTGGGGCTGGGTAACTTATTGGTATTTGCAAATCTGATATAAAAGATTTTTATAATTCCTCTTGCTCTCAAGAGAAGAAGAAAATTAACTCTGAAAATGGCAGAACAGAAAATTCCTACTGTTCCTAAAGCCATGGTATCCAGCATTTTACCACAGAGATGATTTCAGAGGCTGGTTTTGTCTTTTGCCCTCCGATATGTTTCTGCTCCATTTTTGAGCCTTATTTAAAAAAAAAAAAAGTATGCTGCATACTCTCTGGTTATGAACCTAGAGTCTGACCCAGTTTCCCTGGCATTGACCTACACTGTCACATTTTCGTGAACACCTCTGAGAGCTGGACAGCAGTTTACTCTTCTCCTCTGCCAACCTTTGCCTTAACCTTTGCTTTAACAACAGCTTATTTTCAATCCTAATTACTTCTGAAGTAAAACGTGATTTTCTTACATGCTTTCAGGAGGCATTTTAGAGAGTTTGCGTTGTCAAACTTCCAGGAGGTGGGTTTTTATGCCCAGGTGGTCTTCTCATGCTCTCTCAAGTACAGAGCTATTGAAATTCCTTACCTTTACATAATTGTTCAGGGGACATCTACGGCTTTCCGCTTCATGTGGCAGTCAGGGCATTAGGTATATCTTGAAATTTAGGAAATTAGCCTATGTTAAAGCACGGATAACAACTGGAAGTCTGAACTTACATGCTATTCTCTCTCTCTTTTTTTTTTTCCCCCAACAGGTCTGATAATAAAGTCTTTATCATAGGGGCACCTGGGTGGCTCAATGGGTTAAGGCCTCTTGCCTTCGGCTCAGGTCATGATCCCAGGGTCCTGGGATCGAGTCCCGAAATCGGGCTCTCTGCTCGGTGGGGAGCCTGCTTCCTCCTCTCTCTCTGCCTGCTTCTCTGCCTACTTGTGATCTCTGTCTGTCAAATAAATAAATAAAATCTTTTTAAAAAATCTTTATCATAAATTTAAAAGTACAGCATGAAGTTCGGGGTATTTTGAAGAAGGAAAAGGGAGCTCAGAATTTAGCAATTTTATTTTATAGACCTGATATACAGTTTTTTTAAGCACATAATAAAATTCTAACTGAAAACCATTACATAATATAGTTTAATGATACTGTCTCACTTACAAAAGTTGTAATAATCATGAAAATACTGTATTTTTTAGACAAAAACTTCTTTCTGAACCCCCTTCTTTTCCCATTTAAGTCTGAAAGAGTACAGTCAATGCCACCCACTGAGAATTCTTGGTGGTAGCTGGGCACAAACCTCAAATTTCAAAATAACTACACTCTGGCATGCCACAACCACATCCTGGAATATCAGAGGCCAAGGAAATCCAATGATGAAAGTTTTTTTAATCTCACCGGAATCTACCGGGGGGGGGGTGGAGACTGCTTTGCTCTAGTTACTGATGCCCAAGCTACTGACCCCCTGATTTTGGCATCTTTGACCTTTCCTCCCATCAGATGACATCTCCAAATATTGTTGCTATACCCTGTGAGGCTGTGTGGAGAGCCAGCAAATCCATCTGTGAACAACCCAACACAAAGACACACTCCAGAAAGTCTTCTTCTTCGGAGGCTTAGTCCCTCTTCTCACATTTGGAGACGGTTACAAAATAGAATTAGACATCATTATGTGGTAGTTGTGAAGCCCAAAGGCAGTGTGTAAAGCTGAATGAAATAACATTTTCCAAAGTACCATCCATTCAAGGGTTTCCATATTCTCCTAAGATTCCTTTCATTGCTACCAAAGGGTTAAAGATTTGGAATCTTTTGTTTTTGTGTGACTGGTTATTTATCATAAGATGGTAACCCATCTTTGCCCTTGCCCCTCCATAAGTCACAAAAACTCTCACGGTAAAACCTCCTTAGACTATTACCTCGACTTTACTCTGAGGGATTTAGGTAGCAACTTGGCCTATCCAAGTACATGGCAGGTACCCAGCTCACCCATCAGATGGAGGTCACATATTAACAGATGGCTCTTCCATCTCATGGATTTTCATTCACTAGAAAACATCATGGTAAGCCAGAAGGTCTGGGCTTTGGGTCAGATATATTTAGACTTAAATTCCAGCTCTATTAACTGTGCATCCTTGAGTAAGTTGCTCTCATCTTTGAGTCTGTTTCCTAAATTATAAAAGACTATTATGAAGAAGCAAGGCAAAACAAGCGCTTAGCACTGTGTGGGGCACATAATAAGCACCCAAAAGATGTTAGCTATTATTACTGTAATTTCCTTTACAGGGATGCTGGGCAGAATTAAATTATATAACATCTATGGAAGACCCGGCCCATTAGTAGGAGCTCAACAAACATCAGTTTCTTTCCCCATGAGGAAAACTGGGTCCTTTTCGAATCTGCTTGGGCTACAGGTGATCTGAATCCAAGGTGTTTCTCTACTGCCATCTAATAATAAATACTCTTCTCTCTTCCCTCAGAGAATGATGTGAACATCTCTTTGCTATGTTGGGGAGCCCCTCTCCCCACCATTGTCTAGTTCTAACAGGTCTTCTGCACCTGACCATCTGAGCTTCTATTTTCCTAACACTGACATGATTTTGCCAATTTTTATAATTCAGTTTCTAGGTGGGATATAAATCCTACCTTCAGCCCACCCACTCCTATTTCCTTCTCTGCTGCTCTGTGTTCTTCCATCCATTCCTGAGGTGCTCTTAACCAAGCACATTTTACAACGACCAAGCAAACACATCTGCGGTCAGATCAACTTTGTCTTAGTCAAACGGGTACATTTACAACACAGAAATAGGAGAGGACTGGTGTGTTTTATTACAAAGAATTAAAGTTAATTTCCCACAAATCTGATTGACTGCACAGCCAAAACAAATATGTTGAGTAATTTCTTCTCTCACTAACTAGTGCTTTTGCCTGAATTTTCCAGACAATAGCTTCACATGGCAAAGCCTCAAATGGTATATGTTCATCCCAGCACTCGTATCCTGTTTGGGATATGATTTTGAGAGAAGACATCTTAGAGAGTAAATTCTTAGGGAATTTATGTATAAATACATAAATATCAGACAGATAGGTAAACACAGATAATTACCCAGATTTCAAAAACATTGCAAAAAATAACAACAATGACAATAATAATATAATGACTATAATTTTCTAAGCATCTTCAGAACAGAAACGTAATTCTGGGAGAAAATAGATGTATTTGTTTTCTTCTTGCCTTATGGCTGAAAAGAGCAAGTCATGCATGATTTTTACGACCTGGCTAGTGATGTGTCCCTTCAGGGAGCTATTAACTCCATCCTTGTCGATGGTGCCTGATCCCGTCAAAATTAGAAATTGCTTAAAACCAAAAGAAAAGCATTTCATTCCTAAATAGGCCATTAGTGATATTGGATAGTTTGTTATGCTGTAATGTAATATTGAAATTCCTAGAGGCAACTGATTTTCAGTAGTGAATTAAAAACAAACAAACAAACCTCAGTATTTGAGGAGTGAGTGGAAAGAACCCTGGACAGCTATTTTATAGGTTATGTGTCAGCAGTTGACCTTTTGAAAATAAAATCATTAACCTTCCCAAGACAACTAAATGCAAATAAGCCAAACCCAATTGTGTAATAGGTAGGAAAACATACGGATAGAAAATTAACATCTATTTGGATTTCAAGCATGGGGGAAATACATATAAAACAAAATGTCAGAATAACCTTCATTCTCAAAAGAAAGTAAGTGGACCAAAAATAGCAAAGGACAATTTTGATACTTAAAAATTATAAGCACTGATGCATAGGGTAATGGGAACCGACACGTACAACATGGTTTTTAACTTGAGTGTGTGTCTGGCTACCCTGTCCCTATCTCAATGCATGGCTAATGTAATATTTAACAACATTTACCCAGGGATGCAGAAGTCCAAGAGTAATGCATGTAAGCAAAATAGCAACATTCCTTATCCTATGGTTAGAGAGAGACTAATTTACTGGCTGCATGTTACAATAGATTAAAAAAAAAAAAAGATACCATTGTTTTCATGCCTGTACCTATCTTCACGCATAATGTAAATACCTGTTTGAAGGACAGCAACTTCATCAGTTAAGGTACTGGAGTGATTCATGACCAGTTCTAATTATAAGTACAATACTATATGTACTTAAAGGTTTTCAAACACTATTTCCCATTTCTTACCATTTGTATCCAAAACCTCCAGTTAATTTCCTTTTCCTGAACACAGTATCTGAGTTACAAAAATGTGGAGAAAGTCACTAGTCTAGTGAATGTATCTTTCCATAGACACTTAATTTCCTTTCTAAAGTTACTGTAATTTATTTCAGGAACTGAGCCCTTTTTCCTGGAATCCTTCTTGTTCTCAAGACAGACATGTTCTCCAAGGACAGCCTGATATTTCTCCTGGCTAAACACTGGGGACATTATCAAAGTTATGGTACAGTAAGTTACTATTTCACCAAAGGTTAAAAAAATAAAAAAAAGAAAGAACACATGTGGAGGGGTGGTACAGTGGGAGGGTGTTAATCACATTCAAGCTAAAATACTGTTAAATTCATAGAACTTTAAAAATTTTACATCAATGTAGATGATTTCAACAAATATACAAATCAAAGCCTTTCTTAATCCCTTGCCTGACTGATGGGCTTTTTCCATTAAAACTGCCCATTCCATCCCAAATATGGATAATATATAATTCAAAGTCGAAATCTGGTCCCTTGAGTTTCCTGAGATTGGATAAATGTCTCAAAACATCAGCAAACAGGCCTTAAAGGGAGGTGACAATCTATAAACCATCCTGATGCCTTGTCAATAGGAGGAGGGAAACAGGATGAGACTGTAAATCAAGCAACCTTTTCATGACCTCAACCCTCCCCCAACCTCTGAAAAATAATAAGGACTGTTCCTCGGGTCTTTGTTTGAGGAAGCTGAGAGCTTCTGCATTTCCACAGAGATTCAGGGTAACCACAACACCTTCCATTCAAAATTGCTTTATATTTAGTGACCTGAGTTCAAACATGAAATTTTGCCACATTCAAGAGCTCAGAAATAATTCACACTACCACTACCCCAAGCAAGACAACCAACTGGGGCTGGTGGGACCCATGTGAGTTGGGGTGGAGGGGTGTACAGGTCACAGAAGGACATATTTCAAAGTGGTAGGCAGACTAGGAAACAGGAACTTCTGAAAGCTTTTCAGGGACCCTGAGATTTTAACTGCCTACTAAGATGAGAAAACAGCTCCAGATTCAGAATTAGTGAACCAGGTTTCTGATAGGCTCTGCCATCAATTCTGTGACCTTGGTTATGTTTCTTAATCTCTCTGGGCCTCAGCTTCCTCACTACAAAGTGGGTGAAACAATTTCTAAGTTACTGTCATCTCTCCAAAGTCTATAGTTTTGTGACTGTCACTCACTCCTCAGAGATACAAGAAACTGCTGTTTAATACAACTGCTGTTAACTGTAATCATACCACTGGAGAAAGAAAGAAAACAAATTGAGTTTTCTCAGTCTAGCTAATGACACTCGGCAGCTCAGCAGAGAGGCAGTCAGTGAGAGGCAATGGAACAAATCAACATCCTTAGGCTAATTACGTGTGGAAGACCTCTGCACATCACCATGGTGACCAAAGGAAGAGGAACCCCAATAAAGGTCAAAGACTGGAAAAGTGAGTATGGCATTAGGAAGAGATAAAATCTACCACAGCGGCCTGTGACTTGATCACAAGGCCCAGTGCAATGAGACCCTAATTATTTTCTAAATCAGTGTGTCAAAGTAGGCGCAAGCACCACCTGCTTCCGAATCACCTAGTTACAAATGCAAATTCTTTGAACTCACCCAGCCCCACTGAATCTCTGGGGGGGGAGGGGGCACTAGAAAATCTGCATTTCTCAGAAGTTCCCAGGTGTTTATTTTGCACAGTAAAAGCCCAGCAAGTACACGCACAGAATGCACAGCATACCTCTGGAAGTCGAGGGGTAAGGGATAACCCGGGCTGCCTCCAAGGAGGTCTGCAGTACAGGTTAAAAGAGAAACTTCTTTTTCACCATAAACTCATTAATGTTGTTTACATTTTTGTCATGAGCAAGAATTAAATAAATAAATATTTCTAATCCTAAACATTTTTAGAAGTGCAAACTAAATTTTGGTACACTTTCTAAGAGTTGGAAAAATGAATACTCTTGAAAGTTGAAAGATAAAATAACAACCATACTTTAAATTTTTCTCTTTTTTTTTAAATTATACTTGGATATGTTAGGCAAAACATAGCCTTAGTTTTGTACTTTATCAAATGAAGGATGGCAAGGAAGACTATCAGGAAGGATACTTATAAAGATGCCTCCCCTCAGTTCATCTTCTATCCACGTGGTAGCCTGAAATTAGTACTTTGTTACTAACTACACTATTTTTGTTTCCTGGATGATTAGCAGTTCTTATTAGAAAAACCTCATAAACAGAGACCATATCTTATGCTCCTTCAAATTTCTCAGTGCTCTTTTCATACCACATCAGATACCATACTTGCTCAGTAAAATTCTTAGAAAATATTTTCTGTAACACATAACGCCTCTCCTTTCTCAAGAAAACTCTGAAATTCAATTAAATTAAATATCTTTCTACCTTGAAAATGGGCCTTAAGTTGTGAGGTCCAGCAGTTGTTCAAGAGGATGCCTAAAAAGAAAAAGAGATGAAGAGATCAGGCCCAGGGGCTGAGGACCATTTTCACATGCCCAGGACTAAGGAAGTCTGCTTAAGAAAACTCAAGGACTAAGAGGCCCACAACTGTGAGCTATTAACTGAAGACAGATAGAGGTCTTCTGCCAAAGCAACTGTTTTAAATTAAGCACCATGAGGGTACTTGGGTGGCTCAGTCGGTTAAACGTCTGCGTTCAGCTTAGGTCATGATCCCAGGGTCAAGTCCCCCATTGGGCTCCCTGCTTGGCAGGGAGTCTGCTTCTCCCCCTATCCCTCCCTTCTGCTTGTGCTCTCTCTCACACACACTCTCTCTCTACCTCTCTCAAGTAAATAAATAAAATCTTTTAAAAAGTAAATAAATTAGGCACCATGAGCTTAGGTGAAATTCTTAAGATAATGTCCCATCCCATCATCCGAGCCATCCAAAATTGTGCTGTGCCTACCCATGAGATGGGGACAGATGAGCAATCCCTGGTATAAGGGTGAGAAATGCACCACCAAGTCTTGTTAATCTATTAGTGAGGTCAGCTTTCTTCACCCCTGCCCAAGACAGATGGAGACTGAGCTGGAAGCACCTTGGGACACTCGCCAATTACCGGATGGGAAGCACGAATTGCTTCAGTGGTTCAAATAGTAATCAGATGACTGCTTGGCAGTGAGCAGCAGACAACCCTTTGATGGAAGTTGGGCATCTAGGCCATTGGACAAAACAGTGCTGCCCTAGAAAAGCATCAGAGCAACCCTGGAAGCTAAGTACTCCAAATTCAGAATTCTCCTTCTATAGCGCAGAGTTCTGAGCTGTCTCTGAAGAGCAGGTGCCCAGTCAAGGACCACTTTCCCAGCCCTCCTGATGCTAGAAACAATAGAATGCCACTGGAAATGATGTGCATCACTTCCAGACCCAGGTTTTTCAGCAGTTACTGCCCCTCCACTTCCTTCCCCATTCCACTGGCTGGATGCAGCTGTCAATCCCTACGTGCCAACAGAGCCACAGGATGGAAGAAGCTTGGCCCAGAATCATTTCATGAAGGAAGCATCCACCAACAAAGAACCACTGCTTTGGACTACTATCTTAGCAGGAAATACACTATTGTGTTTGAGAGATTATACATCGTGAGATCTGTTTTTAATAGCATCTGGCAAGCATTACCCTGACTCATATATTTGACTAGGCCAAAGGTAAATGTCATTCCTGGACTTCAGGGACAGTATCTAGACCTGAATAAGGATCAGTCCAAGGGGGCAGGAGCCTGCAGCTGCCCTACTCTGACTGGGTGTTTACAAACGACAGAAGGCTCTTGTGATAAGCATTACCTGGCTTGAATGGGAAGTATTCCTTTCTGGATTCTCTTCTCTCCAAGACACACCAAAGAATAACACCAAAGGAAATATAACTCCCCTCTGTTGTTCTCCCCATCATGTTCCAAGGCCTCGAACACCATCTAGCTGCAAAACATTTTAAGAGTTGATGAATTTCCTTTTCTAAAGAGCAGCCCCATAAAAGAACAAGGCCAGGGAACCCAGCCACAGCGCAGAGAAGACCCTACAAATACCCCTGAGAATGTTGACTGACTTGTGTTTGCATGCAATAAAGGATCCTAGAAGATTCTGTGAGGGGCTTGCAGTTTACACACACGCATGCACACACACGTACATGAAAATATTTGCCCTTTGAATTCCAGACTCAGGTTATATCCGTCAGGGACAAAGCCCCACACTGGCTCCCACAGTGGATAAAAAATAAATACGACACCATCTGTGACCTCCAGGAGCTGACAGACTATAACTCCAACCTAAGTGTTACAGAAGAGAAGGATGCGGAATATGCTCTAAGAACAAACAGAATGTACCATAAGAATAAAAGGAATAATTCCACATGGAACAACCAGGACTTTTTCTTGGGACGGATAAAATGAATGCTGTGTGTTTAGGGGGAAAATCACCCAGGGGACAGGCATAAAGAATAGCTTAAGTACAGGCCTTGAGATACGAGAGAACAGGAAGTTTCTTTACACTGGATCCTCTTGCTTACAAAAGCATTTGGTGCCATAATCTCAAAACAAATGAGTAATGCAATCTCAGTTACTAAGTTACTTAGATTTTCCTTTTGAAAAAGAAATTAAAATGCAATTTTTAAGGAATAAACCTACCGCTAAGAATTCTCTGGGATATCAGGTAAAATAAATAATAAAATAAATAAATAAAGAGAGGGACATACTGTGGGGCAGAAAAACCGGATATAGGAGAGCCCAAGATTGTGTAACACTCAGTTACTTAGATTTTCCTTTTGAAAAAGAAATTAAAATGCAATTTTTAAGGAATAAACCTACCGCTAAGAATTCTCTGGGATATCAGGTAAAATAAATAATAAAATAAATAAATAAAGAGAGGGGCATACTGTGGGGCAGATAAACTGGATATAGGAGAGCCCAAGATTGTGTAACACTCAGGATTCCAGTGAAAGCTAAAACATTGAGTAAGGAGATAGAAGTGAAGGCTAGAAAATCAAATTGCTTTTGGATAAATGACCTATGGAACAGGGTGGGGCCATTACTCAGGAATGCCAGACAACCAGGAGGCGTTCAATAAATGCTTGTTGAATGAATGACCCCTACATCATGCATATGCTTTGTCATGATAACCTGTGCCAGGAATACTATTTAAAATTCATTGGTTCTGTTGCCCTAATTTAGTGACTCATCCTCTGTCTTTTCCACCCACATGCAGTCAGAAATTTCTTGACTAACCTAGGAAAAAAGTTATACAGATATATGCATATATACATATGTGTACATATATATAATACATATGATTTATGTAAGAAATACAATGTATGACTCCTATCAGAAAACATATGGCTTGTACAATGTATTTCTTGCATAAATTATATATGTGGGGGGGGGGGGTTGTTTTTAGTATTTAAAGGACTTTCCAAGTGGGGAGTCCCATAAAACTAAGAACTGCCCTCCATTCAAGCTCCAGTTCTGTCTTGCCTTCTTACTCACAGAAAGAATGGGGAAGGCTCATCAATCTAGATAGCTACAGATCTTTTCAGCAAGGACAATTTGAAAGTGTCTAACATAGTGAGAATTATGAAATCATTCTCCATGTGTACATCTTTAAAGGTCTATATGCATAAATTAGTTTCCCATAGTGCTGCAGCGCTCTAATTATTTTTTAATTTATACAAATACATGCAATTAAAGTGCAATTACAATGCAATTAAAGTGCCAGTATAATTAAAATGCAGAAAGAAGAAAATTTATAAATGTGTTCATGAATCCCCTTGATTTCTTCTTAGGTTCAATTAATGCCACTTGTGTTTTAAAGATTGTGAAAAATCTCCATTTCGACTAGAAAGACTATCCCATCAATCCATGTACCTTAGACTGTGAGGTCTAGTCTGGATTCACAGGGTTTATCTTTGTAATAACGTTGGACAGAACAGACCAAATGAGAGTTCCTTATAAAAGATAAAGCCAAAAGACAGGGGAAGAAATAAGGTAGTCTACTAGAAGAACAAGAATGCATGTAAAATACATTTTTTCAGGACTTCTTAAATGTTGACCAGATAATATTTACATATTTCTCTAACAAGAGCTATGACTCTCCTTACTCTTTAATTTCTCTGTAGATAAAGACATTCAGTTAATAAGGACTGATCTAAGGTACCATCAGTACACAACAGACATTTTTAGGAAACTGAAGAGGAGTTCTGCTAAGACTCCACTTTTTATCCTTCTGTAGATAAAAGCTTTCATTGGAAGAGAAGAATAAAAAGCAGCAAGCAGTCCAGTGACACTCTAGAAACTCAAACTTAAAAGGCTAGGCCTGATCATATTATTTTCCATACAACAAACAATTACTGAGTACTTTCAGATGTATAATACAGGTCCCAGTCCTCTAGGTAGCCATGATTTGGAGGAGAGAATAGTTATGTAAGAAGCTCATCACTGTGCAACGGGATAAATGTTATCGGGGTCATGTGCGCTGTGGGTACAGAAAAATTAATAATAAAGGGCTCTCCAGGAAGGAGAAAATGTTTGTGCTGGGTCTAGATTAAACAGTGGCTCTCATCCCTAGGGGCCTTATTGTCTCAGTGACTGGGGCACCACTGGCATTTAGTGGGTAGAGGTCAGGAAAGTTAACCATCCTCACCCAGGGTCAGCTCTCTGTATCAAGAATTGTCCAGCTTCCAAAGTGATTTTCAAATGTCAAATGTCATGCCAGGCATTTAGGACCTAAAAAACCTGTTTAAAACTATCTGAGCCTTACACTCGGTCAAGTTCTACGTATAAACCACAAAGGATATGTTCTGTTTTCTTTTGTTTTGGGCACCATTCATTTATCCAGGAATATTTTTTTTTTCCAGGAATGCAAACACTTTGTAAAACAAAAAAGAATTACATTTTGTTTTGCTCAGAACTTTACATTCTTATATAAACATATCAAGGTATATTTATTCTTCAATCTTTTGATATAAGGCAAAAATTTTTTTCTTCAGTTTATGTCTCTTGATAGGAGGCATGCATTGTATTTCTTACATAAATATCAAAATATGTCTACAATTTCCAGTTTCAGCTTCTTGTACTTGAGTGGGAACAGGGCAATTTCTAATGACTATCAGCCCCAACTTCCTCTGATTTTTTAGAATGGTCTCTGCACATTTGTGAGAGTTGCTCCATGAAATGAAAGACTGCACATTGCACAATTCCAGGTCTTCTGCCATTCGGTAGCCCCAGTGCTTACCTAACAGTGGAATCGCTAAGACATACAGCCTGCATTTTTTTTAAAGATTTTATTTATTTCTTTAAGAGAGAGTGAGCGAGAGAGAGGGCGCATGAGCATGGGGAGAGGCAGAGGGAGAAGCAGACTTCTTGCTGAGCAAGGAGTCCAAAGCAGGGCTGGATCTGACCTAACCAACCGAGATACCCAGGTGCCCCAGAGTCTTGTGTTTCCAGTTTCAATTGATAATACCAAATAGTTCTTCAAAGCAGCTGTCCCACCAGTAGTATGGTCCCACCAGCAATATTTTCACAACCTCACTCACACTTGGAGTTATTAGACTTCTTAATTTTTGCTAATCCTATTAATACTATAATGGTATATCGTTGTTTTAAGTTTCTCATCTATTTAGAGATTGGATATTACTTACATGTTTATTGGCCAGTCAGGTTTCACCATCTGTGAATTACACATTACAGTAACCACCCCCCACCACTACCCCTATACCCTTAGTTTCATTTTCAATGGTTTCAGTTACCCATGGTCAACCGCCATCCCAAAGCAGATGATCTTCCTTCTGACATAACAACATAAGGTCAGTCATAGCCTAACACTGTCATAATGCCTATGTCATTTACTTTACTTCATCTCATTATGTAGGCATTTTATCACCTCAGATCATCACAAGAAAAAGAAGGCTGAGTTCAGTATAGAAAGATATTGAGAGAGAGAGACTATATTCACTTAATATTTTTTACAGTACATTGTTGCAATTGTTCTATTTTACTACTGTTGTTGTTAATTGTTTAGTATGCCTAATTTATAAATTAAACTTTATCATAGGTATGTCTGTATACAGAAAATAGTATACTGTCCCTTAGAGTGTTTCTTGCAATTACAAATAACATATTTTTTAAATTCTATTTTGATATTATTGATAAATCAAGTAGTATTACTTGCCCTATTGAATAGTGCTAATCATTTGTTAAGTCTTGTATTTTCTCTATAGACACTGCAAATAATTCCAAATGCCAATCTTCTTTTTACTTGTGTTGTGCTGACTAGGACTTCTTTTTCTTTTCTTTTCTTTTTTTTTTTTTTATTTGACAGAGAGAGAGAACATAAACAGGGGGAGCAGCAGACAGAGCAGGCAGAGGGAGAAGCAGGCTCCCTGTTGAGAAAGGATCCTGATGTGGGGCTCTATCCCAGGACTCTGGGATCATGACCTGAGCCAAAGGCAGACACTTAACCAACTGAGCCACTCAGGTGTCCCTGTGCTAACGAGACTTCTAATACAAAGCCAAAAATGAGCAAGAATAGAGAATATATTTGTCTTTTTCTTACCTAGAATACTTCTAAGTATGATATTCATACATACTTTTGTTACTTTTATTGAAGAAATGTTCTAGTTAGCTAAAAAATTTTATCATGAGTGCTGAGAGTTTCCCAGAATTTTTGTAAATTTTGAGGTATTAAATGGTTGTTCTCCCTTAATATTACAGTAAAGGTTTTATATATTGAATATTGTTATATTTGGTTATAGTTGTATATTTTATATTCATCTCTGTTCATAAATGAGCATAACCTACAATTTCCTATTCACATACGTTCTTTTCTCAATTTTGCTATCAAAACTATACCAGTCTCAAAAAATGAGTTGGGGATCTTTCCCTCTTTTATCTAATGTTGGGTACACACAAGTCTTGAACTTACCTATTTTCCTAGTGAAATGTGCTTTCTTTTCATGTAACAATGCTCTTAATTTTTCTTATTTATTTGTTTGTTTGTTTGTTTTGAGAAAGAGCATGTGTGAGCACAGGGTAGGACAGGGAGAGAGAGAATCTTAAGCAGCCTCCATGACGAACTTGGAGACTATCTTGGGCTTGATCTCATGATCCTGAGATCACGACCTGAGCTAAAATCAAGAGTCAGATGCTTAAACAACTGAGTCACCCAGGTGCCCCACAATGCTCTTAATTCCTAGTAACTAAAGAATAATATTCTTAATTCTTAAAGAGTATTTGTTATTAACATATTTATATTAATTTTCCTCTATGTTAGCCTGGCCTAAAATATATTTTGTAGCCTTTAATTTAAGCCCTTATGTGTCAAGTTTTAGGTGAATCTCTTAAATATTACAGAGCTAAATTTTTAAAGATCTAATCCAAGATTCTCTGCTTTTAGCTACCAAATTAGTTCATTCATATTTGTTGTAATACTTAAATATTTCCATTTATTTCTATTCTAGTATCTTGAAACTTCTATTAAGCAAGCTTTTGATGTATTTCTTTTCTTCTTCTTCTTCTTTTTTTTTTTTTTTTCACTTTCCTAACTTCTGTTATATTGGTTGTTTCATTCTTTATATACTTTGGAAGTTATACCATCTATTCCTATTTTTAATGATTATTCATATTTTAATGTATATTGGGCTTATCAAATTATAAAATTAATCAATATACCTTCACTCCTTTTAAATAGAGAATCTTAGAATATTTTAACTCGGAGGTCTCCTTCAATCTTACATGTTATTTTTGCCCAGTTTTTAAATTCCACCTTTCTTTTAAACTTCTTTAAATTCCACCTTGCTTCTAAATTCTCCCTACCTCCCTCCATTTATTGTCAACATCATTGTTATAGTTTTATATAATACTTCTTTAGATTTATTCATATTTTATCAATTTATTCAATCATCATTGTTTTTTGTTTCCCACTCTTTCCTTTGGGCTAAATTTCCTTTTTACCAAAATTTACCCTTTGTTAAGTTCTTACAGTGAGGCCCTGTGATTGCTAGATTCACCCCTTCTTGTTTTTCTAAAAATGTCTTAATTGTGTCCTCACTCTAGAATGATAACTAAACCTGGTAATTCTAGATAATTATTTTCAGCATTTTTAATATATCATTCTACAGACTTCAGACTTCATTTGTTATATCATATTAAAAATTCAGCTGTTTGAGCAATCTGGGAAATAAACACAATCAATGGGGTTTTTTGTTAAAAAAAAAAAAAAATTCAGCTGTTTGTTTAATGGTCATTCCTTTTGTAACCAGACTTTTTTCTCTGGTAGCTTATAAAATCTCCATGTTTTCTTTGTTAGAGTTAAGTTTCACTACAATATATGGCTGTGAATTTATTTGCATTTATTCTGCCTTGTATTCATTGTGCTTCTGACTCATTATTCATGTTCTTATATCAACTTTTAAAATTCTCAGCCATTATATCCTTATGCATTGCCTTTTTACTGTTTTCCCTTCTCTTTCTGGAACTCTTATTAGAACTATGCTGGACCTTCTCACTTTATCTTCAATATTTAAAATTCTTTTATATTTTTTATTTGAAAATTTTTCATTTGAAATCTTTATTTTTTTTATATCTTTCATTTTAAATTTCTTGCCTAGCTAGTGTAGCTAACTCTATGTTGTTTACATTCAACTTCTCAGACATTGTATTTGAAAATGACAAGATGTGATGCTTTTTTCAGTACTATAGATTTATGGTATACTTTTTTTTTTTTTTTTATGGTATACTTTTGAAAGGAATCCTGTATACCCGCTGAGGAAAAATCAATTGCTTAAACATTGCATTGTACAAAAATCTGTCAAGTACCCACATGAAACAACTGGGATACTTTCTCAAAAACTTCTCCAAACAGTATTCCAATAAGATGAGATATACCACTCAGAGCTTCAATCTCTTCTCTAATTTGTGGAGCTAGGTTGGATACAGCACTGGTCAAACTCTCCACTGCCATTGTCTTTATCAATTAAAGACAGTAGTCCCAGTCATGGTACAACCCATGTGATCATGAATCGTTATAGCTTTTTCAATGCTGCTGCACTGCATGAGTTGGAAGGTAATTGTCTCCTCATCAGCTAACATATATCTTTTGATGTCCGTGTCCCAAGGGCTATAGGACTAAGCTTAAAAACCTTAATAACATATTCTATTTGAAATTATCATACCATATGAGGAACATGAAAAGGGGAGAAGGCAGAAGTTGCCACTTGGGAGTTCACTAGCCAACACACCTGTATTGGCAAACAATTTACATAAACTGTACTGTGCTAAGAATTCCCTTTACAACTCACACATTAGGTTTTTTTCTTTTTTCTTTTTTCTTTTTTTTTCTTTTGCAATGACTATAGTAGTCATTATTAAGAGTTCTATTTTTTTTATTTGCAAACATGTCTGCCAATATTGGCAAACACACTCTTCCATACCGTCTTACTTTCTATGATTTTAATGCTTACTTTTACATTTTTAATTATCTTAAATGTGCCTACTTTATCACTTCCATTGCTTTCTATTATCTGAAGGCTTGGGAAATCCATGCTCCTATTTACTGTGCCAGGTGGCTCTCATTCATGGCATGATATTTCCTCACCTGTTTTACAGTCCTGGATTGTGACTTTATCTTCAGCATGTTCTACTGAAATCTTTTGCCACAGGGGTGAAGGTATGACCCTCAAAAGTGGTTTTGCATTTGCTACTGTAAAATATCCCAGGGGCATCTGCCCACAGCAATTTTTTATTGAATTTCTTGGCTTGAGGGTGTCCATAACATGTGGATATTATAATTTCAAACCTTGAGTTTCAGGTTCTCAGAAGAGATTTTCCTATTTTTCCCTCACCCCTGCCTTCTACCAACCCCCCAACACACACACAGATAAGCCTTCTCATTATCTCCCTATGTTGGTGTTTGATGTTTTTCAGTTCACCTTACAACAAAGAGGGTGCAGACTTTCAAAATTCTGGCTTTATACAAGGATTTTATTTCAGACTCTCTGCCTATATAAGACCAGCCTCATTTCCTCTTTATTGTAGGCATTAAAACCCTCCTGCCTCAACCTCCACGGAAGACTTAGCATCAGCTCAGACTCATACTTCTTTGATTTACAGTTTCTTCTTTATCCCTGGGACCTGTAGGTTTCCATTTTCTCATAAACGCAGTTATATATTTCTAAGAATTTTTATTGCATTTTATCCAGCATGTATAGAAGCTATTAGAAAGAGAATTTTCTGTTTTATCTGCCAGCTTGCTGGAACCAGAAATTCTCAATTTTATCTTTTAACAGGCACTTCTCTTTTTGCACTAATGTTATAATGCTTTATATTCAGTTTAATTATATGATTATAATAATAAATTTAACTGAAACAAACAGACCTGTTTGTTTCACATACACAATAATTCAATTCTTTGTGAATATACAACTCTGACTGGTAGAAGCAGAAGTTTAGGGCATACTAGAAAGTATCCTGCAAGCCAGGTGTGTTCTGAAGTCTATAAACATCAATTTAGTGTGTTTCACAGAAAGAACGGGGAATATTATAAATCTAATAAGGGGGTTAAATGGAAAATAAGAAAGCATCCATCCTAACTCTCAGGAATGGAGCAGAGGAACTGGTGAGAAATGAATCTAGAAAAATTTGTTAGTTTCATGCCTTGAAAACATGAGTCATTCTGAGGAACTTGGCCTTAATCTTTAGGAAATGGTGGAGGAGGGCACTTCAATATACAGAACTATGGGTTTTGAATGAGAAAACATACAGGAAACAATCTGCATAAAGTTTTGCACAAATGTAAGACATTTTTCCTTATTTCAGTATCTATAAAAGCTTCAAAAAGCCCCTAGAAGTTAATGAAGCAGTATAAGTATTCTGATATTTAAATGGCTATAAATTCTTAAGCTACTTCAAGGTCTTTGCAGATGCTCTCCTATGGAACACTGGCTCTACTCATTCAGCCTGTGGCCTCTCAGTAATTTTCTCCACCACCCAGTGAACCTCTTACATCCTCTACAAAGAGGTCTCTCAGCACTTAGTGATAGGGGAAGAGAGAACCCTCTTCCAAATGTGTTCATTCTCCGTGTACCCTACCTCAACCCAAGAGTTACTGGCTGCTACCTATATTTGCCATTC
Organism: Martes martes; assembly: GCF_963455335.1. Lineage (NCBI taxonomy): Eukaryota > Metazoa > Chordata > Mammalia > Carnivora > Mustelidae > Martes > Martes martes. Next base: position 42,411,881 of record NC_137893.1, read on the forward strand.
TGGTTTTCTTTAGAGCTGTTTTTACCCCTTACTAATTATGACTCATTGGTAGTTAATATTTCTTTAATTAAGCTTTTTCTATTTGAATATATGTGTTGTTTCCATCTCTAAACTGGACCCTGACTGGTAACACACACTGAAATTTGAGAACCAATATCCTAAATCACAGAATTATCCCAGAATTTAGAGTAATTTTCAGCAAAAGTAGGTGAACAGTTCTAATGACTATATAAATGTTACTTGGAGCACCTGGGTGGCTCACTTGGTTAAGCATCCAACTCTTAATTTTAGTTCAGGTCATGATCATTGGATTAAGCCCCACAGCAGACTGTGTGCTCAGCATGGAGTCTGCTTATCCCTCTTACTTTGTTCCTCCCCTCCACTTGTACTCATTCACTCTCTCTCTCTCTCTCTCAAATAAACAAACAAAATCCTAAACAAATAAATAAATGACTATTCCTAAAAGATTGAGGGTCATAAGTACCTGAAACTTAGAGGCTCAAATAACTATTTATTCAGGGAAATTCTCATATACAGTGTACCTTTACAGCCATGTATGTAATCTGTACATGTGTACTGATACTCTTCTGACCATAAGGCCTATAAAACACTAATTTTTAATCCAAAGTAAATATAATTTAAGGTAAGATTAATAATCAGTGGAACTAAAAGATAATATTTATAATTACACTTAAAAGTTGTTTGCAATATGCTAAAATTCTATTTGAGTCATGAAACAAGTACAAAAATCAGGAAAAGAAAATATATATATATATATATATATATATATTTTTTTTAATTTGTCAGAGAGAGTGAGCACAGGCAGAGAGAGAGGCAGGCAGAGGCAGAGGGAGAAGCAGGCTCCCTGCCGAGCAAGGAGCCCGATGTGGGACTCGATCCCAGGACCCTGGGATCATGACCTGAGCCGAAGGCAGCCGCTTAACCAACTGAGCCACCCAGGCGTCCCGAAAATATATATTTTAACAGGACAATCCAAAAGGAATATCCTTGTGGTCACTTCAGCAGCACATATACTAAAATTGGAATGATACAGAGAAGATTAGCATGGCCCCTGAGGAAAGATACGCAAATCTGTGAAGCACTGCATATGTCTCTTTTGACAAAGGTGGTAAATTCAGACAATCTCATGATCTAATAAACCTTATTTTTTTTAATAAAGAATATCCTTGGGGCACCTGGGTGGCTCAGTGGGTTAAGCCTCTGCCTTCGGCTTGGGTCATGGTCCCAGGGTCCTGGGATCGAGCCCCGCATTGGGCTCAGTGGGGAGCCTGCTTCCTCCTCTCTCTCTGCCTGCCTCTGCCTACTTGTGATCTCTGTCTGTCAGATAGATAAATAAAATCTTTAAAAAAAAAAAAAAGAATATCCTTTTTCTAAAAGAAATACAAGATTTCACACATAACATATTATAGCCATTACTGTAGTGAGATAAACATTGCTAACAGCAAGAAATCCGACCTTAATTTACTTATTGAATTTAAAAAAAAAAAACACCTATTCGATCAAAGTGACCTGTCAGTGCTGTAGTTTCCACTGCTTCAGTGAAACATTTCTTTTAAAAAATTAGGCTGTTGAAATGTAAGGTCCAGAAAAGAAAGTGATGATTGCACATCAAAACTGTAGGTCACAAATTTTCAGAACTTTAGCTGTCCTTTCCAAGCAAACTTCAATTATATGAATGTAAATTTTCAAAAGGCCTCTTATCAGTCCCTGCTCCCCAAAAGTGGGTCAATGTAAAAATCATTCTTGATCCAGAACCTTGAAAGATTTTAGATTCGGGGTACATTCTTAACATCAGATTCATCAAAACACAAAAATCAAAAAGGTATTCTGATTTTCTTGGTATTTTCTTTTAAGGTATTTTCTTGCTAATATTGACACTTACATGAATATCGTTAGGCTTGACATTATTGAGTCTGAGACAAGTGACTAAAAAGTAAAGGTTTTCTCCTGGCAGAACCACAGCAACTTGTTCAGAGGGCTGAGGGGTTCCTGCAAGTCTCAATAGCAGACTGAAACTTCAAATTTTTCCCATGTAAATTGTGATTAATGTTGTAAAAAGTACTACTTTCAGATTTTCATTCTTGCCTCCGGTTTCCTTTGAATTTTAGTGGCTTTGATTCTTTGTCTTCTATGCAGAAATGTCACAGCAGAATCTCAGCAGCCCCCCACCCCAACTCCGGGCTGCTGGGGTGAGGAGGGTAAGACACTGCACAGCACTTCATGAGAATCTTAAAGGACATCTTGGAGGACTTGGTGCTCAAAGGGATGCTCATCCCCAATAGACGGAACCATCTTCAGTTGCAGCTTCTGCGAGATGTAAAGGCCAGGGAAACGTGTCCCTCCAACAGAGAGAAGGAGCTTGTGTCTGATACTCCATGGACTAGCAACTGACAATGGCGTCCTCACTCGTGGTGCCTGTTGTTTGTTGGTGTCTTTCAATCAGCTGGGCAGCCCCCTCCTTACTGCTATTTAGCCAAGGCGACATCCAAAGCTTCATTCAGTTATTTAGCAGGCATTTGTGCATTCCCTTCCAACAACAGGCACTGCATGACCTTACCCTAGCTGACAGCTTCACAGACCTGCATGCAGTGATGGGAGTAGAAGGGAAGGGTTGAGAATGCTGGCTTTGAGATCAGGCAGACTCAGGGAGCAATCCCAATTCTGTTACCTACTAGCTTTGTGATCTTAAGTTTGGCATCTATAAGACGACAATACTTCATAGCATGGTTGAAGGAACTAAATGAAATCATATACACAGGGACTGAGCATGTGTCTGGCATATCATAAGAGTTCAATAAATTGTTGATATTACTTTTTTGTTATTATTATAATTATTTTTTAAATATCCCTTCTGAGCTCCTGTCCAATATTTTCAACTGCCTAGAGTTCTCTCTCCCTAGATGGCCTCGGTAAGTACATCAAATTTCTAAAACTGGACCCATTAGCATTCTCAGGAAACCCATCACTATTTTTTCTTAATCTGTCATTATCTTTATGGACAAATAAAATATCTGGAAACCACCTTTAAGTCCTGTTTCTTCTTCACTTCGATATTAAATATATCATATCACCTATTTCAGTCCTTTTTAACTCATAAATGTATCCCTTTCTCCCTATTCCAACTGGCACTGCCCTTGTTTATGATTTCATTCTCTCTTTCCTACACAGTCCCTACATCCAGCCACAGGAAATCTTCTAAAGAATCCTGAGTTCAAATATTCTGTCCTGTGAGCCTATAACTACATTAAAACCTGTTGAACCATGTTCTAATTTTTTTACTCAAGAAATACAGCCCCCCCACTAGCCTCCAGCCTCCCATCTGTGCCCTAAGTCATATGCCACTCTGCCACCAGAGTGATCATTTAAAAAAACAAATCTCACCGTATTTCTTCCACTCAAAATGTGGAAAACCTTCCACTACTGAGCTCCAGCTTCACTTCTGAGCCAACCTCTCCTGCCAAATTTATATATATACGTGTGTGTGTATGTGTGTGTGTGTGTGTGTGTGTGTGTGTGTGTGTGTGTGTGTGTGTTATGCACTCTAGTCAAATAGGGCTGCATTTTCCAAAGTCTTGAAGACTTCCATTTGTGACCTCTACCTGGGATCCCTTCCTCAACCTGTGCCCCTATTCTGCCTTTCCTCCAACTGCCATTCATTCTTTCTCATTGTTAGAAAGTCACTTCCTCTGTGAAGACTTCCAAAACTTTTCTCCAGGGACATTTAACCAGTTTTGCTTCTGGCCTCATATGGTAAATACTCCACCATGGGCTTATTACAGAACAATTCCTCCCATGTATGACTCTTCCACCAGACTTTGGGCATTTATTCTACCAGACTTTGAGCTCTGCAGGGGCAAGTCAACAGTTTACTTCTTTATACTGACAACCTGTGGTTGGTCTTTGATAAACGTTTAATGTATGAAAGGATGAGTGGACAGTTTAATCAGATGTGGAGGGAGGGAGCACTTAGCTCAGTTTCAGAGGGAAATGGAAAACACTCACTGGTATTTGTTTAGTGGGGAGGAAAGTAGCATCTCAAATAATAAGAATTCGCAAATGAAAGGATGGCTTTATCTTTTCTCTTACCATGAGAGGCACACTGAGAATTACAAAATTACTATTAGATATTCAAGTAGCCAAAGGCCTGTGGAGTCAAAGAGTATATAAAAGAAAGGTGTCAGTGAGCACTATGTGCAGGCCCTTAGGAAATCAAATGGTAAGTGATAACCAGTATCCCAGGTCATGTGCACAAGGCTTTGGGCAACTGGTGGAATTATTTGGTAATTTGAGGAAGACTGATAGCCCCATGTAGAAGGGTATGAGTGGGCATTCCACTGATAGTATGATCTATGCCTTGATCTTCATTTCCATTCCCTGGGTATGTAACTGTGTCCAAATTTCCCTCTTTTAAAGGACACCATCATACTGAATTAGGGACACATCCTATTCCAGTATGACTTCATCCTAACTTAACTAATTACAGATGCACTGATCCTATTTCCAAAGAAGGTCACATTCTGAGGTACAGCAGATTAGGACTTTAACATATCAAGTTTTTAAAGGATACAATTCAAGAGATTAGATGGTGTTCATCCCAGAAGATCCTGTTTTCCCAGTATCTTAAGATGGCTAATGAGAAACACATAAGGAAGACAGCTGGGTTATTGATGGCTTAGAAAGAGAAGGGGTAGGAGATCCCTAGAAAACACTATTGACTAACCACCCAATCACTGGGACCTGGGGAAGGGACAGACTATAAAAGGAGAGGAGGAAGGATCTTCAGAACCAGACCCACCTCTAATTGCTTTTCTGTAGGTCATGGAAGATGAACACCAAGAAGTTCTTGGGGATAAAATCACCACCAGACTTGAAGGTGTCCAAGACTGGGAAGGCACTGTACCAACAGGTTTACCCAAGTTCCAAGGTTTGAGAGAGGTTGATGAGTCACTGAAATTGAAGTCCTGTCTAATTCCTTGTATCCAAATACTGGTTATACATAAAACATAAATTGTTTGGAGAGAAAGGGAGAATTTGGTTAAACAGTCTCTCTGCTTTAATTTACAGAAGACAAAACCAAGACTCAGAGTAGGGATTATATGATATGATGTAGAAGAAAGAGCACAAGACCAGGAAGCCAGAGAACACTGTTAATTCCACATTTTGGCATTAAGGAAACTTTAGCAAACTTTATCAACTCACTGAGCTGCACTACCATATCTTAAAATATGATACATCCTTCAAAGAATGGTCAGTTAATTAAAGGAGATAATGCATGCAAAATTACCATTCAACTCTAAGAGATGTTTCAATGAATTCCTAAGTACAGTGATCAAATCTTATTCTTATTGAATCTACATCTAGCACACATTAGATGTTCAACAAATGTTTGTTGAATGATTGAGTGAATTCAATCTCTACAAAGATAAAATCCTAGAATACAATGTCCAGATCTCAAACCTGAATACTAACTATCTGAAGCCTTGAAAACAGACTTTCCAAACGTCCTTTTTTTAACAGCCAAGCAACCCCAGAATCATAAGGACAATAGACTTCCTGAAGGCAGCATCTCAATAATCCAAAAGAAATTCTATTACTATGGTTGCTGCTTATGTTTTCAGAAGCCTATGGGACAGACCACATCCCCTGACAAAACTCAGAGGAGTGTTCTCTGTACTCAGGGAAATCTCCCCTGAGTATTAACAACACATCTGGTACACTACTCAAAGCGTAGGCAAGTGAACCCAGAAAACAAATCCATAACAGCCAGGATAAACCTCTAACAGTTATTATTCCAGAGTCCTGTGGCCATATGCAGACGTTTGTGCACATTGTTATGGCTGAGTATTGTTACTGTATATTGCAAGTTATGACCTAGGGCTTCTCTCTCTCTCTGGCAATTCACTTTCTTGTTACCATCCACATTGTTTCTTGTAGACTGATGAAAATAGTCACATAAAATCTCTTACTTTAATACCTAACCAATGTTGGAGGCTGGAAAAAGGAAAGTTAATTTCAATGTAAACAGAAGAAATTAGCCTAATTGCAAGACTTACTGAAATATCTAAATCATATGTTGCAAAGGGACATTTTTCAGGGAATTGTCCTTTAAAATTGAGATGGTGCTCACCACTTTGAATCTCTGGTTTCAGTCTTTAGAGTGATTAGATTGTGATGCCTTACCCTAGCAAGTGATGTTTAGGAAGCCATTAGATTCTGAAGGGGTGTACTTTACAGCATTTAAATAAACCTAAGTTATTGGGCCCTAAAGAGCATAACTGATCATCATTTTATATTTGATCAAAATGGTTTGCAATTATTTCTGTTGGGGGATTTATCCATTTGCATCTTGCAGTCAGTTTCAGAATTTTATTCCTCTGATCTTGCCTTGATATCATGATTAATTGATTGATTCAAGGGTTTGGGAGTCAATAAACTGAGTATTTGTTATTATTTATTATTTAACTGCCCCCAGTGTGCCGGCTGGCATTCAGAGGCTAAAAAAAAAAAATACAGTCCAGCTCTCATAGCTACTTAAAGACTTGATTATGCAGGAGAAAAAAAGGAAAGAAACCCCCTTTTTTGTTCCATCATGTGAATATTAAGGAAAAAAGATAACAAAGAAAATACATTCTGTATTTTTTTGACCATTATTTAAAGATGTTCTGAACATCTGGACTGTTGTTCACTTTTAATTTATTTTTTCAGTTTCTACGTAGATCCATATAAATCCACATTTGTATCTGCACCTTCATCTGAAACTAAAGCTCTCAATTTAGTTATTCCTCATATAAAAATAATTCCACTTGGGAATAGTTCAAAAAACACACAGGCTTAGGAAAAAATGAGCAGTAAAACTGTCCTCAGTTCAGAAAAATTTAAAAAGTGCAGAAAAATAAAAAAATTTTTTAAAAGCATGTCAGGGTAACCCATGTCTTTTTTTTAGATTGAGACTAAGGCTTCCTCACATAATAAACACTCCTGTACAGGATGGACTTAACAGTGGCAAAGAATGGGTCACTGATCCCAAGAAACTATACCCTCATAATGCTTCAGTTTGCTGTCAGAGCCCTGGGCAAGTAAGAATATGACCAAATTGGCCAAATGAGAAGCAGCACAGTGAATAAACATGTTACCAAACTAATATTGTAATTCTCAAATCATGCTTTTTAAAATAATCATTCAAACATGCACCCTAGAAAAAAAGTGATTTGTTTTGTACATGATGGCATGTATGGGTACGACAGTCTCCATTCAATGATTAACACGATGGCAGGATGAATATTCGATGGCTATTTTTTCATTTTACAAGGTATTAAATAAAGATATACAGAACTTAGTGAATTTTTCCCAAGACAACTAAAATAAAGTCAGTATTAACTCCAAAACATAGATATCCTAACTCAGGATTTCCAGAGAACTATTTCTTCCTAGGCCACATTTCTACCCATAAGCTGTCAAATTATACAGAGGTGCTGTTACATAAATATGCTACTCTCACTTGAAGCTCCAGGAGAGATGTTTGCATAACCCAAAAATGGAATTCACCACCTAAAGCCCAATAAAAAACCAAAGGTGTAAAGATGCTACTGAACTAAGATTGATGGTATGTCCTAAATGCACCAGCTGTATAAAATATGAAATCATCCACCACGCTGATGTCCCGAAGGAACCCGATGAGGGGCACATGCAATACCACATGTTTTGCATGACAGGCGAGACAACGGTGGTCCACCAGATGTTATTCTCCTTCTCATTTGCATGGTTAGGACATATGGTGACTAGGAAGAATGAAGCCATCTCTTAAGCAGTGATATGAATGGTTCAAAAGATAATTGTTCCAAATTATAAACCCAACACCTGTCATGGATTAATGGTGGTGAACTTCTGAAAATAAATATATTAAGCACAACCTAAACACCTCATGTCATATGGTGTTTTTTATGCCTTATCACACATTTGCAATCTCTGAAATAAATCACAGCTCTTTGAATAGTTTGAGATTGCATAGTTTTATCTGGAGAAAGGTTTGGTTTCCTTACACATGTTAAACTTAAGAGTATTTCAACACTTGCAATAGCAATATTTGGATGTCAGAAGATCTAGATTTCAGCACCAAGGCATAATTTGGTATATAAAACATCTGGTGTGTTTGTGAGAGAGTATCAGATTTAATTCAGTGGTTTCCATATTCTTTCTGGTTCAACTATGCTTTTTGGTAGCAAGTTCAGTTTCTGGTTTATGTACTTGTCTTTTCAATGGCTAAAGTAAGACTAACAAATATTCTTAAAGGTTGCCTTACATAAAATAATAGCAAAGAAGAAAGTAAATTTGCTCACTATCCTGGAAACACTAGCTGGGAGCCCAGCTCCAACTTACTGCAGCTGATCCTTACCCTAGGGATTTTTTTTTTTTAAGAATTTATTTATTTATTTGACAGAGAGAGAGATCACAAGTAGGCAGAGAGGCAGGCAGAGAGAGACAGAGGGAGAAGCAGGCTCCCCGCTGAGCAGAGAGCCCGATGTGGGGCTCGATCCCAGGACCCTGAGATCATCACCTGAGCTGAAGGCAGAGGCCCAACCCACTGAGCCACCCAGGCACCCCTACCCTAGGGATATTGGAAACAAAATCTTCGTAGTGACTTTTGGAGCACAAATAATACCAAAACCCTAAAATTCAGTCATGGCGAGAAATCCCAACAAGTACGTAGAGTTGGGACTCCTTTTTCTTTGATTTGGAGCTAGCATGAGAAAGCCATTCCACTCTCTTCTCTTGCAACAGAACTGTTTTCAAGACAAGGAAATTTTCCTCCACCAATGGTTCTTGTGCTTTTATTTTGGCAGATCTCCTAAAATTCTACTAATGTCCTTGTTGCAATACTACAAACAAGATACATTAAAGGAGTCTAACCTGCTGTAAAATGTATTATAATTGATTTTTATGAAGCATCTTTTGCTGTAAGTCATCACACAGCAGTATTTTGAAGCCAGTATGGGAACCACACCAAAGAAAGAGAATAAGGTTTGAAGTGTTATTTTCTTCTTCAAAGGTGTTGTTGAGCAGAGCTTCTGAGTTGGAAACATCTCTCTAAACCAATGAGGATAGGATTTTAGAAGGGTGGCCCAAGAAGAGCAAAATCTTAAAAAACATCCAATAGCTTCTGTATCAGAAACCATAAAAGGGGAAGGACTTAACTGTCCCAGACATACCACAACTGAACACTTTAGGCCAACGTCTGCTGGTTTCAGTATCACACACTGAATAGGTAATCCTATCTTTAACTTGGTGTTTATGAATACTGAAACAGTGAGAATTGTTGGACCAAATCAATCCTGAAAATGGAGAGTTAAATAGACCTAGGAGACTGCATGGCCAACCACTTCTTGTGTTTATTGACATTATTTCTTCATGTCCAGGCACAGCTATGTCTATAGAGCAGAGGGTAACACCAGTACCAAAACCTTGCTATACACGGATGGCTCCTGGTAAAATCATGAGTTTGGTGTGACTGACTAAACACTCATCATCTCAGTGTTCTTCTCTCCATTTTCAGTGTCTTCCCCCAAACAATGTTTGGTTGTTTCTCTATCCTTACCCCTGCCACCACAATGCGAAGGCACTATTTCACTGGTGAAATAATACTGCCAACCCAACCACACAGAGATTTCTTGTAGATGTTCTTTATCAAGTTGAGGATGTTCCCCTCAATTCTTAATTTGCTGAGAGTTTATCCTGATGGGTGTTGGATTTTGTCAAATGCTTTTTCCATATTAAATGATATGATCACATCATTTTTTCTTCTTAGCTTGTTAGTTTGGATGTCAAACTAACATAACTTACTTTGATTTTTAAATGCTGGAGCAGATCTTACTTGTTTTTAAAACCTGAATAGATAAACAAAACTCTAATCAATGGTTATAATTAATAATAAAAGCCTGTCTAGCATTTTCTGAAATGACACAAAGACAAGAAATATTTATTAATACTGTAATTATTTTAATGTAGAGAAGGCAGAAAACCATTCGGATCTACAAAAACATAAAATAATATTACTAAATCTTATTATAAGAATATTTTAATTTGGGGTGCCTGGGTGGCTTAGTCGTTAAGCATCTGCCTTCAGCTCAGGTCATGATCCCAGGGTCCTGGGATCAAGCTCCACATTGGGCTTCCCCACTCGGCAGAAAGGCTACTTCTCTCTCTCCCACTCCCCCTGCTTGTGTTCCCTCTCTCACTGTGTCTCTTTCCATCAAATAAATAAATAAAAACCTTTAAAAAAAAAGAATATTTTAATTCTTATCTAAAGTTGGAAGCTCTAGGATTCTTCAAATTCTTTTCAGAAAATGCTTTTTTTACTTTTAGCAGGAAATGGCCTCCTTGACAGAGCTACATCACCAACTTGTAACTGAAGACTTTGAGTTCTAGGACTTTTAAATCTTACTGCATTTTCCCACTTAGAAGCATAAACAGTAACAGGATCATATTATGGTGCTTGCTTCACAGGACAAATAAAGCAGAGCTCATATCTGGATTTGTTCACAGGATTCAAGTCCCCTCTAAGCGAACTAAATTAAATGAAGTATTAACAGTGAGTCCAGAGGTGTTAACCTTCCCAAGATTACTGGCATTTTGTTTCTTTTTACCTAACACTCGACTAGAAGTTAACCACGAAGCTGGATATTCAGGCACTTGACAGAAAACCTATAGGTCAGGTCAGGAGAGCTGCAAAGCATTTGGTGTCCCTCTCTAAACCTACTATATGGTTGACTGACTAATTAAACTACACATAAGGCTTTCAGAATCCTCAGATAGCTAATTTTTAAATTTTATCCTGAGTTTTTAGTTGCAATCAGTAGGAGACATGAGCTACAGTGAGATTAACCCCCCATAGCAGAATTACAACTCAACAACTAATTTCACAGATGAACAAAATGAGGCCCAGAGAGATGGACAATGATGATAGCAACTCCTTATATTTATTAAAGACCTTAATGGTTTACAAAGCATTTCCTTGGGATGCCTGGGTGGCTCAGTCAGTTAAGCATCTGCCTTCGGCTCAGGTCATGATCCCAGGGTCCTAGGATGGAGTCCCACATCAGGCTCCTTGCTCAGTGGGGAGCCTGCTCCCTATGCCTACTGCTCCCCCTGCTTGTGTGCTCTCTCTCTCTCAATCTCTCTCTGACAAATAAATAAATAAAATCTTTAAGAAAAATAAAACATTTCCTCACAATATCGGTTTCATCCCCACAATAATCCTTTATGAAGGTATAGCCTAATAATGCCATGGATTCCAGCACAAGTTGCAACTAATGCTATAAAATAATGACTGTGTTTAACATTTGATTTTTATTTCTCTCTGCTGTTTTCCTTGATTTATACAAGTACTATAATCCAACAGACAATGTAAGAAGAAATGGATTTACAGTGTTAGAACATAAATTTGCAATTAAATTTTAAGAGCCCAAATTGAGACCAAAAACCACTAGAAATATCCTATACCTTCTTCAGATACTCAAAGATTATGGAGAGGATAAAAGCAGAAATCATGCTAAGCTGATCTATGATGAAGTGAGAGAAAAGGAATTTGAATCAAAACAAGTTTCTTGCCTGGGGTTTATCAGTGGGACATGCCTATCCACTATCCATCAGTATAGGGGAAGCCCAGATACCTGAGAGAGGGGAGCTCTTTGCCATTGGTAAAAAGAGGTTCCTTCTGTTTCTTAGTTTTACTTATGATGTTTTCTATTTTCATCCATTTTTGCTTTTTCCACAATACTCTCATGTACCAAATCTCATTTCAGCCACACAGTAACACAAAATTGACCAAACAGGTACTTGGTTTGTTGCTCACAGGTTTTTTACTGCTGTCTTTTCAGCTAAGAAACTAAAGCCCGGAAAGTTTGAGTGCTTGACTGAAGGTTACATGGTAAGTTTAGAAGTAAACAGGAACTAGGATTCTTTTTTTTTTTTTTTAAGAGTTTATTTATTTATTTGGCAGACAGAGAACACAAATAGGCAGAGAAGCAGGCAGAGAGAGAGGAGGAAGCAGGCTCCCCACTGAGCAGAGAGCACGATGTGGGGCTCAATCTCAGGACTCTGGGATCATGACCTGAGCCGAAGGCAGAGGCTTCAACCCACTGAGCCACCCAGATGCCCCAGGAACTAGGATTCTTAACAGAACATGAGTCAGAAGAGGTCTTCAAAATGCAGTAGAGCACACTAAACATGGCAGACTGATACATATATAGGACTCTGTCCTAAATTCCATCAAATGGCAAGAAAGGAATTTAAAAGACTTTAGCCCACAAGAGCAAATGACCATTTAAAGAGCTGCCAGTAGAAAGGAGATTTCAACAAATAGTTATAAAACAGCAGAAGGACGGAAATGTGGTTTTGATTCACAAGGAGAAGGAACAGCTAAGCTGCTACAGAGGAAAACCCTGAAAAGAAATGAGATTGTCACATACTCCTAACAATCATAGGTCCAGGACATGGGGCACAAGTTATCAGAGGAAGCAGGAGGGCATACCAGGGCAGAAGACAAGACTTCATGTCAAATCTACACATGACCTGAGTTGAATCCCCTATCATTCTCCTACCCAACATAACTAGTCAACTATATCCCCCTCCATACTACTACCTATGCTCCATGCAGAGTCCCAAGAACTCTTTTCTGAGGACATTGAACCCAAGTCTCAGTGATCATCACATTATGTGTTGGGGGTTGAGGATAGATATGAAGAAAAATGAAGCGATAAAGTGACAATTCTGCAAGGAGAAGGGTAGGACTCCTTAGTTTCTTTTCCCACCTCTGCTTCCAACTGGAGCCAGGTTTAACTCCCAAGGCAGGAAATGAAAGAATTTTTCTCTGGAGAAATTAAATAGCAAACCCCCCTCCAAAAAAAACAAACAAACATAAAACAACAAAAGCAAATTTTAAAAATATCAGATATTGGTAGAGGGAAAACCTGGGGTTTGGTCTCCAAAGCTGACTCTGTCCCTGAACAAGCCAGAGAGATGGATTTCCCCTCACTACACACAAGCCAACACGCACACACACAGAGCTTTCAATCTCCTTTTTAAGTGTCTCACTCTAAATATAAATGGAGAGCCTAGGATAACCAAACATTAGAAGGAACAAAACAAGAAGAGAAAATAGAGGAATCACTGACAATACACACAGAAATTATGAATATTATTCTCAGAAAAATAAGCAAAGACATTCAGTCCCTGAAACAAGATCGGGCTGCCACAAAAAAAAAAAAGTAAAAGTGTGTGCTTAGGTTGGGGGTAGGGAATTAGAAAAATACAAAGAGTTTCTAAAAACATAACAGCAAGAATGAAAAACTTGGGAAATAAGGTGAGGAAATAAGAAGAAAAGAAGAACTAATAGATAAAGAGACAAATGGAGAGAAAAGTTAAGAAAATCAGAAGATCAATTTGAGAGCCCTGTATCAAACCAATAGGGGCTCTAGAAAGAGAGAACAGTGGGGAGGAAATTATGAAAGACATAATTTTCTCATAACAAAATTCTCCAGAACTGAAGATTAAATTTTTAACTTAATCTTTAGATTAAAATGGTCAATCACAATAAATGAAAAAGGACTGACACCAAAGCACGTTGCTGTGTAATTTAAAAATCTCAGCAAGAAAAAGAACATTGTTTTAAGATTCCAGAGAAAAAATACAGTTCACACGCAAAAATTACAAATCCTAATGGCAGCAGATTTCTCATCAGTAATTATAAAATGTAGAAGAAATGGAGCAATGACTTCATAATTTTGAAAGAAATGAAATTCTATACCCAAACTATCACTGAAGTTTGAGTATAAAATAAAGACATGTTCAGATACTAAATCTCAAAAATTTTACTTTCTCTATAGGATTTCTTTAGAGGCTGCTGGAGAAAAACAAACAAACAAACAAAAACCACAAAACAGGAATTCATCTGAAAGGAACTGTAAATGGAACTGACTCATCTGAAAGGAACTGTAAACTGTAAATAAAGCAACACATCTGGATTGGAGTAGAAGGATGAAAAGCTCCAAGAGGAACAGTTTTAAGGGGAAAAGATGGAATTGATTTTTTGAGCATATGGAAAATATTGATAGGTATATGTGATAGAGACATTAAAGCTTTTGGGGAAAAATTACAATAGGTCCAGAGAAATGTAACAAATGCAAAGAGAAAAGTATTAATTCCAAAAGGACTGTATAAGATAAGAGGCATGATTGTAGTATATTACTGGACTTGGCAGTGAATATTATTTCCACCATCATCACACTCTAAGCACTGATGAATGATTTAAGCAAAATTTGTGATACTACTATTTGGGGGTAGGGTGGGGAACAGGATCTGTGGATGTGTGTGTAAGAATAAGCCCTCATTGAAAGGGGAACCCTCCTACACTGTTGGGGGGGATGCAAACTGGTATAACCACTGTGGAAAACAGTATGGAGATTTCTCAAAATGTTAAAAATAGAACTACTCTATGACCCAACAATTGCACTACTAGCTACTTACCCAAAATAGATTCGAAGGGGTACATGCACCCCAGCGTTTATAGCAGCATTACCAACAACAGCCAAACTATGTAAAGAGCCCAAATGTCCATCAACTGAGGAATGGCCAAAGAAGATATATACAATGGAATACTACACAACCATCAAAAAGAATGAAATCTTGCCATTTGCAAGGACATGAATGGAGCTAGAGTATATTACGCTAAGTGAAATAAGTCAGTCAGAGAAAGAAAAACACCATTTTATTTCACTCATGGAATTTAAGAAACCAAACAGAGAACATACAGAAAGGGGAGAAAAAAGAGAGAGGGAAACAAACCATAAAAGACTCTTAATGATAGACAACAAACTGAGGGTTGGTGGAGGGAGGTGGGTGGGAGATGGGCTGAATGGGTGATGCATAATAAGAAGAGCACTTGTCATGTTGGGAAATGGGTATTATATGTAAGTGATGAATTACTAAGTTCTTATTCCTGAAACCAATATTACACTACATGTTAACTAACTAGAATTTAAGTGAAAATTTGAAAAAGAAAAAAAAAAACTTGAAAGAAAAAGAATAAATCCTCATTCTCTGTGACAAAAAATTAAGAGATGATGTCCAAAACTATTAAATCAAAATTGTATGACATATATATCACATTAACAAAATGAATGATGAAAATCAAATGATCATCTCAACAGATGCAGAAAAAGTATATGACAAAATTCAACATCAATTTATGATTAAAAATCCTCAAGGTGGATATCAGGGGGATGCACTTAACATAATAAAAGTCATTTATTTATTTCCGGCATCATACTCAACATGAAAAACTGAAAACTTTTCTTCTAAGATCAGGAACAAGATAAGATGCCCATTTTTGCCATTTTTATTCAACATAGTATTGGAAGTCCTAACCAGAGTAATTTAGTCAAGAAAAAGAAATAAAAGGGATCCAAACTGGAAAGTAAGAAGTAAAACTGCAAAGACTCCAGCCAAAAACTGTTAGAACTAATTGAACTATTCAGTAAAGTTACAGGATACAAAATCAATATACAGAAATTTGTTGCATTTCTTATATACTAACAATGAGCTATCATGAAGAGAAATTAGGAAAACAATCACAATTACAGTTGTATCAAAAAATATAAAATATCTAGGAACAAATTTAACCAAAGGTAAAAGATCTATACACTGAAAACTTTAAGACACTGAGGAAAGAAACTGAAGAAGGCACAAAGAAATGGAAAGATATTCTATGCTCATAGATTAGAAGAATTAAAATGTTAAAATGTTCATACTACCCAAAACAATGGACAAAGTCAATGCAATCTCTAACAAAATTCCAATGATATTTTTCATAGAAATAGAACAAATAATCCTGAAATTTCTATGGAACCACAAAAGATCCTGAACAGCCAAAGCAACCTTGAGAAAGAAACGCAAAGCTGGAGGCATCGTGCTCCCTGATTTTTTTGACTTTTTAACTTTTTTTTAATTCCAGTTAGTTAACATATGGTGCTATATTAGTTTCAGATGTACGATACAGTGATTCAACAATTCCACCCTCCCTGATTTCAAACTATACTACAAAGCTTTAGCAATTAAAACAGTATTGTGCTGGCATGAAAACAGGCACATAGATTAATTGAATAGAACAGAAAGCCCAGAAATAAACATGTATGGCCAATTAACTGTAACAAACAAGGCAAGAATATACAATGAGGAAAAGACAGTCTTTAATAAATGGTGTTGGGAAAGCTGAACAGCCACATGCAAGAGGATGAAATTGAAATACTATCTTAGACCACACGCATATATTAACTGAAAGTGAACTAAAAACTTAAAAGCCAGACATGAAACCAAAAACCTCCAAAAAGAACACATGGTCAACGGTCTTGGCAATGATTTTTTGGATCTGACTCCAAAAGCAAAGGTAATAAAAGCAAAAATGAACAAATGGGACTATATCAAACTAAAAAACTTCTGCACAGCAAAGGAAACCATCAACAATATGAAAGGCCAACACACCAAAAGAGACAAAATACTTAAAAAAAATATCCAATAAGGGATTAATATTCAAGATATATAAAGAACACCTACAACTCAAGAACAAAATAACAAACAATCTAATTTAAAAATGAACAGAGGATCTGGATAGACATTTTTTTCAAAGAAGACATACAGTGGCCAACAAACACATGAAAAGATGCCCAAAAGTCTTTTTTCATACCTAGTGCAGCCGTGGCTCATGTTCCCAAGAAGCATCTGAAGCATGTACAGCTCCAAAGCACTGGATGCCGGATAAACTGACTGGTGTGTTTGCCCCTCATCCATCTACTGGTCCCCATAAGCTGAGAGAATGTCTCCCTCTCATCTTTTTCCTAAGGAACAGACTTAAGTATGCTCTAACAGGAGATAAAGTAAGGAAGATCTGTATGCTGTTTTATTAAGACTGATGGCAAGGTCTGAACTGATGCAAACTACCCTGCTGGTTTTATGAATGTCATCAGCATTGACAAGAAGTGGGAAGAATTTCCATCTGATCCATGTCACCAAAGGTTGCTTTGCTGTTCATCAGATTACACCTGAGGAGGCCAAGAACAAGTTGTGCAAAGTAAGAATGATCTTTGTTAGGAAAAAAAGAATCTCTCATCTGACCCATGATACTTGCACCACCCACTATCCGTATTCCCTCATTAAGGTGAATGACACTATTCAGACTGATTTGGAGACTGGTAAGATTACTGATTTCATCACGTTTGATACTGGTAATCTGTGTATGGTGATTAGAGTGCTAACCTGGGAAGTACTGGTGTGATCACCAAAAGAAAGGGACATCCTGGTTCTTTTGATACAATTCATGTGAAAGATGCCACTGGCAACAGGTTTGCCACCCAGCTCTCCAACATGTTTGTTATTGGCAAAGGCAACAAATCATGGATTTCTCTTCCCCATGGAAAGGGTATCTGCCTCACCCACTGCTGAAGAGAGAGAGATTGGTGGCCATATAGCAGTGGGTAAAATGGTCTCTAGGTGACATGGTTAAGTCTTTATACTTAACTAAAATAATACACTGCACAAAAGAAAGGAAAAGAGGGAGGAAGGAAGGAAAGATGCTCAACATCAGTGATCATCAGGAAAATGCAAATCAAAACCACAATGAGATACAGCCTCACATCTTTAGATACAGGTAAAAGTGGTTGTTAAAAGGGAGGGGGTCAGGGGATGAATGAAATTAATGAAAGGGGTCAAGAGGTATGAATGTCTAATTATAAAATAAATAGCCACAAGGATGTAATATACAGCATGGTGACTATAGTCAAAAATACTGTGGTGCATACTTGAAAGTCACCAAAAGAGTAAATCCTAAAAGTTCTAATCACAAGGAAAAAAAAATTTTGTAACTTCATATGGTGACAGCTGGTAACTAGACATATTGAGGTAATCACTTCACAATGTATACAAATACTGAATCACTATGTTGTACACCTGAAACTAACATAATGTTATATGACAATTATACCTCTCTAAATATAAATAAAATAAATGCAATTATACACACACACACATAAATTGTGTGATATAAACATATTTAGCTAGGTGATAGTTTTCACTTCTAGGGCTAGGATTTGGGATTAAATGGGATGGAGTAGATGACTGTATTTTTCTTTCTTTTTTCATTTTAAACCTTAATGCATATATTATTTTAATTGAAATATTAATTTGTAAATAATTTTCAAAAATAAAGGTAGCTCTGGTTTTCTCTCTGTGTCTCGTTTACTCTCTCTCTCTCTCTCTCTCAGAAAGAAAAGTCAGTTCCCAGCTATGTCCTCCACTGCTTAGGGGCACCTGGGTGGTTCAATCAGTTAAGCATCTGCCTTTGCCTCAAGTCAGGATCCCACAGTCCTGGGATCAAGCCCCACATCAGGCGCTCTGCTCAGCAGGAAGCCTGCTTCTCCCTCTCCCACTACCCCCTGCTTGTGCTTATTCTCTCTCTCTCTCTCTCTCAAATAAATAAATAAAATCTTTTTAAAAATAAAAATAAATAAATTAAATCAAAGGGGCTGACTAGTGAACTAGGTGGATAAGGGGGTGAGGAGCCTCCTAAGTAGGGCAGCCCAATGAAAGAGACGCAAACAAAGTCAACTGGACCCAGGAGTAGAGCCTTAGTCCTCTGAAAGCCAAGGGGAGCCCACCTTGTGCCCAGTACACAGGCTGTCCCTTAGAACTGCTCTCATCCCAAATCCCCACTGAACTCCTGCTTGAGAGTTATGGAAAAGGGAAGTGCAGCTGACCCATAGACAACATGGGTTTGAACTGCGCAGGTTGTCCAGTTACACATGGAGGTTTAGCAATAAATACACTACTATAAATGCATTTTCTCTTCGTTATGGTTTTCTTAATAACATTTTGTTTTTTCTAGCTTATTCTGCTGTAAAAACACAGCATATAATACATATACAAAATGTGCTAATTCACTATGCTATCAGTAAAGCTTTCAGTCAATAGCAGGCAGTGGGTAGCTAAGTTCTGGGAGAGTCACATTGTTCCAAGGTCAACTGTATAAGCAAAAAACACAGGAACTAATTCACTAAGAACTATGTAGGGGCACTTAGCCCAGACAGCTCTTTCTTGGAATCCCACTGACAGAATATGTCCTAAAAGTGGGGAAATCCCTGGCCTGGACCCTTCCCCACCTGGGCACCTGGAGAGCTCCAGCACACTGGAGCGGCATCCAGAGGAAGACTGAGGTGCTAAAAGACATGGACATGCCTTCAGGGACATATCAGAGCAGGGCAGGAGTCTGAAATGTGTAAACTGAGTGCTGACTGATCTTGCTCATGAGGGCATACGTCAGGTACCTCCTGAAGACCCTCAAAATCCCACTGGGGCATTTTTCAGCCACCCAAGGAACCAAGACGCCCTTCAACAGACAAATGGATAAAGAAGATATGGTCCATATATACAATGGAATATTACGCAGCCATCAGAAAGGATGAATACCCAACTTTTGTATCAACATGGATGGGACTGGAGGAAATTATGCTGAGTGAAATAAGTCAAGCAGAGAGAGTCAATTATCATATGGTTTCATTTACTTGTGGAACATAAGGAATAACATGGAGGACATAAGGAGAAGGAAAGGAAAAGTGAATTGGGGGAAATTGGAGGGGGAGACGAACCCCATGAGGGACTGTGGATTCTGAGAAACAAACTGAGGGTTTTGGAAGGGAGGGGGTGGGGGGTTGGGTGAGCCTGGCGGTGGGTATTAAGGAGGGCACGTATTGCATGGAACACTGGGTGTCGTGCATAAACAATGAATGTTGGAACACTGAAAAAATAAAATAAAGTAAAAAATAAATTTAAAAAAAAAAAGAAAAAGAAAAAGAAAATCTTCCTGAATGAGGTACAAATGTGCTGCTTCAGGCATCTGGCTCTGGCACAGAGTTCTACCTGACCAGCTCGGAGTGCTCTTGCCATGGGCAGTCCTGCCAAATAATACCAATTTGGGAGAACGTAAAGCTAAGCAACTGCCCACATCCCCCCAACAAAAAAACTTTCAGGACACCCCTCATGAGCTGTCACCCCTCAGACAGCCCCACTAAGTCTCAGAAAGGGGTCGTGACCAGGGGGTAAGTAAGGGGCTGCTGGCTCCATGGTCTGAATTCCTCAGCTTACGAAGAACAAAGGACCCTGGAAAAATGAGCTCTCAGCTTTAGTGTCTGCTTTTCTCCGTGGCCAGACCCTTCTCTTGGCCCTGGACACATCCTCACTTTGAGGAGTCAAAGCCGAGGCATGCCCTTGACCCTCGGGTACCAAGGAGGAAGCTCCCATTACCCCCTGGGAGGTAAAGCAGCATTTCTGTGTCTCTTCCCTTACTCTGGTGGTTGTGTTGTTACAACGCATAAGGGGAATTTTCCCCCTTAAGGATCATTTCTATTTCTCTAACAGCAGGGCCTCTCAGAGACTTCATGTGAGCCTCTAACCTGCCCGCTCCAAACCAGATACTCCCAACCACACATCCCATCGTTCAATGATATAGCCTCCCCTTACAGAAGGTCCTCTATTGTTTTTCATACATTGATCCTTTTCCTCCAGCTAGACATTCCAGAAAGGCAAGGATTAACCTTAGACATCTATTCTATAGTCCCCAAAGCACCAGTCCTAGCCCAATAAATAAGCTGGCACTCAATAAGTACGACTACACTAATGCTTCAACTCAAATGGCTAGTTTCATAAGAAACCTGAAAATGGGCTTGTTGGGGGGAAAAAACAAACAGAAAAATTTACAGGTCCTTCAAAGTGTTTTTGGTATCTTCTCCTTCTTTTTCAGCCCCTTCTACAACCCCTCCGCATGCTAAAAATACATAAATAAGAGTCTAATAGAAGCCAGACATTTAAAATAATATATTTTCAGGAGATTTTTTTTTTTTAAACAAAGCTTGGATGCCTGTGCAGGCTATAAATTTACAGTTGATGATCTTCTGCCAGAAGTTCTTTTGGGCACTTACAGCTGTGAAATACAATCTTTAGTTGACTACACAACCCCGTCGTGCTCCCAGTCTGATTCCAACAGCCTGTATTCCTGACAACATAACTCATCACAACAATAATGAAATAACAAGAGTACTTATTTGGATTTACACACCGCCTTTCACCTAAGGGTCCCTGAGCAACTTCAAACACAGCTGAAATGGTTCCAAACCATGTACCTTTCCAACTTGGGTTTAGAAGCTAAAAAAGGAGTCAGTCTGCTGTGTGTAATTCCTTGGCAAAAATCATACACTTTTACATAAATGGAAACTGTGAGTCCTGGCTCTTCTTCAATAATCTTCTCTACCCTCCTTACACATTTCCTCTTTGCTGAGAAAGAAACCATTGGCATAACCTAGACCCTGCCTTTACATTTTATTGTTTTGTACTTCGAAGATCTTTTTTTGCAAAAGGTAAGTATACTATAAAAATTAAGTGTCTTTCTATTTTGCAAGATTCATTGAAATAACTTTTATTTGGGATACCTAAGAGAATTGGAAAATTCCCTCTCTTCCATTTCCTTATTTTTTCAACACTTGCACTTTTATTTTTTCATGAACTATAGTTATTTCTTTTTTTTAAAGATTTTATTAATTTATTTGAGACAGAGAGAGAGAGAGAGCATGAGGAGTCAGAGGAGGGAGAAGCAGACTCCCTGCTGAGCAGGGAGCGTGACAGGGGGCTCAATCCTAGGACTCTAGGATCATGATCTGAGCTGAAAGCAGATGCTTAACCAACTGAATCACCCAGGTGCTCTGAATTATAGCTATTTCTTTACTTGTTTATTCTCCTCTACTACAGTGGGAGATTTAAAAAAAAAAAAAAATAAGACCTATATATTTGTACCCTTTCTCTTTGTATGCCCATATCTTTCAGTGCCGTGTGCACAGAGTATAGAGATCAGTGATGAATTGACTTGTTTCTGAGTTGCATCCATAATTTAAAATTTTTCTTAAATATATTATGACCCCAATGTTTACATTAAGGTACAAATGAGGGGGTAAAAATAGCAAATGCCTAAACTCTATCTTTCCTTCCACTGGACCTAAACAAACAGCTACAAATGGTGTTAACCGTCATCACTAGAAATAAGGAAACCAGTTTACCAGGCCTACCAGCACAGAACCCAGATATCCTGCTTTGGCCAAACACAACGTTAGAGGCAAATTACTCTGAGCCCTTGGATTATTTCAGCCCTATTGCTGGACATACAAAATGGTGACCCTCTTAGAAAACTCTTAGTCTCTCATTAAATTAAATCTAGGAGAGCCTGTCACTTAGGCTAACGGTCAACATGAATGGCAACTAAGGCTGAATTCTATAAGGCTGCTCTGGCCAGCCTTCCAAGAGTCCTTGGCCACTTTTGTGGCACCTATAATTCTGCCATTCTCACAGGATTTTTGTAAGAATGAAAGCAATAGTTGAGGAAGGAAGAGAGTTCTCTGTAAACTTTCTAATGTTGTACAGAAAGTATGTATTCACTCTTTTTCCTGTAAATAAATATTCATTCATTTCTGTCTCTTGCAATTCAAAATTCCTTAGAAAAATACAACTCACTGAGGGTCTGCGCTGTCTTATGCAAAAAGGAAATGCCACATACCCGTGAGAATCCAAATCATTGTTAAATGAAGGTGTGCTGGGAAGTGACAGGGTATCTTTTACTGAGAACATGGGAATCCATATAATTCAGAAACACTACACCATGGTTGTTATCATCAGGGCAGCCCTGGTGTGTCTGGCTGAATTTTTAATATTCTAGCTTTTTAATCTTGCATGACTCTCCCTGGCAAAGTCAGTCCAAAAGAAGAGACGCTTAATAAACATTTGAGGCCAGGAACTAGCTGTTTGTGAAACTCACTTTCCATTAAGTAATTGTAGGTTAGGCTAAATAAAATGTTTTATGGAGAGTAATATGTCCATGGTGAGGCTTCATTAAATATGTTACTGTTTTTATGGCCCCTTCGGGATGGAAAACAAATAACTTGTCCTTGTTCTCCAGAGACAACGCTGACCCCCAAATCTGCTTTGTACTTGCCTTGCATGCAGATCAACTGTCACAGCTGGTTTTACAAACTACAAGCGTACAGCCAGCTCTTTACTGCTTACCAATGCACTGATAATACACGATGAAGAATAAAGTATTATTTCGGTATTCCCCGAACTATGCTCTACAGAACATTAGTTCTGTAAGACGGTATCATATATTCTGAAAAAATGAAAAGGAAGGAAGCAGCCATGATAAGTGGCTCCTCCATGTGCAAACAGGATTGAGAAACAGTAGGTTAAACGAAGGTAAGCAGTGTTCCTTCCTTCAGGATATTTTAAGCCTTCAATAGGCCAAAATGTTTTGTGCATCTCCTACAGGGGAATGTAGTAAATAGAGCACCTCTAAAATTATTTGACCATAGAACTTACTTTCTATAGAACACAAAAGTACTAATGTTCCACAGAACACAGTTTAGAAGAGGCTGTTCTATTTAATAAAGCCAAGTAACCAATGACAACCAGTTCAATAATTTCTAGAACATCATATTTCTCGATGAAAGTCCAAAGCAAGGGAACATCCCCCACAAGCAATATCCTTACAAGAAGCATAAGACAGAATCATCTGCAAATGAAGTTTTGAGTAAAACACATTAAGATCTCACTACAGCCTGAGGATCTAT
This sequence comes from Martes martes, assembly GCF_963455335.1. Taxonomy (NCBI): domain Eukaryota; kingdom Metazoa; phylum Chordata; class Mammalia; order Carnivora; family Mustelidae; genus Martes; species Martes martes. The sequence continues at coordinate 42,435,607 of NC_137893.1, forward strand.
AATTCAATATTTGAAGTCATTGTTTCTCTTATGGAGAACAGGAAACAAAATAGACAAAGCATGTTGCCATATTTTCTACACTTTGCTACAGAATGACAATTCTTACTTAAGCACAGGAAGAAAAATGTTAAACAACAAAAATCCAAGTATGTTTGCTGTCCATGTTTTCCCTTTTAATTGTAAAAAAGCATCTTAAGCACAGCAAGCATATAAAGGAATATACAACAGCCAGAGCGGCCAGGGTGACCAAGAATAGGGGCCGTTGTGAAAAACCTCTCATGTGACTCTATGTTGTCATCACATAATGGATGCGGACAGTGCCCCTCCTGGATCCCTTCTACCTGACATCCCCCTGTTGCCATGAGTGTTGGTTACAAAGAGCTCAGAGGCTTCCTCCCAGGACAACTGCCGTCTGCAAAATAGGAGCTAATCTTAGCCAGTAGATTATATCACTCATCCATCCCAGGGCAGCTTTTAACTAGTGACTGACTGATGCGAGATACAAAAGGCTCGTCTCCTTTCCTCAAGGCAGGACTAGCTATGTGGTACAATTCATCTGCAGAGCTCTTCATGAGATCAGGTTAAAGCCGGCCTCTAGCTGAGACCACAGCCCTGCTTAGCTCCTTGCCTGGCCCTATCGTATTTCCCTTACTTTCTTGTTTCTGAGACCACTCCAGTAACTAACACACATCCAAATGCCAGTCTCAGGCTCTGCTATTAGGGAACCCAGCCTAAGATATCCAGTTTACAACCTTGTATCTAAAGAAACAGTTTTTCATAAGAGATTCTTAATCTCACAAAACAAACTGAGGGATGCTGGGGGTAGGGATAGGATGGCTGGGTTATGGACATTGGGGAGGGTATGTGCCATGGTGAGAGCTGTGAAATGTGTAAGCCTGATGACAGACCTGTTCCGTTGGGCCAAATAACACATTATGTGTTAAAAAAAATAAAAATAAAGAAATAGTTTTTTTCTTTCAATTACAGTAATATAGTTCACAATGGTTTGTCCTCTTACCTGCCTCAGGAATCTTACATTGCATTCTAATAAGAGGACTTAGATCAGTATTTCACATTGTGTGGTCTTGCAGCATGTACATTGGAGTTATCAAGATACTTGCTAAAAAGTAAAGATGGCTGAGCGCCCCCCACCCCAGACCTACTGAATCAGAATTTCTGAGAGTGGGATCCACAAATTATATTTTTTATATCAGGTACTTCTGATGTGATTGAGTTTAAGATCCACTATCAAGATGCCATGATTTTGCCAGCTTCCCCCCAGCACCTCCCTTCCTGTAATAAGTAAGAGACACTCTCAAGTCAAACTAACTTGTCTTCTTACCTTCTGCCTACTGATAAACTCTTCTGAGAGAAAACAATGCATAAATTTCTAAGTAGAAACTTCCAATGTGGTCTATAGAGAGAAAAAAAAAAATGAAACCCAAGCAGATTATTGTCTTGGCTAATGACAAACTACTTCAAAATGTAAATTTTGTTTCATTTCTTTGAAATCGAAAAATGTGATTTGAGATGACACTCTAAATAAGTTGGAGAAGTTATGTTTCATCATCTAAAATCAATTATTTCTAAGTATTTAGGAACTATGGGAAGGAAGATAATCTGAAAACATTTTTTTCAAAGCACAATGCAGAAAAGATCTACAGTAGCTCATAAACATCTAAATTGCCATATTTATTCATCCCAAAGAAGTTGACTGTTGCTAGAGAATTATTTAGCTAAAAAGTCTCAGATCTCTGAATATACAGTGAAAAACATCACTGAATGCCATCTTTTTACCTACCTCTGATGAGTATGGGACACCACGGTTGTTCACAAGTACCTTAATCAGCAGGACTATCAAAATTAACCACAGGTATAGTTAGTGACAAGAGATCAAACAGAGCTCCAACAGCAAACCTGCTGTCTACCATGGAGCCAAGAGGGGTCAAGAGAATCAGAGGGTGGGTGGAGATGGCTTCTAGGGAATGGTGTCCACTGAGCAGCAGCTGATTGAAGCCTAGACTGTTGGCAGGCAGACATCTCTCTTCATAATCACTGTTTTGAGGATACATGTGTGTGTGTATGTGTGTTGGGTTTTTTAATCCAGGAGAAATGAAATGAGCTTGATTCAATGCCAGACAGGGCAGCCATGCTGCTCCTCACTGACTGGTATTTCTTAATGACCATCTCAGCAGCGATCCCAAAATGAATCAGCCACCCCTGGAAAGCTCAGTCACCCCTAGGAGATGTTTCTAATAATTATCTAGTGCTTGGTTAATAGATAATACAAGAACACACTTCTAATCACCATGAAGCACCCTTTCAAATCCCAGAAATCTCAAAAGCTACCTGGTAGGAGGATATTGGGTTGTTCAATTTGTTCTTTTCTCCTGGAGGCTGAAACATGGACTGTGTGATAACAAATCTAAAAACAAAACTCAAAGAGAAGTCTAAACTTGCAAGTTATAAAAATACATTAGGACCAATATTTTTAAGAAGAGATAATGCTAAAAATAAAGTGTCACAAATAACACACTTTTGAAGGAAAGGCAACTTTACAGGTATGAACATGTAGTTTCCAAAGTCCAAAGTGGTTCCAATGTGTTATTTTAAAATGAGATCAAAGTTCTTTAGAAAACGTGTTATTAGAGTAGCTCCTTTTGGGGAGAATACATATCACTATATTATACATATCACTTAATGGGATTAACACAGAGATATCTGGGGCCACACCCATCAAGAGCCAGCATCCCTACCTTGAATTTCATAATCAACTCTGTTGGTATACCACAGCAAACTGACCAAGAGGATGTTGATCATTTGAAAAACTTGAGGTTTTCAAACGGACACAAGAAAAAGGAGAAAGAACTATTTTAGAGAAAGGATCCTGGCAATGGCAATACTAAATACAATGAATGCTCCAGCCTTATATCAGTGAACAGTCTCACTGTCCTGACAGTTTTAGGAAAGGTAGGGAGAGACATGACAATGATTATAAACTCAACTCCTCAACATTAATTCCTATGGAAACACTAAGACAAATCATCAAACTATCTATCTGAAGGTACCCAGAGACTCACCAAGTCCAAATAACCTTAAATGGCTCCATGAAGAGCCAGCTTGGGAGCACCCATATAGCCCTTCAACTACAAGTTTGATCTACTTGGTGTCCAGATAAAGGAGGCAGAATGAGAGGCAATTTCCTCAAGAAATTTAATTCTAATATACATGATATTCTTAGCAATTTCTTATCAAGATATAGCTTAGCATCTAGACCCAAACAAATTATAGTGGCTTAGTGTCCATCCAAGCACCAGAGAGTATCCTCACAATGAAAGCTGTGATTAAAAGTATGCACCTCAGTCCTTCAGATGAAACAAAGTTGAGTGGGGCTGATTAACCCTGTGAAAATATTCTGAGTTATGTATTTATAATTTATATACTTACAAGTATATACTTATGGTAGTATTGTATGCTATGTGCTATGTACTGAATTATATTCCCCAAAATTCATTATGTTGAAGACCTAACCCCCAGTGTGATGGTATTTGGAAACAGGGCCTCTGGGAGGTAATTAGGTTTAGATGAGGTCATATAAGTATGGCCCTCATGATGGGATTTGTGCCCTTATGAAAAGAAATACCAGCAATCTCTCTCCCTTTGCCATGTAAGGACACACAGAGAGGTGGCTGGCTATCTGCAAATAAGGAGGAGGGCTCTCACCAGGAACTAAATGGGCAGCACCTCTTTCTTGGACTTCCCAGCCTCCAGAAATACGAGATATAAATGTC